>NC_135953.1:75197232-75528482 GCF_053455715.1 Rhinoraja longicauda | reverse complement strand
AGTTTCTACATAAATGCAAGTTGTGTTGTTCATCATTCGACTTGGGAACTTTGCAAAGCCTGTTTCTTTAATACAACAGGTGGAGGTTTTGGATGTTTTAGCTGGCAGAAGGCTGGATGACTCGGTGCCTGATGAACTATATCTCAAGTTGTGATGGGAGGCAAGGCAGTAAATTGCTGAGGCTTATTCAGGGATTTTCAAATCTTCTTTTGCCACAGAAGAAATGTTAGATGAGTGAAGGACAGTGAATCCTCCAAATTTGAGGAAGGATATTCTTGCTATTGAGGACGTGCAGCGTAGGTTCACTAGGTTAATTCCCGGAATGGCGGGACTGTCGTATGTTGAAAGGCTGGAGCAATTAGGCTTGTATACACTGGAATTTAGAAGGATGAGGGGGGATCTTATTGAAACATATAAGATAATTAGGGGATTGGACACATTAGAGGCAGGAAACATGTTCCCAATGTTGGGGGAGTCCAGAACAAGGGGCCACAGTTTAAGAATAAGGGGTAGGCCATTTAGAACGGAGATGAGGAAGAACTTTTTCAGTCAGAGAGTGGTGAAGGTGTGGAATTCTCTGCCTCAGAAGGCAGTGGAGGCCAGTTCGTTGGATGCTTTCAAGAGAGAGCTGGATAGAGCTCTTAAGGATAGCGGAGTGAGGGGGTATGGGGAGAAGGCAGGAACGGGGTACTGATTGAGAGTGATCAGCCATGATCGCATTGAATGGCGGTGCTGGCTCGAAGGGCTGAATGGCCTACTCCTGCGCCTATTGTCTATTGTCTATTGAAAGTGGAACCTTTATTGATGATGGCAAAAACAACTGTATAATATTTGCTTGAATGGGGCATGAGAACATCAGAGCATAGACTATCTTCACCTCCAAGCTGATGATGTTATTTATCCCCTTAGCTCATCATCAACCTCAGTGCCATTTTCTCATGCTAACCCCATATCTCTTGATTCCCTTAACATCCAGAAATCTATCAATCTTTGTTTTAAACTCAATGACTCAAATCTTCACAGTCCTCTGAGATAGAAAATTCTAAAAATTCATGCTCTCTTAATGCAGAAAAATCTCCTAATTTCATTTGTAAATGATCGGTAAACATTTACTTTGTGACTACCCCATAGTTCTAGACATCTGTGTCTCATTTTCATATTTATATTTTCTTAATCCTGACCATAGGATTTGCCATCTATTTGTGTCTTCTGCATCTAATGTGAAGAGTCTTTACACCCTTTTTCTGTCTTGCTTGCAGACAAGTCTACATAAAACAGAAGTTCGTCTTGAATTTTTGAAGGAGGATCTGAAGGAATTCTTGCGAAAATCAGGTAAAGAAAAATATATCTGGCAAATTGAATTTCTTTATGAAGTCTTGTCTGTTATTTCACAAATGATAAAAGAAAACATACTGTAAAGGAAATGTGGTTCTTGGTCCCAACAATGAATACTGTGCTACATATTATTCTATGGTTTAAACATGCAAATCTGAGTAAATTCTAGTTCATTTTTGTACCTTGTGGTTTTGGAGTCTCATATTGCAGTTATTTAATCATACTATTTTAATGTGAATGGCCACTCTATTGAGGAGGAATGATGCAGTATTTCCACACTCAAAGATAATGTCAAATGTGACTCATTTGTGCTTTTTTGATTCTTGTAAGGGTGGAAAGCTGGTGTGTACATCATTGTAAATAATACAGTTTGACTTAGAAGCATAAATTTAACTTAAAGAAAATGGTGATGTAATTAGCATTACTGAGACCTTTGAATGAAATTTTAAATGCCTTTTTTGATTAGAGCAATAAAAAGATTTAACTGAATTCAAACATAATGATATATATTTAAAATCACTAACTTGAATGTATCTTTTCGGTCAAGTGTGATAAACCCCTCCTTCAGGGGTTATCCATCTTGCATAAAGGGATTGTGTTACATATTGGAGATAAAGCTGGGGGCAGGGGCAGATGTGAAGTCCATTAATTCACCTCATCTCCGTCTATTTGTCCTGTTCTTCCGGGCTTGGTAGACACAAATTGCTGAAGTAACTCAGTGGGACAGGCAGCATCTCTGGATAGAAGGAATGGGTACCGTTTTGTGTCGCGATCCTTCTTCAGACGTGAAGAGTGAGTGGTTCCTCATAAATGCTGTAGGGGAGGAGAGGGGAAGATGTGACGTTGAATGTGAAGGATTGTGGTAGAAGGAGAGTACAGGTGAATTCTATCTTCACCAGTGAAGAGTAAGGTTTTGGGCACTTGAGGGTTGGCATGAGACGAATACATATATGGGCATAACGTACTGGGAGGAATCAGAACCAGGTACTATCTGGGAATGCAGAGATGGGATGCATCAGACACGGAGAAGCTATGGTGAGATATAGTTCATACCAGACCTATGACGAGAGAAAAGCTTAGATAAATACAAATCTGTTTGTATTACTACTTCAATAAACGACTAATTAAACTGAAACATCTTTAAGATCTCTCTGTTGTTGGTTTGCGTGAAGATCGATCACTCCTGCCTTCGTGAAGTGGTGGCAGGCGGAGAGGACTTTATCGTAAGGACTGAAGTTGCCACTACAACTAAAGTAAGAACTTGCTCCATGAGTGAAAAAAGTAAGACCTGTCTCGAAGAGCCATTTAAATTAACAATTGGCTCCTCGAGTGAGACTGGAGCTTGTGAAGCGACTGGACGGAACAAGAATTGTTTTATTTCAAAAACCTTGAAGCCGAATTACACAGACTGGACAGGGTCATCACCTACGCTAATCTGACTAATGGAGATTGGAAAATTCAAAAGCCAGTGAGTACAACATTAAGCTTTATTGGAAAGGCTGTATTTCAGAAGTTGTATTGAAAAGCTGCTACTGAAAACTTTGGAATGCTGCGAACAAAGAAGTGACCTTGAGCATAGCAAGATATCAGTTTGTTTTGAATTCTTGTGAAGAAATAACTTTACATTTCTCATTTTAAAGAGATAGTGACGTACGTATGCCTCTGATTAGATCTAATGTTCAGCCATGAGGTGGCGACATCAGAAAGGATTGCGTAAAGGAAGATGGTTTTTCTTAATTTTGTGGAGCTTCAACATTCTCTTATGTCTTGAAATGGGTTGCCACCCTGAAAAGCCAGCGTGAGATTGAAGAAGAAGAAGAACAACAACTGAGAGGAAAGAAAGGCCAATTGAAAGACATAGAATTGTTCATTGAAAAGATAGAGAAAAGAAACTGGATACTATTAGAATATGCAAAACAGAATAAAAAGCCGCAAACAGCCAGAAGCAGTTTTGCAACAACTGAAAAGCCTGTAGAAGCGCAGGTGCAAGAAAATCATCCTGAAATACTTCACATTGTACAAAAGGACAAAAAAAAGAAACCAGAACATACAGAACAGAAGGAAAAGCCAATTGTGAGTGATGCTGTTCTCCCATCTCAAACGTGTGGGCATATTGGGGCTGGTGATGAAACCTGCATCTTCTCCATTGTACCGGTAAAAGTAAAGAGCCACAAGGGGAGTACAGTGTTGCAAACATACACATTTTTGGATCATGGAAGTTCATCTACCTTCTTCACAGAAAGTTTGATGAGAAGGCTGAACATTTCAGGACAAAGGACCAAGACTCTCCTGCATACCATGAATCAAGCGAAGCCCGTAACCAGTCATCTTATCTCAGGTTTGGAAATATCTAGTCTGGACAAAGATGATTTTATTCAACTGTCGGATGTGTTCACACATAAGACCATGCCTGTTTCTCAGCTAAACATTCCCAGACAAGAAGACCTGAAACAATGGCCTTACTTGAAGGATATCAAGATTCCAGAAATAGACTCTGGCATTGACCTACTCATCAATAGACAATAGGTGCAGGAGGAGGTCCTTCGAGCCAGCACCACCATTCAATGTGATCATGGCTGATCATTCTCAATCAGTACCCCGTTCCTGCCTTCTCCCCATACCCCCTGACTCCGCTATCCTTAAGAGCTCTATCTAGTTCTCTCTTTAATGCATTCAGAGACTTGGCCTCCACTGTCTTCTGAGGCAGTGAATTCCACAAATTTACAACTCTCTGACTGAAAAAGGTTTTTCTTCATCTCCGTTCTAAATGGCCTACCCTTATTCTTAAACTGTGGCCCCTGGTTCTGGACTCCCCCAACATTGTGAACATGTTTCCTGCCTCTAACCATTCCAACCCCTTAATAATCTTATATGTTTCGATAAGATCCCCTCTCATCCTTCTAAATTCCAGTGTATACAAGCCTAGCCGCTCCAGTCTTTCAACATACGACAGTCCCGCCATTCCGGGAATTAACCTAGTAAACCTACGCTGCACGCCCTCAATAGCAAGAATATCCTTCCTCAAATTTGGAGACCAAAACTGCACACAGTACTCCGGGTCTCACTAGGGCCCTATACAACTGCAGAAGAACCTCTTTGCTCCTATACTCAACTCCTCTTGTTATGAACCCCGTCATCGGGACAAATGCTTCAAAGGTATTGGAACCTTGGGAGCTGGTCAACAGTCAAGGGGATGGACCATACGCTGTGAAAACCCTACTGGGAAAGGTCCTCTGAGAGACCTCGACAGCAGGGATGGAAATGGCTGCCCTGCTCCAGCTGTCAATCGAATATCTATTGCAAATCTAGAGGAGCTACTGGTCAAACAATACAATCACGACTTCAGTGAGAGAACCAGCAAGGAAACGGAAGAAATTCCAGAGAAGAGGTAAAGTTCTTGGACATTATGAATCATTCTGCAAGGATGACAGATGGACACTATTGTCTAGCCAGCGGTTCTTAACCTTTTTGGCCCCACGTCCCCATCAGACATTCTTGGTCAGTACCGTGACCCCCGAAACAAAAATTGAAAAAAACCCAGCCTGTTTTATGAAAACATGTCTGCCAATACTCAGTCAATGGGATGGAATAATTTCATTTATGAACCCTTCATGACCCCTGGCAAAACCCCAACCGACCCCCATGGGGGTCACGACCCCCAGGTTAACATCCACTGGTCTAGACTTACCTTTCAAGCAAGAAAATGCCAGCATGCCAAATAACTTGCATTGTAGAGCAACGCATCCAGAGCTTGAAACGCAAGTTTGGCAAGAATGAGAAGTTTTATCATTATCATATATATACAGCCGGAAACAGGCCTTTTTCGGCCCTCCAAGTCCGTGCCGCCCAGCGATCCCGTACATTAACACTATTCTACACCCACTAGGGACAATTTTTACATTTACCCAGCCAATTAACCTACATACCTGTACGTCTTTGGAGTGTGGGAGGAAACCGAAGATCTCGGAGAAAACCCACGCAGGTCACGGGGAGAACGTACAAACTCCTTACAGTGCAGCACCCGTAGTCAGGATCGAACCTGAGTCTCCGGCGCTGCATTCGCTGTAAAGCAGCAACTCTACCGCTGCGCTACCGTGCCTATGATGAATATACATCTTTCCTCACAGAAATGATTGACAATGGTTATGCTGAAAGGGTACCAATGGCCCAGCTGAATAGAATTGATGGAGAATTGATGGAAAACTCTGGTACATCCCTCATGACAGGGTGTATCACTCTAAGAAAGGAAACTTTAAGGGTGGTCTTTGACTGTGGTGCAGTCTTCAAAGGAACATCACTTAACTGCCAACGGTTGCAGGGTCCAGACCTAACCAACTCACTCATTGGAGTCTTCATCAGATTCAGACAAGAACCGGTTGCTTTGATGGCTGATATCAAAGCAATGTTGCATCAGGTCAAGGTATCAGAAAAGCATATTGACTATCTGCGATTTCTGTGGTGGCCCGATGGTGATGTGCAGCAAGATCTTGTGGAATACCGGATGAAGGTACATCTTTTTGGATCCGTTTCGTCATCGTTGTGCAAACTTTGCATTAAGAAGAACTGCTGAGGACAACAAAGCTCGCTTTTCTGAAGAGGTGACAAACACGGTAAAGAATAACGCCTACGTAGATGATTGTTTAAAATCTATGCCTTCGGAACAGGAAGCAATTCAGATGGTAAAAGACCTGACTTCAATCTGCCAAATGGGAGGATTCATGCTGTTAAAGTGGATCAGCAACAGTCGTGCTGTATTGGCATCCATTCCTCAAGGAAACAGAACCAAAGAGATCAAGGAGTTGGACTTGGACAAAGACAATCTGCCAATGGAGAGAGCACTAGGATTGCGCTGGTGCGTTGAAACCACCAGTGTTTAAGTTCAGAATTGCTGTACAGGAACGACCGTACAGTAGACGTGGTATTTTGTCTGGAGTTGGCTTTATACACGATCCTTTAGGATTTCTTGCACCATTTACTCTGCCAGCCAAGCTGATTATGCAGGAACTCTGCAAGGAGAAAATGAAGATATTTCTGCTCCTAGAAACTGATACCTGAGTACAGCAAAGACTGGTGGCCTTAAAGATTGAAGAATCACTAAAGTAGATTAGATGCCAACACATAGTGCACACTTGTTTATTTTAATTACGTATAAAGTTTTTTTAGCTCCTTTTTACAAACACTGAAAAAGTCTGGTAACACTGAAAAAGTCTGGTCTACCCCAACAGCTGTCGACGACATTCTACTGCTGCACCATAGAAAGCATCCTCACACATGGCATCCCTGTGTGGTATCTCAGCTGCACGGAGGCAGAGAGGAAAGCTCTTCAGCGGGTAGTCCATAGTGCGCAGAGAACCATCTGAACACAGCTACCAGCCTTGGAGGGCATCTACAACACACGATGCCTCAGAAAAGCCACCAGCATCCACAAAGACTCTTCACACCCCTGCAACAGTCTGTTCGAACTTCTACCATCGGGCAGACGACACAAGGCGTTCTACGCCCGCACCTCCAGACTCGGGAACAGCTTCATCCCCAGGGCCACAGCTGCTATGAACCGGTTCTGCTGAGCCGGATGGTCACATCGCACAGTAAACCGGCACAGATCTACTTGCACTTTATTCTGTTTTAAAACTGTTCCAATTTGTTTCATTGGGTTGTTTAAATTAATACTGACTAGCTAATTAATTTATTGCATCGTATGGGAGGCGCATTCCCAATCTCGTTGTACCCCTGTACAATGACAATAAAGATATATTGTATTGTATTGTAATGTTTATTAGTAATTGTTTCGTTATATTACAAATAGGGGCCGGTGTGTAGGAGCCATTTGTATTTGTACTAGCTGTTTAGCATATTATATTATACAATACAATACAATACCATACAATGCAAATACATAATTTCTGCAAAGAACACATGTAGCACAAAAAAACTAGCCAATCACTCCTGATGAGGTGCCACGGATGCTGAATTCCTACAATAGTCTGTTTTATTTCTCTCTAAATTACATCACCCACAGTCTCTTGTGACTCCAACTGGCCACTACATTTTAAATTTGTGAACCGAATTCAGCACTTGCAAAATCTAACTTGGAGCAAATGAAACGATATAGGGTGAGTGAGGGCGAGTTGTAAAGAGATAATATCATGGCTGATCTATCATTGAATGGTCGAGTAGGCAGGAGATGCCAAATTATTATTTTTTAATTGTTCTGTACATACAAGTGTTCGGGCCTCCAATGAGAACAAGATGCAATTTATCTTACATCCTCCACACTCTCCTGCCTAAGTACAGCCAAGGTTAAAAGAAAAACAAAAAGAGAGACAAACACAGGGAACTGCAGATGTTGGAAATTTTGAGTTGAGCTTAAAAGTGCTGGACGAACTATGTGGTTTAGGCAGCATCTTTGGAGGGAATTCCTTCCCAACTTCCCACTGAGTTGCCCCAGCACTTTTGTGTTGTATTCAAGGTAAAACAAACGTCACCCTACCTTGAACTGGAATATGGCGTTTGCCCATGGAGAGGGGAAAGACGTCCCTGCTCATGCCATGCACTTAAACGTGAATGTCCCACTTTCCCCACCCACCCACAGCAAGGTCTCTACTCACCAACCCGCCATCAGTAAAGGAGGTCCGGTGAGGGGAACGAAAGCAAGAGAGAGAGAGGGAGAGAGATTGAGAAACGAAGGGGAGGAGGAAAAAGGCACCAGAGGCGTTACAAATGCTTGATGGAAACTTTGCTTTATTTTGTGTAGGAGGTTTGGGGGGGGGGGATTTCTTATTTTTAAAGATAATGCCGACCAGTTGCACGGCCTATGGATGCACGGCCGTGTACAACAAGTACACCAGCTTCCACAGGGAGGGGAGGGACGGGATGGGACGAGACGAGACGAGACGGCCTCAGGGGATGGGATGGGAAAGGGAGATGAGAGGAAAACTCCTCGGGTGAGTCAGTGTTAACCCGGAGCCTGCGGCCTACAGCACCGTTGCCATGGGTGCCGCAGCTGCCGGCGGGCTGCTGCGCTCCCCCCTGCTGTGCTCCCCCCCCTCTCCAAAATGATGGTGATGATGTTTAATGGACCAACAAAAAAAAAAAGGAAAGGGGGTGGTGTAAGAAAAGAAGGTGAGGGACTGTGGCAGTGTAATTTTGTGCATTGAAGGAGGGATCAGGCTCCTCCCCCTCGGCGTGGGCGGTGGAGAGATGCCTACCTGCGGGCGAGTAATGGATGAAGAGAAGAACACCTGTGTGTGGGGGGAAGGGAGCGTTTTGAGGGCGGGGAGCATTTCCACTGGGGACTGGGAGGAGCAGCGGTGGCGGCGGCAGCAGCAGCGGCCTGTTGGCGCCAACAACCCGCTACTGTGCCACGCTTTCCAAATATTAATGTAAGACAGGATTAATACTCACCTGGAGGAAAGCCAGACTGGATTTTTAAGGGCAAATTGTGTTTAACCAATTTTTTTGATGAAGTAACGGATACAGTTAATGCAATTTATGTGGTGTACATCATCTTCCAGAAGCATTTGGTGCCATGTAAAAGACTTAGTGGCAAAGTTGAAGCACATGGCATAAAAGAATATTAATAGCAGCATATGAAGTTGGCAAAGTAACTGACAACAGAGGGTGGTGGGTGAATGATTATTCTCAAACTGAAGGAAGGTGAATACTGACCTTCACCAGGGATTGAAGTTAGAGTTATTGTTTTTTACCTGTGATAATGACAAAGACGAAGGTGAAAACTGCAATTTTAAATTGCAAATGGGCAATTTTGTGAATTGTGGAGAGTGATGATTGCAGATGGATAGAAACGGGTCAGAGGAACAGGCAAATTATTGCAGATTAAGTTTAATATGGGGATACATGAGTGAATGCATTTTGGTGGAAAGAATGAGGAGAGACAATATAGAACAGATGACACTGTTCTAAAAGGGGTTTAAGAAGAGAATGAACAATGCAGAAATCACTTGACGTGGCAGTCAGGTTGGGAAAAATAGCAGTTAAAAAAGGTAGTATGTGCAGAGAAATTATGCTGAACCTTTATTAAACATAGTCCAACCTTTTGGTGGAACTGGTGAGGTTTAGAAATCGCAAGTATAAAATATAGGGAAGATAATTAAGAGTAACATGAAGGAAAAACACCAAACAACATTGAGTGGCTGTAATCTGAAATGCACTGCCTGTGGAAGAGCCAGGTCCATTGCTGCCTTCAGGAGAAATTTTGATAAATGTACTGTGAGGAAAAATATGGAAGGCAAAGCACAAGTAAGGACACAAAGTGCTGGAGTAACTCAGAAACTGCACAAGTCACAGAAGTAACTCAGAACATGCTGGAGAACATGGCTAGGTGACCTTTCCGGTTGGGATCCACAGAGTTACTCCAGCACTTTGTGCCCTTTTTTATAAACCAGCATCTGCAGTTCCTTGTCTCTACATTGTTTTAAGCACGTGTTTAGAATTGCTCTGGTGGAGGGTTGATGTAGATATCGTGGACTGCATAGCTGTTTCTGTTCTGTAAGAACATATGATAACAGGAAAAGTCTGTATGCATGGATTGCAGATTGGTTATCATGTAGACACTGGGTTGGAATAACTAAATCAGTTAAACTAGAATAACTAAAAATCATGTTGATCGCTCTGTTTATTAGTCTCCATTCTTATTGAGAGAGATTATCTAAACTACCTGTACTTAGTTCTGTATGCATTGTTGTCTATTTATAATACCTTATCTTTAGCATGTACTAATTTATATTTCTCTATGAGCAAACCATTTCCATGAAATGAGAAACGTGGGGATTTTGTAATGCGAATTCTGTCCTGTCTATAATTCATTTAGCCAAATTGTGCAAGAGAAACTCAAATATTTTGTATGACTTGATTTTCTTGTTTTGCTATGCTACCCTGAGAGACCATTGTTTGAAGCCGGTTTTATCTGCAAGTTTCATAAATTGATATCATCCTTGCTTTCAAGAGATGGAGAAAACTACATTTCAAAGTGAACTATTTTCTATGCATCCTTTCTTCATCTCTCATAGTTTTTAATCCAATCAATTCTTTTTAGAAAACTCTTTTAAAATACAGGTTTATAATCATAACATTGACTGTTTTTCAAGGAAATTATCATGCAAATACTTGCTGTATTGTGGAAATATATGCACGGAAATTCCATCGCATAGTACTATTTTCAATGCTATGTTCAATACTTAGTTCAAGCAAGAATATATCATATTTGAATCAAATTGTATAAATATTTTGTTTGTTTTTATGTCTTGTTTGCTCTGTAAAGCGTCTTTGAGTTTCCTGAAAAGCGCTATATAAATTAAATGTGTTATTATTATTAATTGTGAAATTCAGCTGGGCATTTCTGGTCATGGGTCATCCATAAGGCTCTTAACAGATTTCTGTTGAACAATGTACATGATGATGTCAGTCCTTGTATATTTGGGTCACATTGTCCTGTAGTTGACTGTCATTGCACACTCCGGAGAACATAGATTTAATGACATTGTGCCAGTCCAGGAAACATGTACTTAACTGCTTCCTCTCTGAATTTCTTCATCATTTGGGTATGGGCAATAAATGCTGGACTTTCCATCAATACTTGCAATCCACAAATCAAAATAGCTTTTGTCTTGCATTAACAGTCATTCCCTTGACACAGAATGTCATATCATATCATATCATATATCATATATATACAGCCGGAAACAGGCCTTTTTTTCGGCCCTCCAAGTCCGTGCCGCCCAGCGATCCCCGTACATTAACACTATCCTACACCCACTAGGGACAATTTTTTTTTTTTTACATTTACCCAGCCAATTAACCTACATACCTGTACGTCTTTGGAGTGTGGGAGGAAACCGAAGATCTCGGAGAAAACCCACGCAGGTCACGGGGAGAACGTACAAACTCCTTACAGTACAGCACCCGTAGTCAGGATCGAACCTGAGTCTCCGGCGCTGCATTCGCTGTAAAGCAGCAACTCTACCGCTGCGCTACCGTGCCGCCCATGGCAGGTCTCACCTTGGAATTCCCAGTTCAATCAAGTTTAGAACCCGTGTCTCCATAATATTTTGGTATGGCAATAACAATCATCTTTTACAAAATATCAAAATCACCCTCCTTTTTGGTTCTGGATTTTGTTCTGTGTAATTTTAGGGGAATAGAGGTAAAAAGGGAAAATTTGCAGTATTCTTAAATGCAGTTTAATCAACACATTTTGCTTTTTTTGTTGTTGCAGGTTGGGAAAAGAAGCTACAGAATGCTGTCTATCGTGAGCTCAATGTGTAGGTTTTAAAGATGTGCGTTTCTATAATGTGCTCTGGAGCTTTTCACTTGTTAGCATCCTTATTTGTATGTTTTACACTTTTTGAAGTTTTGCTTGAACAAAGGTACACTTTTTTAGTTTAGAGTTTGATTTTCTTTTTGCATTGCAGAATTGTCCTTCATGGTTAAAAGAGTAGATGGGAATCTTTCCGACATTTACAAATATATATTCTTTTGAGCTGAGTAGTGTGAAACACATAAAACTTTTTTTGTTTTCATCCTCCCCTTCAAAGAAGCAACTGATTTTTAAAATTCCACATTGCACCTCAGCAAAATGGTTGAGATCTGGAATTCAACTGATGGGAAATTCAATCTATTTGATTTCCAGTCCTCCCCAGCTTATAACAAGGGCAACATGCAGTTAAAACAGGGCATTTAACTCATCTGTTAAGATATTGCTGCAAACTGAGTTCCTGCACAGCAGAAGATACCTGCATCCCCACAGCAGCTGGCAAATTAATCCTGTTAGTCTCCCATGAAGCTCATTCAATTTATGGGCTATACATAAGTTAACAACCTGGGGAGGACCCATAAGTGTATTATGGTGTTAGAAAGTATCAATTCTGGATAAAGCATTCTCAGTGTGTAATAGGAATACAGTTTAAACCTGATCAAATGCACATGACGGTGCAATTTAGAAGATACACTGAGCTTCAGAATCTATATGCTTAAAGACTGTTATTCACAAAATGCTGGAGTAACTCAGCAGGTCAGGCAGCATCTCAGGAGAGAAGGAATGGGTGACGTTTCGGGTCGAGACCCTTCTTCATTCTGAAGAAGGGTCTCGACCCGAAACGGCACCCATTCCTTCTCTCCCGAGATGCTGCCTGACCTGCTGAGTTACTCCAGCATTTTGTGAATAAAAACCTTCGATTTGTACCAGCATCTGCAGTTATCTTCTTATACTGCTTAAAGACTGTGCCTGTGCTGTGAAGAGAATGTTCTCCAGGTATTTCGCAATAATTTGGAGTATCAGGTTAGCTTGTCTCAGAGCAAAACATGTTGCAGATGCCAGCAGATCAAGCACCAAATGTGGAGAGAAAAACAAGAGTGAAATGTTTCAGGTCACTGACCTTTCATCATAACAGGGAAAAGTTGAAATCATAGATATTTTAAGGTACAGAGAAGCTGGTTGGGTGAGAAAAGAGCAAGTTAAATATCTGATAGGGTAGAGATCAAGAGAGACTGAATGGTCCAAGTAGTGGAGATGCCACGTTAGAGTATGTTGTTAATTGCAACTAACATTGCAAGGGAAACATAAATGGAAGGAGATGAAGTGCAGACGAGGAGAAAAATGCTGGGCATTTGTAGATACGAGATTAGAAGTAAAAATGAGAATTCTGGAAATGCAAGCATATTGGGGGGGTAGGAGGGTGGGAGAAGAAAACGGATAATATTAAAGATTCGTAGACTTTCATCAGAATGGCATGTTCTTGTATAGAATAGAAGGCTTGTTCCCTGAAATTGTTGAATTCATTATTAAGATCTGAGGACTAAAATTTGCCTTGTTGTAAGACAAGAGGCTGATAGAAGTCATTGAGACAAATGTTTATCATTTACGTGTTATTTTCCTTTTAATTATTTTGGCCTTTTAATGAAAACACTAAATATTTGTATTAAGTTCTTTGTTGTTAACAGTGATCCAGGTAATCTATATACCAAAACTTGTTTGTTTGTTTGTTCCTAAGCTACAGCCAAAATGGTACATGATAGCGAGGGTGGGGGAGGGAGGGAGGGGAAGGGGAAGGGGAGGAGGGGGAAGGGGGAGAAGAGGGAAGGGGGAGGAGAGGGTGCTGCACCAATGCAGGAGAGGTTTGGGGCCCAATGGGTCCACTTGGTCTAGTAACTAATTAAAGATATTAGATCATAAGGAATAGGAGTAGAATTGGGCCATTTGGCTCATCAATTCTACTCTGCCATTCAATCATGGCTGATCTATCTCTCCCTCATAACCTCATTCACCTACCCTCTCCCCATAACCACTCACACCTGTACTAATCAAGAATCTATATCTGCCGTAAAAATATCCACTGAGTTGACCTCCACAGCCTTCTGGGGCAAAGAATTCCACTGATTCACCACCCCCTGACTAAATAAATTTCTCCTCATCTCCTTCCTAAAAGAACGACTTTTAATTCTGAGGCTATGATCTCTAGTCCCAGACTCTCCCACTGGTGGGAACATCCTCTCCACATCCACTCTATCCAAGCCTTGCACTATTCTGTTTGTTTCAATGAGGTCCTCCTAATCCTTCTAAACTCCAGCGAGTACAGGCCCAGTGCCGACAAACACTCATCATACGTTAATCTACTCGTTCCTGGGATCATTCTTGTAAACCTCCTCTGGACCCTCCCCAGAGTCAGCACATCCTTCCTCATTTATTGTGCCCAAAATTGCTTACAATATTCCAAATGCATCTCCGATTTCTGGATTCTCTCCCCATTTAGAAAATTGTCTACGAGGCTCTATGCCTTTATTCCTACTACCAAAATGCATGACTCCACACTTTGCAACACTATATTCCATCTGCCACTTCTCTGCCCTCTCTCCCAACCTGTCCAAGTCCTTCTGCAGAGTCCCTGCTTTCTCTACACTACCTGCCCCTCCACCTATTTTTGTATCATCCGCAAACTATCATTCAGAAAAAGTCTCCTTCATTGCCACTCTTTTTTTTCTGCCATCCAGCCAACCTGCTATCCATGTTAGTTTCTGCCCTTTGATACTGTGGGCTCTCATCTTTCCCTTCACAAAGTCATGCTGACTTCTTTGGACAGGTACATGGAGAGAAAAGGTTTAAAGGAATATGGGTCAAATGCAGGTAAGTGTAACTAATGTAGATTGTAGTTGTCATGAGCAAGTTGGGCTGAAGGGCCTGTTTCTGCGCTGTATATCTCTATTAGAGCTTCGTGCAATGTAAGTTGAAATTTTATATGCTTGAGTAATTTAATGTAATTTTCATGCAACTGACTGAATAATTTTCATAAGAATCATGGGAAAGCAGTGTGTCTGGATTTATTCATTGCTCCCCATTTCAACAGCTTTGTGGAGTCATCATTCATTTAGTTGCCTGCGCTGAGAGCTTACTACCGACATGCAAAGTAATGGCATTTAATATCGTAATGTAAAATAGGAGGTGGGGCACAAGGCCCTGCAGCCTGTTTTCCCATTGAACAATTTCATAACCCATCCCTGACCAATGCACTTTCTCATCAGTTTCTGTGTATTCCTTTATTCCATTTGAATCACAAAATCTCTTTCTTTTGACTTTGAATGTACAGAATAACTGAGTATTCCCAGTGTGGAATTAGTAAGATTGAAAAACATTTAAATGATGACGTTTATTTTATTCTCTAACCTCAATGGCTTAACATTATTGAAACATATAAGATAATTAGGGGATTGGACACATTAGAGGCAGGAAACATGTTCCCAATGTTGGGGGAGTCCAGAACAAGGGGACACAGTTTAAGAATAAGGGGTAGGCCATTTAGAACGGAGATGAGGAAGAACATTTTCAGTCAGAGAGTGGTGAAGGTGTGGAATTCTCTGCCTCAGAAGGCAGTGGAGGCCAGTTCGTTGGATGCTTTCAAGAGAGAGCTGGATAGAGCTCTTAAGGATAGCGGAGTGAGGGGGTATGGGGAGAAGGCAGGAACGGGGTACTGATTGAGAGTGATCAGCCATTATCGCATTGAATGGCGGTGCTGGCTCGAAGGGCTGAATGGCCTACTCCTGCACCTATTGTCTATTGTCTATTTATGCTGATACTTTCCTCTAGTTCTGGATTCAAGGCGGAAGCAGATTTATCAAATTATACATTCTTTTTTATTGTTTCAATGCTATAATTTATTCTTTATTATCCAGTGAGCATAGGTCTAACCAACTCAAGTTTTCCTGACTACCCTATTATTATACATATAAATATAATGAACCTTTATTGCACCAGTTTAAAAAAAATAAGCCTCTCATATAATGGCTTATTGAATTATTTCCAGAGATCTAGATATGCTGAATCTAGTAATTCCCACTTAATAAACCCACTATTTATATCCTCAAACTCTATTAGATATGTCATATACAATTACATGTCAAATCCGACATTTTGCATGCTCCCAGTGACTTTCTGTGATCTTTTAATGGCCCCCTTAACCACTTATTTAATGACGATTCTTGACGCTGTTGTAAATTTTTTCTCTCAAATCTTCTTTGCTTTGTAGCAATGTTACTTTTGCTACCTTTTAATTTATTAAACAGTTTTGGAATCAAGGGAGTTTTAAAAGATTGCAGCACCTCTACATGAACCTCTTATGAACTCATAAGAGTCAATTGGGAAATTTGTTGGATCCTAGTTAGAGTCATAGAGTCATAAAGTGATACACTGTGGAAACAGGCCCTTCAGCCAAGCTTACCCACACCGGCCAACAATATGTGTAGGAAAGTACTACAGATGGTGGTTTAAATTGAAGGTAGACACAAAATGCTGGAGTAACTCAGCGGGACAGGCAGCAGTTCTGGAGAGACGGAATGGGTGACGTTTTGTGTCGAGACCCTTCTTCAGACTGATGACAGGGGAGTGGGTGGGACAGAGATAGAATCTAGTCAGAGACAGTAAAACTGGTGGGAGAACTGGGAAGGGAGAGGGGATGGAGAGAGAGGGAAAGCAAGGGCTATCTGAAGTTAGAGAAGTCAGTGTAAGCTACCAAAGTGAAATATGAGGTGCTATTTCTCCAATTTGCGCTGGGCCTCACTCTGACAATGGAGGAGACCCAGGACAGGAAGGTCAGATTGGGAATGGGAGGGGGAGTTAAAGTGCTGAGCCACCGGGAGATCAGGCAGGTTAAGGCGGACTGAGTGGAGGTGTTCAGTGAAACGTTCGCTGAGCCTGCACTTGGTCTCTCCGATGTACAGAAGTTGACACCTGGAACAGCGGATACAGTAGATGAGGTTGGAGGAGGTGCATTTGAACCTCTGCCTCACCTGAAAAGACTGTCAGGGTCCTTGGATAAAGTCGGGGGGGGGGGGGGGGGTAAAGGGACAGGTGTTGCATCTCCTGCGGTTGCAGGGGAAGGTACCTGGGGAGGGGGTGGTTTGGGTGGGAAGGGTCGGGTTGACCAGGGAGTTGCGGAGGGAACGGTTTCTGCAGAAAGCAGAAAGGGGTGGAGATGGGAAGATGTGGCCAGTAGTGGGATCCCGTTGGAGGTGGCGAAAGTGCTGGAGGATTACAGCATATAACATTATGTGGCTTGATTATTACCTCTACTAATGGGGACTTAGTTTAGTTTAGAGATATAGCATGGGAATTGACTCTTTTCCCCACTGAGTCAGTACTGACCTGCGATCCCCGTACACTAGCACTATCCTACACACTAGAGACAATTTATAATTTTTACCAAAGCCAAAGAACCTACAAACCTGTACATCTTTGGAGTGTGGGAGGAAACCGAGCATCTGGAGATAACCCACGCAGTCATGGGAAGAATGTACAAATTCTGTGCAGACAGCAGCCATAGTCAGGATTGAGTCCCGGTCTCTGGCAGGCAGGCAACAACTCTGCTGCTGTGCCGCTCTAATTTTCTTCTTGAGGCATAAATTGATCACTTTCCTCACAGATATCCCCCTCTTCTCTGTCCCCCGCCCCAAATGGAATGTATATTGGAAGTCATGCAGCACAGGCACAGTTCTTTTGGCAATTCATGTTCATGTTGATCATTGCATCCTAGCTATATAAATTTCATTTACTCGTACTTGATGTACAGTGTATGGTCCATGGCAATTTCAATACTTGTCCAGATCCTTCTTAAATATCATGTATCTGCTTCCACGACCTTCTTAGCAGTGATATCCAGATTGCAACCACCCTCTTAACAAAATATATTTCTCAGATCCCTTCTAAATCACTAGTCTTCACTTTAAACCTATATCCTCTGATCTTGGAGATCTCTGCATGGCAAAAGGTTTTTTTTACTATCCACTGTATCGTTACCTCTGTTAATTAAGTAGCATTGATGTTCATCCATCACCTTTACAGCAAAAGGTAAGATGAACATCCTTGCTGCAGAATTAACAGGTAATTTCCAGCAATATTGATTAACTTCACACCTATATAATTGATTTTATTTATTTTAAAGACACTAATTTTGGATATGAGCACCTCTCCCACAAACTTGGTGCAAATTTGTACTTTCTGTATGATTGCTGTATCTTAGAGAATCGCCTACCGTAAGACATAAAAACAGAAAATGCTTGAAGCAGGTCAGGCCGCATCTATGGAAAGGCAAATGGAGTTAATATTTCAGGTTGAAGAGCCTTTGTCAATTCTGTTGTGATGAAAACCTGCTGAATCTTTCTGCATTTTCTAGTTTTATTTCCGATTTTCAGCTTTTGCAGTGTTTTAATTTTCATCTCCCCTATTACAAGATAATTGATTACATTTTTCTCAGTGCACCAAATGAGATCTGAAGTAACCTAATTCCTGCATGGTTTCACTTCTTATGGCTTTCAGAAGCTATCCAAAATGCATCCATTGAATGCCCTCCGATTTACTTCTGCAAATTTGATTTGTTAAATCTATACCTTCAGTTCAAGCTACCCTTATTTACTTTGATTAAAATGCTGTTCAACAGATTAGCTCTCTAAAGGGCGTATAGATACATTGGTGTTTTCTGTCATGTATTTATTGTATCACCCTTGCTTCTTTTTCCCAATTTGTTTTAGCTAATATCATTTGTCACTACTATGATTTGCTTTTTATGCATTGCTACCTTGTGTTAAGGATAGACTTCTTCCCACCTTTCCTTTTACATTTCATCCACTCTTTAGAAAACAGATGCAGCAACTCCCCCTCCCACTCCCAGTCTGACCTTTCTGTCATGGGCCTCCTCTATTGTCATAGTGAGTCCCAGCGCAAATTGGAGGAACAGCATCTCATGTTTCGCTTGGGCAGTTTACACCCCAGCAGTATGAACATTTACTTCTCTAACCAGATAGTTCCTCTGCCCCTCTCTTTCCCCTCCCCCTTCCCAGTTCTCCCACTGTCTTCCTGTCTCAAACTACATCCTATCTTTGTCCCGCCCCCTCAGTCTGAAGAAGGGTCTCGACCCGAAACGTCACCCATTCCTTTTCTCCTGAGATGCTGCCTGACCCGCTGAGTTACTCCAGCATTTTGTGTCTACCTTCGATTTGAACCAGCATCTGCAGTTATTTTCCTACACACCCTAGAATTTTTAACTTCTAACTTTGATAACACATGGTTATTATATCAAAATGATTAATTTATTCATCTTATGGTGAATAGTTGGTGCTTTGAAATAAAGTAGATAATCAAATTATAAATCCTCCAATTTCAAATTATTCACTGAGGTAGTTATAATTTAACCCATTTTCCTGCCACGTTCTGCTTTTCATAGCTCCATTTGTGTAAGGTAAATGATGTGTTATTTTTAAACTTAGAAATTCCACTACCTGATTTTTTTTAACCTTTCCCCTCTCATCTCCCTTTTTTTGTTTCAAGATCCATCATAGCTCTAGTTATTTGATTTCCAATGACTGGTTTTAAATGTGTCTTGTCTCAATAGAAAAGCTCCTTCATTCTCCAATAGTATGCCATAGACTGATGCTTACAATGTTAGATTCAAAATTCTTCAGTCATTTCCATTTAGCACTTTTGGATTTTAATTCCATTTATAATTCACAGAAATATATTTTCTGTTATTGTTTCAGTCAATGAGAATGTCCCTTCATCTAACTGGAAGTCTTCTTTATTGACAGCCTTCCTGAACTTGCCCATCCATCTACGCCAGTTGAACACATCAAGGAGGGACTGATGTACATAAGACGTGCACAGGTTAGTCCAAGGTGTATTGGACATATTAGACGAAACAGTTAGACAGGTGCATGGATAGGACAGGTTTGGAGGGATATAGACCAAGCGCAGGCAAGTGGGACTAGTGTAGCTGGGACATTGTTGGCCGGCGTGGGCAAGTTGGGCCAAAGGGCCTGTTTCCACATTGTATCACTCTATGACTGATTCTATGATAGTTATTTGCCAATAAATTGTGGTTTAGCTCTTTCAATTTTTGCTGTATTGTGGAAAATTAATTAGATACATTTAAAATATAAATGCTTTTTAAACATTTACAAATAAACATACCTAACATGAAACTAGCACCCAATTATGAGCCCTAAAATACATGCTACAAGGTTGTTATATGGCACCGTTACAAGGACAGGATGGAAGTAAATCCAGATAACTCTGAGAGTTAATGGTTTGTAATAAAGTCGTGGGACAGATTGCAGTGCAGGTGGATGAGTATTATTGACATGTGGTTGTTTGAGATTGCTGTATGACAAGATGATGTGCTAAACAATATGCACAAATTTTTCAGCAACACCTTAAAACATTGCAGATCATACGATGCACATTTAATGTGAAAATCACTTAAGATGTATGTCGATGTGCTCACTCAAGTGTACAGGGGTGTAGCAATTGATCACAATTGAATTTTACTCTGGGAGTGGGAAGGTGGGTGGGGGATTAGTTGATGGGATTTCTCACACACACACTGTTGAGATAAACCAATATCATGAGTCCAAATTTCTTGGCACTCCTTCTAAACCAGGGAAGCTGCTCATTATTAAATGGAATAAGAAAATAACTGCAGATGCTGGTACAAATCGATTTATTCACAAAATGCTGGAGTAACTCAGCAGGTCAGATTTGATTGAAACATTTTTCACCAGTCCCTACTATTTTAGACACAAAATGCTGAAGTAACTCAGCAGACAGGCAGCATCTCTGGAGAGAAGGAATGGGTGATGTTTCAGGTTGAGACCCTTCTTCAGAAGGTTCCAAAGAAGGGTTTCGACCCAAAATTATTTTCGACTGGTTTCGACTCCAGCATTTTATGTCTATCTTCAGTGTATAACCAGCATTTGCAGTTCCTTCTGACACATCCCAACTATTTTAGCTTGGATAAGACTGTTTAATATTGTAGTAGATTGAAATTCAGCACAAGATTTGTTTTTCGCTTGTCTGTTTCTGGTAAAACAGTTCAGGATATTCTTGTAACCTGAACCCATCCCCACCACCACCACCCCTCATTCTGCCATTAATATGTTATCCAGCACTTGAGGAAGCCTATGAGGTAATGGAGAAAGTACAGACTACTCCCAGACAGCACTGGAGGTTAAGGATTGAATTCCATTGTGCCATTTCTAAATATTTTGAGAGATCAAACAATTTTAACTCTTTACAGTTCTCTTGAAAGAACATTGACCACTAATATCAATTCTGTTTTCCTTTCCACAGATGCCACTTGAGGTTTCTACTTTTTTTTCCAGTAATCACAATACTTTTGTGTTAGTCAATGTTTTCTAAATGAGAATTTGTTTGTCCTTGTCTGTACTTTCCAGTACTTTGATGTTGGATTCATAGATTCGTAGTTTATTTGATTTTTCTCCCCTTTTTCTGAATGGAATTATCCTCATATCAAGTCAAGTCAAGTTTATTTGTCACATGCACATACATGATGTGCAGTGAAATGAAAGTTGCAATGCCTGCGGATTGTGCACAAAAAAGAATTACAGTTACAGCATATAAATAAAAGTTAATACAGAGAAGACAAAATTTAGTCCCTGGAGTTATAAAAGTTAACAGTCCTGATGGCCTGTGGGAAGAAACTCCGTCTCATCCTCTCCGGTTTCACAGCGTGACAGCGGAGGCGCTTGCCTGACCGTAGCATCTGGAACAGTCCGTTGCTGGGGTGGCAGGGGTCCCTCATAATCTTGCTTGCTCTCGGTCTACACCTCCTGATGTATAGGTCCTGCAGGGGGACGAGTGTAGTTCCCATGGTGCGTTCTGCCGAACGCACTACTCTCTGCAGGGCCTTCCTGTCCTGGGCAGAGCTGTTCCCAAACCAGACTGTAATGTTGCCGGACAGGATGCTCTCTACAGCCCCAGAGTAGAAGCAATGAAAGATCCTCAGAGACACTCTGAATTTCCTCAGCTGTCTAAGGTGGTAAAGGCGCTGCTTTGCCTTATCCACCAGTGCGGCAATGTGCGTTGCCCATGTCAGATCCTCTTTGATGTGGACTCCCAAGTATTTAAAACTGCTCACCCTATCCACAGTAGACCCATTTATCTCCAGTGGCATGTACGTCCTTGGATGTTGAGCCCTTCTAAAGTCCACAATCAGCTCCTTAGTTTTTTTGACATTCAAGAGGAGGCTATTGTCCTGACACCAGAGTGCCAGATCAGCCACCTCCTCCCGGTAGGCCTTCTCATCGTTGCCGGAGATCCGGCCCACCACCACAGTGTCATCAGCAAACGTGATGATGGAGTTTGAGCTGAACCTGGCCACACAGTCATGTGTGTACAGGGAGTACAGTAGGGGGCTAAGGACGCAACCCTGGGGGGAATCCTATGTTCAGGGTGAGGGGGCTAGATGTGTGTTCTCCCATCCTGACCACTTGGGGCTTGGCCGTGAGAAAGTCCAGGACCCAGGCACACAGAGTGGTGCTAAGACCCAGTTCCAGCAGCCTCTCAGTCAGTCTGCTGGGGACTATTGTTTTGAAAGCTGAACTAAAGTCAATGAACAGCATCCTCACATAGCCCCCCTTCTGGCTGTCCAGATGAGAGAGAGAACCTGGGAGTGGACCTGTTCGGACGGTATGCGAACTGTAGTGGGTCCATGTTGCGAGGAAGGAGGACACAGATGTGCTTCTTGATTAGTCTCTCGAATCATTTCATGACAGTGATTCTAATAAAAGGTCATTGACCTCAATGATTTAGGTTGTTTCTCTTTCCAGAAATATTTGAGTATTTCAATCATTTTAAAAACAATATTCAAACACTTAAGGTGAAGGGGAAAAGATTTAATAGGAATCTGAGGGGTAACTTTGTCCACACAAAGGATAGTGGGTGTATGTAACAAGCTGCCAGAGGAGGTTGTTGAAGCTGGGATTATCCCAATGTTTAAGAAGCAGTTAGACAGGTACATGGATAGGACAGGTTTGGAGGGATATGGACCGAAAGCAGACAGATGGGACTAGTATAGCTGGGACATGTTGGCCAGTGTGGGCAAGTTGGGCCGAAGGCCTATTTCCACACTGTATCAATCTATGCCTCTATGACTATCTATTTCCATCTTGGCTCCCCTTAACAACTCTGGTTAAGGTTGTTATTTTTGAGTGATGCAAAACTAATTAGCGCTGAATATAGGATTATTTATTGAGTTTGACCAAACCGAAGTTCCTGTTATCGACTTTATTGGCCCTGTTTCTGAATGTGTCTTTTGAAATTGGTGTGTTTTGTTTTGCAGATAAACTGGGAAAAGCGTGTTCTAAAAAGTTTAAACAGTATGTGCACAGAGATGAGCATCCCCCTAGCAAAAAAGGTACAACACAACTGTATCATTTACCCTTTAAAATGCATTTACCGTGTTGTAATTATTGAGATGCGGAAACATAAAGATTGAAGTTGTGTCTTTTCAAATAGAGATCTGCAGATGAACAAAAAGAGCTTTTGCACAAGTGGAATGAGATGGGGACTGATGAGCCAGGTACTAAATTCAAGCCATCAAAATTATATTTATTGTAAAAAGTAGTTGCATCTTGGGAATGGGGACATATGACAGACTGATGTTCCTGTTCCTGTGATAATCAAGTTTCTTTGGGACTGTTAATCAATAAATACATTCTATGTGGTCTAACTTTTGAAACTGAGTGACTACCACTTTTAAAGCTGATTTTTTTTGTTTAAAAAGAGGCAGGGGTGGGGAGGTGAAGTTTGGTATCTGGGTGACAAAATGGATTTTCCTATTCAGTTATGTATTCAGATCTTGTACAACACAGCAGGCAGCATAAATATAATTCCATTGGGTGGTACAGGAACACTAGACCTTTGCACTAGAACAGTTGGAAATATTTTTCAGAGATTGTATCTGTAGTGCAGATTATCACATTATCTTTCTTCACGACAGTTGCTGTGAAAATCCTTGCTGCTGATGCTAGGCTCCCAAAGTGAATGCTCCATTTACCTTTACCAGCATTATTTTGCAGCAATCATTGACACAGAATAAAATTGCCTTGGAATAAATTTCACTCAGTAATTAAGTCCAGTGATCTATTTGTATATTGTGCTATCATTTACACTATATAATAAGCTTTAAACATTTTTGAGCATTTTTATTAGTTAATGGCAAATTAAGGTGCAAAACACAGCTCAGGTGCAGCTTACTGTTCCTAGGAGTGTTAAGATTGGCTAATCATGCTTCTGTGTAGCATGTTGGAGTTCTACATTGAAGAGTTGATTTTCATTGCTTTATATACTGCCAAATTAAAGTCAAATTATTGAATAATTAAATAACTGGATGTACTAGGCATGATGAGCTTTAATAAATCGGAGCAAATTCATCACTTTCTCAGGTACCAGAAATGCATGTTGAGTGCACGTATGCTAAATCTAGTCTCTCCTTGAGTGACTGCAAAGTGCAGTCATTGATGCTTAACGTGAACAATCTTGTTATGCTTCCAAATTTCAAATACAGTTGCCTGGCAGAAATCCAGATACTAGGTTTTTTTCCATTGAAAGATCATGCTGCTATTTTTCTCAAAACTTCATTGATTTGTAGTATGCAGTCAAGGTATTTAGGTATTGCTCTTATTTTTGGTGTGTTAAATTATGTAACCACTCGATTCTTGATCATCTGATTTTATATCACCAGATTTGAGCCGCTTCCGACCTGTCTACGCCCCTAAAGATTTTCTGGAGGTAAGATTTCCACCTGATCTCACCATTGACGAAAAGAATCTAGCTAGGGCAATGGATTTCTATGTTGTTTCATGTGTGATTTTTTTGGCTTCTTCATCATTGCTTTTTTAAAAAATATTCTTTCATTTAAATCTTTAACAAATAAACTAGGTGTAAACACTAGGACTAGACAAAATAATTTTTTCAGATAAAGAAATTTTTGCTTTAATTCTGTTATTTTTAAAAACTGTGACAGTGAATAACTGAATAAGACGTAATACTGTATGGTTGAAAATCTGCCAATCATCTAATATATCTCAGCAGGAGTGTAGCGGGAAGAATGGGAATTTTCCCAGACTCTGTTTCGCCTTGCTATTCCTGTTCCTGGATAGCTTGGTTTGACAAGGATCTTTCATGTTTCTCCACATTAGATTGGGTAAAGGGGTGCGTGGAAAGGACTTGTTTAATGAGAATTTCTCAGACTGCACCATGGTGAGCAGCAGTAACACAAGGCTAGTTAGCTGCTTCAGGTGTGCAAGTAGCCCTAACATGGAAAGCATCCATCCTGCCAATCCCCTTCAGAATCTTACTCGTATCAATAAGATCACCTCACATTCGTTACTCCAATGAGTACAGGCCCAATCTACTCAATCTTTTTTTATATGTTGACCCTTTCAGCCAAGGAGCCATCTAAGTGAACACCCCTGCACTAAATCCAATTCAAGTCTATCGTTTCTTAAACAATGATGATCAAAGGTGTACATAGTTATACAGGTGTGGTTTCTAGCACCTCATTTAAAAAGTTGCATCAAGAATACCCCACTCCATAAGCTTTCCTAATTTGTTAATGGAGCTGCACTCGAAGAGATTTTTCTTTTGTGTCCTAGGATACCATCCCCGCCTCCCCTTCTGATGTGCTTGTATTATGACACTTTGCAGTCTCACTCCATCTATATACTAAAACTCTTGTTTGTTTGTTTGCTTGTTCCTGAACTACAGCCAAAACGGTACATGATAGCGCGACAATTTTAGGCCCACCTTACTCACCGTCGTCCCTTTGGGGCTAATGGAAGAAGTTTCATTGAAATCGGTGTTATATTTTTTAAGTTATTCACATTTTAAAGTTTAAATCTATCTCAGGGACGGAGGGAGGATAAGGGGGTTTGAGGGGGATGGAGTGGGGGGATGGGGAGGAGGGGGGGAGGGGGAGGAGGAGGGTGGGGGGGAGAGGAGGAGGGGGAGGGGGAGGAGAGGGTGCTGCACCAATGCAGGAGAGGTTTGGGCCCAATGGGTCCACTTGGTCTAGTTTAAGTAATAATTTGCCTCTTCATTCTTCAAAGTGCAAACCTCACATTTTATCACACTATATTCCACAGCAGCTGGCTTCTTGCCTACTCATTTAACATACACATAACTCTTCACTTAAATCATCTGATTTTGTATCATAAGCAAATTTTGTCCTGCTAAATCATTTGATTTTGTATCATAAGCAATTTTTTTCTTGCAATATTACACTCTGTCTCTACATCTAAATTATCAGCAGATGATACACTATCGTGTTTAATTGTAATTTCTAGTGTACAGGTAGAAATAAAAACTGGCACTTGTCATTTTGTTAGAACTGTAATAGTAGGGTTTATACTGATTCAGTTGACCCAGATTAACAAGGCTCTTAGTCATTTCCATTGGGTGCTTCAGCTATCTGGATGCAGGTCTGCCTGAATAATTGAACGGCACTAAGGGGGGTGATTGGTGTGTCCTTTATGTTTAGGTTTGGCTTGATCTGCCTACACAAATGGGACAGTAGCAATGTGAAAATCACCCACATCATATCATTTATGATTAAATTACCAATGACTGGTGAACAAAAGAGTATCATTGTTAATGTTTGACTTCTCCTTTGTCTGTTGGTGAAGTTGATTGAGTTTTGGGTGGTTAAGAGTTTCTGTGTCTCAAGGGTTGAAACTTATATAGAAGTTTTGATATTTTAATCTCTACTTCATTTTTGGCTTTTCAGGTTCTGATTAATCTTCGCAATCCAAATTATGATGGTGGTGACCTAACTGGTCTGAATGGTAGTTGGGGTTTAATCAATGTTCCTTTGAAAGTTAAAGACCTTCCTGCACTGGTAAGAAGATTTCTACTTCGAAAGTAAACTTTGAAATGGAAGAATTATAGCTAGTGTATGTATACTGATATGATATGGTTAATGTCGAAAACTGATATTTATGACTTGTGCAGAAATCGGTGTACCAACAGTTACTTGGAATGAAATCATTGAGTATCCTGGGAACTGCCTGTGTTTTGTTTTTGTATGAAATTTAGCAATAAAACAGGTTTTAAGGTGCCAAATAAGTGGGAAGGATAGGACAGTGGGGAGGCTCAGTAATGAGCAGCAGTAGTCTGATGGTGATGCAAATAGAAGAAACAGGATTATTTTTTAAATGAAAGTGAAAATCTGAAATGGAAATGTGACTTTCCAAAGTATGGGTCAGATATCTGGCGAATGTCAGAGAACATTAGACATTGAATTGCTTGGATAGTTGGGTCTTAGTGTGGCGTTGCCTTTGTGATGAAAGTCATGGAGGTAATGAACTGACATGGTCTTTAGTGGTTCTTCGTTATCAGTTGAGAGTGGTGGCCATCTAATTAGAGTAAATAATGTGTGTGGTTCCTACAGCTTGGGAGTTGGGCACATAATAGAGAATCCAAGGTATGGGAGACTTGGATAAAAAACAGACGTTATGGGGCTGTTGGTCTTTTGTTTTTGTGCTGCATGTGATCACAGCAGTTGCCTGGGATGAGCTTTGGAATGTTTAGGTGTGAGCCGGTTGGTCCATTGGTCCCTTTTTGTGTTAATGGACTTGCAGCCTTCCTTTTTGATGAACTGGGAGCAGGACTTTTGGCTTGACCTCAATGTGTTTACCATACAGATCATGGTAATTAACAACACTGTATTGAAACTGATATTAATGTGAGAGCTTTTATAATACAGCTATTAATTGCAAGTTGTGTGACTTTGTAAGCAGAGCATCATTTGAATATTTGGGACAAACTTGCAGCTCTCCACAAATTTATTTGAGCATTTTACATTCAAGCAAGTAATTTTAGGTTCAGGTTAAAGTAAATTGTTAAAACAATTATTGTGATTTTTTGAAAGCACAATCATTCGCTTTGGATTGCAGTTATTTATTTTTGACTTTAGGGTTGTGAGAAACAAATTTCTGATCGCAAAATGGAATTCCATTCTCTAAATCTTTTCACAAAACTTAACCCTTTAACCAACCTCATGTCATTCCTCAATATCTCATTTTGAGGTCTCCTATTGTTTATTTTAGTTTTAGTTTAGTTTAGAGATACAGCATGGAAACAGGCCCTTCGGCCCACCGAGTCCGCACCGACTAGCGCACACATTAACACTACCCTACACACACTAGGGAGAATTTACACTTATACCAAGCCAATTAACCTATAAACCTGCACGTCTTCAGAGTGTGGGAGGAAACTGAAGATCTCGGAGAAATCCTACGTGGTCACGGGGAGAATGTACAAACTGCATACAGACAGCACCCGGGATCGAACCCGGGCCTCTGGCGATGCAAGCGCTGTAAGCCAGCAACTCTACCGCTGTGCCACCGTGCCGCCCTTTGGACATTTCCATCAGCAGAAGAATTATGACAATTAGTTCTATTTAAATTAGGCCTAACTGTCTTGTTTTCAAATATGTTGATATGGTATATTTATGGATAGCAATGCCTAGCTTTGAGAGAAAAGGTGGGTTCTTCATCGGCCATTTTATTTAAGCCTTTTGATAATCGCCATTGTTTGTTGCTGAACCTGAAATCTTGGCCATTGAATTTCTTTGGATTAGTTGTTTTAATTTGAAAATATTTACAACTGGTGTATGTTATGAATATCCTTTTTGTGTATTGTTTCTTGGCTGGGGACGAGCCTGGTAACTTTTTTCCAAGGGTCAATTGCCTTGCAATGTCTCTGGTTGCAGAATCTGCCTGAGGAACAGAGTATTGTTCCATCAATCTGCCATTAACTGACTTGCCCCTGATTGTCTTTTAGCATATTTATAGACATTGGCTTGCAGGTTAGGATGTTTTGGAACAAGTATCTGGAACAACATTTGCCACTCAACGATGTAATATGTTGTAGCACCATTGTGGTGCCTTAAATATGGCTGATGTAAAATGTTTTGTGAACATTTAAATAGAAATAGATAAACAAGCTTAAAATTGTTTTTCTCTTTTTACTCCCGAAAGATAAATTTATACACTGAACTTGGTTTGAATTTCGAGCAACTTGGGATTGATGATTCATTGCAGATCTCTCCTGGTGAGTATTTGTAATTCTTAAATGCTTTTCGAGTTTCTAGGAATTACTCTTTCCGGGGACTTTATTTTAACAGAGTGATTACAGAGGGACTAACAGAGCAGCATAGTGATGCAGCAGGTGGTACTGTTGCTTCAGCTCTAGCCACCTGGGCTCAATTGTGACCTCTGGTGCGGTCTGCATTCTACGGGTTTTCCTGTGGGTATCTTGGTTTCCTCCTGCATCCTAAAAATATGATGGCTATGGGCTAATTGGCTAGTTTAAATTATTCCTTGTGTAAATGGGTGGAGAGTTGATGTTTTTTTTGGAGATGAGCCGTCATAGCTCGCAGCCAAATTACCTCTTCCTATCTCGTATAGAAATAGACCCCTCGAGTCTTAATAATTCACATCTCCCAAAGCTACATTATCCAGAAGTTTCATTGCATTTTCATTTTTGGGCAATCCATCGGTCCCAAAACATGCAATATTTTATGAATTGCCATTTTGGAGCTCCCATGCATAACACCATTGCAGAAAGAGCAAGCCAAATTTTAAATGGTGCAAAATGTAATGTGATTTATCATGCGGAATACCAATTAATTTTTTATCTCTTTCACATCCAAATTTTGGTGGCAGTTTTGTAGCAAGTCCATAGTGTAAAACCTTTCTGGTGAGCATATATATAGCCCTGATTAAATGATTAGTGTTTACAATGTCTGGGAAAAATTCCAATATTATTATTTACCTTGGCAGATCAAATGTCTCAGTATTCTGGTGTTTTGGGTTTTGTTGTAACAATTTTTTGATTGATTGCTTTTGACTGCCAGAATTGTTTCATGTAATATTTGATTTGGTCTTCAGTTTAAACATGTCCAATTCATACATGGACTTTAAAAAATGTCCTTCAATGGAAAGCTGTTTGTTTCTTGCAGCTGCTCTGGTTTCACAAATATAGGGAATTGGGTAAACGTTAAATTAGAATAAAGCAATGGTAAGGGCAAGGTTGGGTGCCCAATTAAGATGTTTTGAAGCCACAGGGTGTAAACATCATTGATACAAGAGGTAATACTGGGGATGAAAACACGAGTTATAAATAAGATGCAGGGTTGTGTCTTTCAGGGACCAGGTATTGATAATGAGGAACCATACATTTAAGGTTGGCACTGAAGAAATAGGGAGCAGCATTTGAAGAGATTTACCTATTTTGTGTGCTTTAAAGCATGATATATTTTCAGAACACGAGGTTGAATTTTGAATTGCGCCAACAAAGGGGAGGCACAAAGATTCAAATCCTGAATAGTTTTCTTTTGTTGGTACAGATAAAATGAAAATCTGACAGAGTAACTCCTGATTTGCAAATATTTGCTAAATGGCTGGATGATGTTATGACAGATATTAAATCACACTTTTTCTGACTGATGTAATTCTGTAATTGAAAATTCTCTTACAGAACCTTTTGAAATTGAGTACATACGTCTTGGGCAAAAAGGTGAGCAACTGAAAACATCAAAAATTAACTAAATGTATTGATTTACAAGTTGTTTGTGAACGGGTAGTTTAAAGTATGCAAGCAACTGTGATGAATGGAATGAAGGGGCCTGGTAAAGGTGGGTTTCAGTCATCTAATTGTGTGTTCAAATTACTGACAGGATAGGACATAGAAATGTATGGCACAGGAATAGGCCCTTCAGCCCACTGTGTCTATGGCAACCATGATGCCAATTTCAACTGCATATTTGCCTGCATGTGATGTATAATCCCTCTATTCCCTGCCTGTTCACCTGTCTGCCTAAATTCCTCTTAAACATTGTTATCGTATCTGCTTTCACCACTGCTCCTGGTGGCATCTGGTGAGCACAGTGAATGGCGGTGCTGGCTCGAAGGGCCAAATGGCCTCCTCCTGCACCTATTTTTATATGTTTCTATCTTCCAGACATCTACAACTGTGTTTAATAAAAAAAGTATTTTAGATGTTCCTTGAATTCCCCCCCCCAGTTCCAGACATGAATAGGATCTTCAATAATTACCCTATTATGAATGTTAGGTTCACTGGCTTATAATTTCCTGATTTCTTTCTACAGAATTACCCTTCATAAACAGAGGAACAATATTTGGCAACTCTATAGTTCTCTGGGACCTTCCCTGCAGCTAAAGAGAATTGAAAGATCTCTGTCAAGGCCCCAGCCATGTCATCTCTTGACTTTCTTAATAGCCTGGGATGTATCCCATCTAACCCTAGGGATTTATCCACCTTAATGTTCTTCAAGGGATCCACACCACCACCTTCTTGATATCAACATGTCCTAGAATATCGGTAAACCCCTCCCACTATATTCGTCGTGCTATCCTTGGTGAATACAAATGCAAAGTACTCATTTAGTATCTCACTCATTTTCTTTGGTTCAGATATAAATTCCTCCTTTGCCCCTGAATGTTTCAACGTTCTTCCTAGTTACCCTCTTGTTTTTAATGAATGTATGAAATGGCATGGGTTTCTATTTAATCCTACTTGCCAAGGACATTTCAAAGCACCTTAAAGCCCTCCTGATTACCTGTTTTATTTTTCCTGTGTATTTTCCCTGTATAATTTTACCTTCCTTTCCCTTTTTGATTACATTTAGAATATCTCTCTATCTACGGTTCCTAAAAACCATATAACCATATAACCATATAACAACTACAGCACGGAAACAGGCCCGTTCGGCCCTACCAGTCCACGCCGACCACTCTCCCTGACCTAGTCTCATCTACCTGCACTCAGACCATAACCCTCTAATCCCCTCTTATCCATATACCTATCCAATTTACTCTTAAATAATAAAATCGAGCCTGCCTCCACCACTTCCACCGGAAGCCCATTCCATACAGCCACCACCCTCTGAGTAAAGAAGTTACCCCTCATGTTACCCCTAAACTTTTGTCCCTCAATTCTGAAGCTATGTCCCCTTGTTGGAATCTTCCCCACTCTCAAAGGGAAAAGCCTACCCACGTCAACTCTGTCTGTCCCTCTCAAAATTTTAAAAATCTCTATCAAGTCCCCCCTCAACCTTCTACGCTCCAAAGAATAAAGACCCAACCTGCTCAACCTCTCTCTGTAGCTTAAGTGCTGAAACCCAGGCAACATTCTAGTAAATCTCCTCTGTACCCTCTCCATTTTGTCGACATCCTTCCTATAACTTCCTATAACTTTGCTATCCTTTTCTTTCTTCCTCACAGGAACACGTTTGCTAGGAAATGCATTCAGCTGGCTTTTAATAGAGTCCCACACATGAGATGTGGACTTGGCCTGCATAGCCACTCACAATTGACTCTTCCTAGCTCCTGCCTAATACTGCTATAATTAGCTTTACCCTAATTAGCACTTTTCCCAAGGTCCAATTTCATCTTTAAAACTATTTGAAAACCGAGAGGTATGATCATTGTTCCCAAAATGCTTTCCAACTGAAACTCCAATAATCTGGCCATCCTCAATTCTCAATGCAAGGTCAAGTCTGGCACCTTCCAGGTTTGATCATCTACATGTAGAAACAAATAACTGTAGATGCTGGTTTATACCAAAGATAGATACAAAGTGCTGGAGTAACTCAACGGGTTAGGCAGCATTGCTGGAGAAAAAAGAAGTTCGTCAGACTGAAGAAGGGTCCCGACCCAAAAGTCGCCCTTTTTTCTCCCGTTGAGTTACTCCAGCACTTTGTACCTATCTCCAGAGATGCTGCCTGACCCACTGAGTTACTACAGCATTTTGTGCCTATCTTTGGATTATCTGCATAATGTACCAAGAAATCTTCTAGATACACCTAACAAACTCTGGCCCTTCTACATCTCTGGCACTTAGGGAATCCCAGTCAGTATTGAGGAAATTGAAGTTATCAAGTATTGTATGCTGTTGCTTTTGAACCTTTCTATTAGCGTGCATATCTGTTCCTCTATCTCCCACTATCTATTGGGAGTTCTGTGGTATCACTCCATCATAGTGATTGCACCATTCTCATTCCTGAGTTCTACCCACATTGCCTCACAGGGTGAGTCCTCCAGGATGTCCTCTCTAAGTGACGCTGTGCTAATCACCCTGATCAATTGTGCAAATCATCCATCTCCTTTTACATCCCTCACTTGTGCCTGTGAAACATCTGAATACTAGTGTGCATGTAGATTCACTGCTTTTATTTATCTGCAGGCTGCCAGTCCTGCTTTTTTTGTAAACCATGTGTCTCTCAGGGCTTCAACATCATAGGTATATGTACTAATCCATGCTTTAAATTAATCTATTAATCTGCCTCACTCAATACTCTGCAATGAAATAAATACACTTCTGCCCATGCTTGTGTCTTAAAATGGCCTCACCTGTTTTTCCTTTCAGACTACTTGACCTGACCTACTTTCTCCTTCAATCCCTTCACTCTCTGATCTCTGCTCTGGTTTGCACACCCTTGCCATGCTAGTGTAAATCCTCTCAAATTGCACCTGTAAACCTCCCTATGATAAATCGAAGCTTTTCCAGTTTAAATGCAACCTGTATATGCCATTTGCCCTGGAAGAGAGCCCAATGATCCATATTCCTGAAACCTTCCCTCCTGCACCAACCCCTCAGACGTGAATTTGACTGCACTATCTTCCAATTGCTTGTCTCGCTAGCACATGGCACAGTATGTAATCCTGAGATTATAACTGTAGAGCTCCTGTGTTTTAATTTTCCGCCAATTTCCTAGATTCCCTTTGCAGCACCTTGTCTCTTTTCCTGCCCAAGCTATAAGTATCAATATGGACCATGATCTCTGGCATGTTTATGCCCAATATGAATATTTTACAATTTGAAAATTATTTTTTCGTATCAAGGTATGCACAATGTTTTTCTGAAGGCTACCTCTGGAAACTTAATAAGCATTCAAACAAATTTGATTTGAATCAGGGTTGGAGAATGCATTTGCCTATTGGAAAAATACTGTCATGCTCATAGAAACAGAAAATAGGTGGAGGAGGCCATTTTGGCCCTTCGAGCCAGCACCGACATTCATTGTAATCATGGCTGATCATCCACAATCAGTAATCTGTGCCTGCCTTCACCCCATATCCTTTGATTCCACTAGCCCTTAGAGCTCTATCAAACTCTCTTTTAAATTCATCCAGTGAATTGGCCTCCACTGCCTTCTGTGGCAGCGAATTCCACAAATTCACAACTCTCTGGGTGAAAAAGTTTCTTTTCGCCTCAGTTTTAAATGGCTTCCCCTTTATTCTTAGACTGTGTCCCCTGGTTCTGGACTCCCCCAACATTGGGAACATTTTTCCTGCATCTAGCTTGTCCAGTCCTTTTATAATTTTATACGTCTCTATAAGATCCTCTCTCATTCTTCTAAACTCCAGTGAATACAAGCCCAGTCTTTCCAGTCTTTCCTCTTATGACAGTCCCTCCATCCCAGGGATTAACCTCATGAACCTATGCTGCACTGCCTCAATAGCAAGGACTTCTTTCCTCAAATTAGGAGACCAAAACTGCACACAATACTCCAGATGTGGTCTCACCAGGGCCCTATACCAGGGGGTATGGGGAGAAGGCAGGAACGGGGTACTGATTGAGAATGATCAGCCATGATCACATTGAATGGCGGTGCTGGCTCGAAGGGCCGAATGGCCTCCTCCTGCACCTATTGTCTATTGTATACAACTGCAGAAGGACCTCCTTGCTCCTATACTCAAATCCTCTTGTTATGAAGGCCAACCTTCTTGGCTTTCTTCACTGTCTGCTGTACCTGCACGCTTACTTTCAGTGACTGGTGTACAAGGACAACAAGGTCTTGTTGCACTTCCCCTTTACCTAATCTGACACCATTGAGATAATAATCTGCTTCTTTGTTTTTGCTGCCAAAGTGGATAACCTCACATTTATCTACATTATATTGTATCTGCTATGCATCTGCCCACTCACTCAACCTGTCCAAGTCACCCTGCAACCTCCTAACATCCTCTTCGCAGTTCACACTGCCACCCAGCTTTGTGTCAGCTGTAAACCTGCTAGTGTTACTTCTAATTCCATCATCCAAATCATTAATATATATTGTAAATAGTTGCGGCCCCAGCACCGAGCCTTGCGGCACTCCACTCGCCACTGCCTGCCATTCTGAAAAGGACCCGTTTATTCCTACCCTTTGCTTCCTGTTTGCCAACCAATTCTCTATCCATGTCAATACAATACCTTGCCCCCAATACCATGTGCTCTAATTTTGCATACCAACCTCCCGTGTGGAACCTTATCAAAGGCTTTCTGAAAGTCTAGATGCACCACGTCTACTGGCTCTCCTTCATCCATTTTACTTGTCACATCCTCGCAAAATTCCAGAAGATTAGTCAAACAGGATTTCACCTTCATTAATCCATGCTGACTTGGACGAATCCTTTTACTGCTATCCAAATGCGCCGTTATTACCTCTTTAATAATTGACTCCAGCATCTTCCCCACCACCGATGTCAGGCTAACTGGTCTATAATTTCCCATTTTCTCTCTCGCTCCTTTCTTGAAAAGTGGGATAACATTAGCTACCCTCCAATCCACAGGAACTGATCCTGAATCTATTGAACATTGAATTCCAATGCATCCACAATTTCGTGAGCCACCTCCTAGAGAGTACCCTGGGATGCAGACCATCAGGTCCTGGCGATTTATCAGCGATCAGTCCCACCAGCCTACCCAATACTATTTCTCGCCTAATGCAAATTTCTATCAGTTCCTCTGTCTCCCTGGATCCTCTGTGCTCTAGTACTTATGGGAGATTGTACTTGAAGTACTTGTTCAACTCTTCCGTCATTTCCTTGTTACCCATAATAATTTCACCCGTTTTTGCCTTCAAGGGACCCACATTTGTCTTTACTAATCTTTTTCACTTAACATGCTCCCAGAATCACTGAATTTATCTAAAGCTTAATACCCAGAAATCATTTCCTTTTCTTGCACTCTGTTCCCAAATGTATTAAAGGCATAAATAAACTTAATGGTCAAAAGGTAATAGAACAACATGTAGGCATGACATTCTAATTATAATGGGAGCATGGAATTTCTGGTTTGAGCAAATGCCAACAACTAGCCTTGATCTGGTTCTTCAAAAGAATTCTGCCTGTTTCAATGTAAAACATAGTTTGGAGTTGGGGAAGTTTGTCAATGTAAGCTTACATGTTCTTTGCTTTTAGTTTTGTCTAAGAAGGACAGTGCTGCTGCCCAGCAGTACGTTCGACAGGGATGTCCAACAACGTTACGTGCAGATATGTGGGCACTCATTCTGAATGTCAACAATCAGCTGGCGGTAGGGAGCCCTTCATTTCACTTACTTTTGTAAATGATGTTAAAATGATTTCTAACTTGTACTGACAAATGAGCATGATTAACTACAAATAGATGAATTATAAACCTTTAGGACAGAAACTATTTTGATATTTTTAGGACATTGCTAGGTGGCGCTTCTTTTTACTGTAAGGCAGTTAAGGATTAAATATCAATCATCTGCCAATATGTTTTGAAAAGCTGTCCAGAAAATATCAGTGCTATGAACATCATGTAAAATTGCAGTTTAGTTTTTTTACAACAGAAAGGCTGGCAACAACCTATCAAATCTGCACTGCTGTTCATTGTCACATGAACAACTACAATCAATCTTCTTTTCCTTTCCTAAACCTTTTTTCAAAGCATAATTCACTTTTAAAATAATGTATGAAGCCAAGATTTGGAGGGATTTGCGGTCAAATAAAATTAATATGCAAAATAAATTCAAGAAAGAAACAAAAATAATGCTGGGTCATTGTTCAAACATGGTTGTCAGAATTTAAATTGAAAAGTTGGTCTAAACTTACTTTTTGGTGGATAGCTTGTGAGTATAGCTTGCGAGTATATCTTGAATAAAAGTTTAGTTCAGTTTTTAATATTTAACTTGGAATTGTAAATGGCATATTAACAGAAATTGCCTGGTGGAAGTTAATCAACTATTGGCGTTTGTCTGGTTCGGAAATAAATATTATGAGCAGAAAGAAGAGCTATCACTTCTGGCTGAAGACTTTCAAAGTAAATATTCAGCTGAATGCACAGAGGTCATGAATAGAGTACCTAAATAGGATTACGTTGAGAGTTTGGCAGAAGGAAATTCAGTGCAGAGGGAGAAGAAAGTGCTGTTGATTTCCTCCAATCTTGTACTGTATGTTTGAGGGAGTATTTATTTAAATAAATTGGTCCATATTTCATCTGCTTACTGCATTAGACTGTTTAAGTTAAAATATAATACATAAATAATTAAAACATTTTATGTAAATAATTTAGACTTAGTTGTAGCAGAACAGGTTGGGCATTCAGATAGCAGACATGGAAGATTGTGGAGAGTGAGACTGTTCTGACCAAACACATGTAAATTGGATTTTATCTTCTTGAAACTTTGGTCATATTCATTATTCTGGAATGTGAGTGGGAGACCCTCTGGGATGTAAAGAAGCAGAGAGTATTTGGACAACTTACTCCAGCCATCTATCTCCTTGTAGAGGCAAGCAGGATTTGAATGACTCACTGTGCTCAATAGCCTACAGAAATGGGGGGACCAAATAGGCTGAAAATACTAGAATTTTACTTTTGAAACGGAATTATTTCAGCCAGGGTAATGTACCTGTTCTCTGAAAATAATGATGGGGTGCAATTATCACAGAAAGAATGCTCATTATGACACCTTGAAGCAGGAGGCCGTACACAGACAAGAGAAGAGTAGGGGAATGGTAATGTAATAGTTGTGAGATTTCATATTTTGGGGAATGGAATTCTTTGTTAATCACCTTAGAAATCCCATTTAGTGTTTTGTCAATTGGTGTGGGGTAATATTAGATTGAGGGATTTTGTCGAGATAGATGGAGGATCCAGTCAGGTTGGATGGTGGTGTTGAAGGTAGGTATGGGGTGTTGCATTAACGGTGGAGAAACCAATATTAATCATTCTAAAACAAATAAAAGGGAAGTACGTTGACTAATAGTCAGAAATGGTTCTTTAGGCCCTGAAAGTAAAGGGAAATAAAAAGTTGTGGCCTAACATGTTGCATTTATGTATCATCTTTTTGTGCTCCTTTTGGAGATCCTGACTATTTTACAATCAAGGAAGTATTTTTAATAGTTTGTATTAAGTAGGAGCACAGCAGTTAAATTATCCACAGCAAACTCTCACAAATAGTAATGTGATAAAGGGCAGGTGATTTGTTTTAAAAATATGAATGGATGGATACATTTTGGCTAGCAAATTGCTATGAACTCTTTGGCACATTTTTCTAAACAATGCAAATGGATCTCTCACGTCCATTTATGTTCAATGATACTTTATTGTCACTTGTACCTCGGTACAATGAAATTCATTTTTGCGTGCATTTTAGTAAAAATCTTGCTCCATATGAGAACAATCATACAAGAGTGGAAGAACAGTAGATCACATTGAGGCATTATTCTGGTGCTGCTTGAATCCTTCAAGTTCAAAGTTGTTAAAAATGTAGCGTCCTAATTTTGTGTCTACCTTCCATTTTAACCAGCACCTGCAGTTTATTTTCCTACAGAGACACTGAATGTTTGCCTTGGTCCATGTGATCTACCTCTCTTCTCTGCCTCTCCCCATAACACTCTTTTAAATTACTCCGGTGAATTGACCTCCTATGCCTTCTGCGGCAAAGAATTCCACAAATAGTGGAGTCAGGGGGTATGGGGAGAAGGCAGGAACGGGGTACTGATTGAGAATGATCAGCCATGATCACATTGAATGGCGGTGCTGGCTCGAAGGGCCGAATGGCCTACTCCTGCACCTATTGTCTATTGTCTATTAACTTGGCCATAAAGCCCCGTTGATCTGGCAGCAGCATTCTGTTGGAGCTGCAGGGGTCGGCCTGGCGATGGTGTTGATCTTCTCTGCCACTGCATGCTGCTGTAGGCCACATCCAAGCCATGCGGTCAGGTATGCTCCCAGCCCTCTCATTGGCATTGTTCTTTTCCTCCGTCTGCTGCTGCTGCCATCTTGAAGCATATGTCTCTGTTAAAACATGGGATCTCGTTAAGAATATGGCACCTCTGTGCAGTATTAGTTTAGTATTGCACTAAGAGTCCTCTCAGATTCTTATACTTTGGGCTCTAAGATAAATAACAATTTATCTTTATTTGTAGGAAAGAACTGCAGATGCTGGTTTAAATCGAAAGTAGACACAAAATGCTGGAGTAACTCAGTGGGACAGGCAGCATCTCTGGACAGAAGGAATGGGTGACGTTTTGGGTCGAGACCCTTCTTCAGACTGATGTCAGGGGAGTGAGTAGGACAGAGATAGAATGTAGTTGGAGACAGTAAGACTGGTGGGAGAACTGGGATGGGGCAGGGAATGGAAAGAGAGGGAAAGTAAGGGCTATTTGAAGTTAGATAAGTCAATGTTCAGACCACTAGGGTGTAAGCTACCCAAGCAAATTATGAGGTGCTGTTCCTCCAATTTGCGCTGGGCCTCACTCTGACAATGGGGGAGGCCCAGGACAGAAATGTCAGATTGGGAATGGGAGGGGGAACTAAAGTCCTGAGCAACCTGGAGATCAGGTAGGTTAAGGCAGGCTGAGCGGAGGCGTTCAGCAAAACGATGCACTGTATATTGGCGAGACCAAGCACAAATGGGAGGAATGTTCAGATCGCCCCAAGGTTTCGATAGTGTTCCATCCTGAGAGCAGTTTGTACCCTGAACTGTTCACAAGTTGGAAATGCAGCTGTCCTGCAATATACTTCAATAAAAACATGGGCTCACCTAGGGCAAGGTGTAGTTAAACCCTTCAGATATTGCCACAGAGTTCTCACTTGCCAGATGATGCCTGCAGCTCTGTCAGTCTCCCAGACTATTGATTGTACGTATGGGTTGTCGTAATCTGAATACTGGACAGAAAGTAAGAGTATGAAAAATGGGAATATGACAAGAAACTTGCATGAAAATAAAATATGTTGAATCAGATTTACAATGCTGGTTCATTGTTTAAACATGGTTGTCAGAATTTAACTTGAAAAGTTGGTTTAAACTTACTCTCTGGTAGAAAGCTTGCGAACATATCTTGAGTCTATCTTATGAACCCCTAAAACAGATAACAGTGACATTTTAAATTAAAATAAAGAAATGCATTTGAAGAGTCGAATGCAGAGTAAATAATGAGAAACTCATTGATGAAACAATTACGAACCAGAGAACGTAGATTTATTGCCAGAAGATTCAAAGGAAGGCGTGGGGAAATCTTTTCTAGATTCTAGAATTTGCTTCCCAAAAGTATGGCATTTAATTATGGTTTTCAAAGGGACTAGTTTCCCTCTATGACGCTCTCATTCTCCAGGATAATCCTGATGTTGATCCAGCCGCCCTCCAATTCCCTCACTAGATCAGCCAGGAGCTGTAGCTGGAGGCACTTCCCACAGATGCAGTCATATCATATCATATCATATATATACAGCCGGAAACAGGCCTTTTCGGCCCTCCAAGTCCGTGCCGCCCAGTGATCCCCGCACATTAACACTATCCTATACCCACTAGGGACAATTTTTACATTTACCCAGCCAATTAACCTACATACCTGTACGTCTTTGGAGTGTGGGAGGAAACCGAAGATCTCGGAGAAAACCCACGCAGGTCACGGGGAGAACGTACAAACTCCTTACAGTGCAGCACCCGTAGTCAGGATCGAACCTGAGTCTCCGGCGCTGCATTCGCTGTAAAGCAGAAACTCTACCGCTGCGCTACCGTGCCGCCCAGCCTCAAGGACACTGGAGGTTTCACTGACTTCCCACATCCTTTTTTGAGGAGGATCCAGTGTCTTAATTGCTGCCCCTACTGTACTAAGACCAAGGAAGAGTCACAAAAGAAAAACATTCCTTACCTTATCTTGTAGTCACCGAAGCCTCAACACTTGCCCTTAAACACAGCACTTCACCTCCACACACAGCCTCTCCCAATAGTGCTACTACGCTAGCGCATGCCTTCCTGTAACCCTCCACTCGGAGCAGTCACTCCTGGACACCAGCAGCTGTTTTTTTAAAATCTCCTGCGCTCTCTCCTCTCAGTTGCTCACTCACTGCTGAGAATCTCACATTATGACTATACCCTTCAATGCCATGCCTATTTAAGTGTCTGTCTCAATACCTCTTAAATATAGTGATTATATCAGATTTTACCACGATCTCTGATATCGTTCATTTTCTGTGTAAAACACAAACAACTGGGGCCATTTGTCTTCCACATATTCTTAATATTATGTAAAATTTTCAGTGGCTCACAGAGAGCCAGGATAATTTGTAAAGGATAAGTCATGCCTACGAAACCCAATTGTTAATGCATGTTATTTATGTGCTTGCCAGAAAGCAAATGATTCTCATACGCTTTAATTTTAGATGATGGTCTCTTATGGAATTAAATGCAAATTGTTGACTGATCAGGAAATGAAATTGGAGGAAAAATTGTAGGTTGTCAAATATATTAGATGTGAGTAATGGTCCTTGTTGAGTCTCAAATTTTTCAACATATTTATAAATAACATAAATGTGGGATAGAAACCAATGGTTACTGACAACACAAAGGTATAAACAGAGTATGTTTGAAATGGTGAAAAGCTAGAGAGAACAGAAGTTTAAAATGTAACACACTCTCTGCAACTCTGGTTCACTCATCTTTTCCAATCCAAACAACTCCTCAGGTACTTTTCCCTGCAACCACAGGAGATGTAATACCTGTCCTGATACCTCCTCCTTTGACTCCATCCAGGGACCCCAGCAGTCCTTCCAGATGAGACAGAGGTTCACAAGCACCTTCTCTAACCTCATCTACTGTATCCGGTGTTCCCGATGTGGGCTCTTGTACATCAGCGAGACCAAATGTAGACTCTACGACCGTTTCACTGAACACTTATGCTCAGTTTGCAAAGGCCTCCTGGATCTCCCAGTTGCTAACCACTTTAATTCCCCTTCCCACTCCCATACTGACCTTTCCGTCCTGGGCCTCCTCCATTGTCAGACTGAGTCCACACACAAATTGGAGGAATGCATATTTTCCTTGAGTAGATTACAACCCCGTAGCATGATCGTTGAATTCTTCAGTTTTAAGTAAGTTCTACAATCATCTTCCTACCCCCTTCCCTCTCTCCCCCCCCCCTTCCCCCTCCACTCAAGGTCCATTAATCAGTTCCACAGATTGCTACTATGTATCCCTTTTGGGCTCACACCTGTCTCTAGCCAACAATTGGCCTGTCAGGGAACCTCTTTGCCTGAGGTTATCTGTCACAGGTCCTGATTTTTCTTGTTTTTTTTCTTGCATTCGCCCCCCCCCCCCCCCCCCCTTTTTCTTCACTACATCTTGTGGATCCCTGTGCATGGATGATTCAAGTGTTGTGAACAGGTCAAGAAAATAATTTTAAAAGGCAAAAGCTGGGATCAGGCTGGAATTGCATATAGCACTTATTAGGACTTTGCTTAAGAATTGTGTACAATCCGGTCATCACATTAAAGGGAGTAAGTTATTGCACTAAACAGCATGAAGATGAGATTTACCAGTAGTCAGGCAGGAATTAAATTTGTTCGCTTTGTGCAAAATGGGGATTGTGGGGACCAGATTGTTTTCTGTTGAAGAAAGTGAGGGAAGTCTTAACTGAAGTGTGGGAAATTATGAAGGGCCCTGCTAAAGCAAATGAGAAAGACCTTTTTCTTAAGGGTCAAAAATCAGAGTGAAGATGAGTGTAACATGTTTTCCCATCTAGAGGGTGGAAGGTATCTGGAACTCACTGCCTGGGAAAGTAGTGGAGGCTGAAGCCCCAGGCACATTTAAAACGTGCATGGACATGCTTTTGAAAAGCTAAGACTGCAGGGCAATAGGTTGATTCGCTACCCACATGGATTGGGTAGGCTCAGTGGCTGGATAAATTTTAGACAGGAAGTATTGGATATTTAATGGAATCAAGGATACGCACACTTTGGTGTATAAATAAAAACAAGCATGCTATCTGCCTTTTCAAAACATCTATCTGTCCTGCTAGCCGTCTAGATCTGTGGACAACACCAAAAGATCACTCTGTACTTCTACACTTCTTAATGTTTGTCCATTTGATTAATGTTTGCCTCATTACACCTACATTGTGTTTGTCATTTTCCTGTCCAAATGACAAAGACTATCTGACAAAATTGCCATTTTTCCTCTTCCCTTTGAAGAGAGAGTTAGATTTAGCTCTTGGGGCTAAGGGAATCAAGGGAAATGGAGAAAAAGCCAGAACAGGGTACTGATTCGAAGGGCCGAATGGACTACTCCTGCACCTATTTTCTATGATTCTAATCACATGTTGTATTGTGCGTAAAGCTTTTTATTGTCCCCCCCCCCCCCCCCCCCCCACGGTGTACAGGTAGGTTACTGGATGGCTTCGGATTTAGTAAAACATGGACAGAGGATCTTGTACTATTTGCAAAGGTGATTTGACCGTGCCTACTTCTGGAATGGAAGTATAATAATAATGTTTGTGACAGGGAATGGTTACTCCAAGAACAAAGTAGGACGAGTCCAATTGAAGGAATAATAGTAACCTTACTATTACCTTGTCAAGAGTGTTGAAAGTAAACAATTGTTGTTTTGAATCAAGCCTTGCCTGTATTGTATGTGTGAGGGGAAAGAGTGTACCAAGATCCATAATGTCGAACATCTAACCTTTATTGCACCATCGGTGAACTTGCCGACTTATGCAGTCCTTAATAAAGGTGTATGTCATAAACAAAGTAGCCCAGATAATGCTATTATAGGTCTATCATTTGAGGTTTTACTGCTTCTTGGCTATTGTAAAAGATATATATTTTTTAAACATGCATAATATCTTGACTTTTAAATATGTACACAAAGGCTAATAATAATTAATTACTCATATGTAATTTACTGTGGAGTGTAGAGCAAAGATTTGGTATCTTCCTTAATAGTATTGCAATGTATTAATTAGGTTAAGTATGCAGATTAAGAAACATAGACGCTGTATCAGTTTGGTTATCATGCATTATCAATAAGTAAATTGGACTGCAGTAATCCCTAAACTAGTCCCTAAACCTGGATGATAAAGCTTTGTCCGCCACCTTTCAGAATCTTTGCTGTAATGGTGTCATGCTGAAGAGTAAGGTTTTACGGTTACAGTACCTGTTTGATAAATTACCAACAAAAGTTTCCAGAAGTTAAATCTTTTCTATTCCAGTGCAAATAAATTTATAATAGTGTAAAGACATAATTATTGTCAGTTAAGATTCTCGGGGGGGGGGGGGGGGGGGGGAGGAATTTCTGGCCTTTTTTTCGGGTTTGGCATCAATGAGACCGCAAGGGTGTAGGGCAGAGCCAAAACTTGATAAATTTATAAGCAGAAATGTACTATATTTAATATTTAAAATAACTGCAAACCCCTATCTGAGGTCACCAATATTTTTAGATACCTTGGCAAACATCAATGTAATGCATCAGTTTCTCACATTGAATATTTTGCTATAATTTTGTTAAAGGGAGAGACCTGTCTTATCAAAGAGTATGATTCATCTGGTCATGTTCCCAGGAGGTGCCTTTGATCATCTGAAAAATAAATAATTGGCTTAACAGTGGAAAAATAAAAGTAGTTTAAACAAATTCAAGGTTACATTAATTATTTGTCGGTATTTCAACAAAGTTGACGAGAAATCAGGCAGATGTTTCAAATGACTGTGGCGCTTATCTTTGAATTTTCAGAGTAACTGCAGCTGCTCTTAGTAACACAAAATGACAGGAATATCAAATGTTCTATTAAATAATGCTAAATATTCAGGAATAAAGAGAACATAGAAGTTCATGAATATAGAACATACAAGAAGTAAAAACTAAATGCATTTAAAATTACATTTTACCTATTGAGAGATGTCTCCATATCAGGAATAATTGTTGCTGTACATTCAAGTACGTTTTAAGGTTTGTATTAATCTGATTATGCACATTAGAAAATGACTACACCATTGTAAATATTTTGTATGCAAGACACAATTCAATGCTGATTTTTGGTTGGCTTGGATAAAAAAGTTGAGTTATTAAATTGCAAAGTACAAAACAAATTTGAGATAACAAAAATCTTGCATGATGATACTATTACACTGGAAATAAAAGAGACAGCAGATGCTGGGATCTTGAGAGTAAAAGCAACCTGCTGGACAAACTCAGTGGGTCAGGCAGCATCTGTGGAGGGAGATGGACAGACACAGCTTTAGGTCTGAACCCTTCTTCATACTGGGGAGATAGCTGCTCTGGGATAAAGGTGTGGGACAAAAACTGTCATGTGATAGATGGATTAGGTTGACGGATAAATTTGTTAGGTGAGGGTCATAGGGGTGGAGGTAATAACCAAGGCTGGAGGTGCTAAGTGGGGAGAGTAAAATGATGCATTGGTAGAATATGATAAGAAAGGAAGGTTGGGAGTGAAATGTAAAACCAGAGGAAGAGATGGCGGGAAGAAGAGGATGGGGGGGGGGGGGGGGGGGGGGGGAGGAATAAGAATTGAATAGGGAGGGGTGTGGCTCATGAATGTGTGGAGGATTGCAAAGGAACTGGGTGATGTGGGTAGAAAGGGAGTGGAAAGGGGTGTGTGTGTGGGAGGAAGCTGGGTTCATAAGAAGGCCGGGTTCATGAAAATCAAGCCATCAATGTTCGTACCTCCGTCACCTTTGTTTAGGGACTCAAACAAGTGAGATAGAACCCTCTCCAACTTTGTCTAATACATTTAGTGCTCTCAGTGTGGCCTCCTCTAAACCGGTAGCCTATAACACAATATGAACATTTGAATTCTCCAATATTAAGTAACCCCCCCCCCGCCATCGTTCCTTTACCTATCCAGCTCTCTCCACTGTCGACCCCCCCGCACACCTCCGGGGTCCCTAATTTTCTTCCACCCCTCATCCCCCTCGTTCCATCTTCACACCATCCTTCCCTCTGACTCTACATTTCATTCCCTCTTTCTTATTAGATTCCGCCATTCGCATCTCTTTTGTTTTCTCCACTAATCACTTCCAGCCATAGTTACCATCTCCACCCTTCTTTCTTCACACCTCTCATCCACCAATCAGCTTCTTCTTACCTGGATCCATCTGTCACTTGCTAGCTCTTGTCTCGCCTCTTCCCCTCCTCTCTTTCTACCAACTATCTTCCCTCTACTTCATCAATCTGAAGAAGATCCTGACCGGAGATGTCCATTCTCTCCATAGAAGCTGTCTGAATCAGAGTTCCTCCACCGATTTGTTTTTTACTATTACATTGGGCCAGAATCTACTGTGAGAACACTTAGTTGAACTTGCCTTTGTCAATAAACATAACGAGAGTGCCCTCTTCAGGATGTCTGAGAATTGGTAAGCAATGGTATCAATCTATTCAAAGAATTTGGAACAGGGAAAAATGTAACTTAGCCAATGTCATATCTAAAAGTTGCTAAAGGTGAAATAGTAAGGGGAAAATGGATCAAATTGTAAGAAAAATAGAGATCAAAAGGGAATCTGTGAAGGGTGTTCACATTTCGCTTCACATTTTTTAATATGGTTTCATTGGCATGAGTTCAATTTCATTCTGGATATGATTCAAAGAATGGAACAACAACAATATTTAGATAAAGCTCAACCTCGTATTCCTTTTATAGCATACTGATTTCTTTAATATTAATCTGTTAATAAATGAGATGAGGTGGCACAGTGGTGCAGCTACTAGAGCCACAGCCTTACAGTGCCTGAGAACCAGGTTCAATGTTGACCTCCAGTGTTCTCTATTTGTACTCTGTGGGTTTTCTCCAGGTGTTTTGATTCCCCACTCCTTGCAAGATGTGCAGATGACAGGTTAATTGGCCACTGTAACTTGCCTCTAATATGTAGGCAAATGGTAGAATGTGAGAGGAGCAAAGGGGAATATGGGAAGGACAAAATGGGATTCATGTAAATGGGTGCTTGATGTTGACGGGGATTCCATGACGAGGATAGGCTGGGTTTCTTTTTCCTAGAGCCCTATATTGCCTTCACTACCAGGTCTACCAGTGTTACAGGGAATTATGGACTTGAACCCAAGGTCTCTGTTCAAAACGATTTCCTTGACATTTCACCATGTAACATCTATGTCCCATGGCTTCCCAAAATGCATCACCTCTCAGTTGTCAGGATTAAATTCCATCTGTGAGTATAGTTCTGTCCAACATTACATCTGATCTGCATCCTGCTGTAATTTTAGGCAATTTTCCACGCTATCCACATCACCAACTTCCATGTCGTCTGTTAACTTATTAATCACACCTCCTACATTCACATCTAAGTTAATATAGATATCACAATCAACAGCACTATTCCCTAAATATAAATAACTTTTAATTTATTCATAGTTGTAATATTTTGGAATATTATTTGTCATCTTTTAAAGAAAATCAATCATAAATCAACTGTAAACAAATCTATCTTTATCTTCAAAATTAGATGCTTTGCAGTCAGCTTTGTTCTTCACCAGTCTGTATGGTTATAAGGAAGTTGCATTCTTCTCCAAATACATCAAGAAGCAAACTTGCAAAGGATGCCACAATACAAGCACTTCCAGTAACTTATTTTAAACGTGAATTTTGCAATATTCTTTGCAATATAAGATACCTTAGGCCAATAATTAAAACATGCTAGAACATTGCTAGAAATTCATTAACTGTTTGTATCCTTCTATTTAATTTTCATGGTTTTATATCCAAAAATAAAAGAAGATGAAATGGGTTTTTTTAATTGACAATAATGCATGTAAATCAGAGATGATTCAATAAAACTTGCTTACTTTTCATGAGCTAGTAAATTAAGCTTCTCAGGAATTAAAATTTAATTTTGATGGGGAAAGTGATCTGAGTAAAACTATCAGTGAATTAAGCAAAACACAAAGTGCTAGAGGAACTCACCAGATAGGCAGTAGGAAGAAAATTGACAGGTGATGTTTTGAGTCAGGACCCTTCTTTAGAAATGGAAACAAAAGGATGTCAGATAAGGAGAGAAGTAGTGAAAGGTAAAGCATGAGGGAAGGTTGTGGTAAAATGGGACACGAGGAGGGGCAAGGGGGGAGGGAATTAGAGGACTCAGTGAGGCAAGATGAGTGTGCTAAAGTGGGGACAGGAGCAAGGTAACTGGAAGATTTGGGTGGGAGATGGTGGGACAAATGGGAGTGTACTGGGTTGCGTGCATGTTGTCTTCTTCGATGATGTCTGACTTACTGAGTTCCTCCAGAACTTTGTGTTTTGCTCGAGGTTCCAGCATCTGCAATGTCGTGTGTCTCCCCAGTGTCAGTAAACTGCTGCGAATGAAAGTGACCAAATGTTGCACTTTCAGGAAGGTGTTGACTGGTATGGTCATACATTTGTAAAGTTTTAAATTTGACGAGAGGTCAGCAAGCTTTTGAACATAATTTCTAATATTTCTGTGCTACACCCACTCTCTCACTGTGGATGAGATAAGATGTAATTTTCTGTTTGGCAGTAACATTGTTAACTTGAAAAGAGCTTTGTTCTAATTTAGTGGGCACTTTTCTTTTTAGAGCGTTAACTTCTCTCTGAATGCCTCATGGGATGTCACACGACAAGCAACTAGAAAACCATTTCAGTTGCTGAGAGATTTATTATTTTCACCTGAATTGATGTTTAAGCAAAACACTGGATGAAGACAGAATCAATGTTTGAGAATATATTGTGTACAGAGCATGAATTGGACAAACAAAAAGGTTATATTAGCAGACAGCTTTTTGAAAGTCAGCAAAAATGCACATTGTTTCGATATCAAGATAATAAAATGATATATTTAGGTCAAATATGATGGTAAATTTGTCTCTGTATATTTTTAATTTTTTTAGCTCGGATTTCTTGCATACTGTTGTGTGTCAAAAGATTTCAATTGGAAAGCTGAACATGTGCAATCAAATATTCTTCATATAATTGAATAAATTCAAGAGTCAAGAGTGTTTGTCACATGCACTGGGACCAGAACAATGACATTTTTTTTGATGCAGCTTTACAGGAATATTAATTTAACAACAGAACAAAAAACCCCAATAATTTATCAGTTATATCTAGATAAACCAGTCTATAACAGCGCAATACAGAGTTGTGCAGGGTGGTTCAATAACCTGATGACAGGGTAAAAGCTGTTCTTGAACCTAAAAGTAGTAGTTATCAGGCCTCTAATTATCTAGCCAACTAAAGCAGTGAGGTAAGAGTGTGGGTCTTTGATATTAACTGTCTTCTTTGAGGCAATGTTTCCTGTGGGCTTCCTTCAAAGAGGGGAGGTCTGTTATATCACTGAAAAGATTATTAGTACAATTATCAATTCCAACTCTGTTCTTATGTCAGTTAAAATATCTGAGCAGCATCTTTTTCATCCTCATTTATTTTCAAGTCTGGCTATTGTTTTAGTAAGGTATAGAATTTAGAGAGAGATACAGTGTGGAAGAACCTTTGTTGTTGCCCTACATGCCAGGAGGCATAATGGGCAGTAAGTAATTAAGTACAGTGCGAAAACTAGCCCTTTGGCCCACTGATCACCTGGACACTAGTTCTATGTTGTCCCACTTTTGCATCCTGTACACTAGGGGCAATTTTACAGAAGCCAATTAATCTACAAACCTGCACATCTTTGGAATGTGGGAGTAAACCGACACACCTAGAGAAATCCCATGCTGTCACTTGGAGAACGTACAAACTCTGTCCAGACAGCATCCATAGTTATGATTGACCCCAGGTCTCTGGCGCAATGAGGCAGCAACTCTACCGCTGCGCCACTGGCTCGTATATATTGTCTTAGTTCTTAAACCTGGAATTGCAAAAGCACAAAAATGTTTTTTGCCTAAAATTATTTCTTTCACTTCTTGTATGTTAAGAAACAGAAAGGACCCTGTGCAGTTATAGGGATTAATAATTGATTGTTCTAACTGTTAATAAAACATTGTTTTTGTTATAACAAATCTATGAGAAAATATAACATATAACATATAACAACTACAGCATGGAAACAGGCCTGTCCGGCCCTACCAGTCCACGCCGACCATTCTCCCTGACCTAGTCTCATCTACCTGCACTCAGACCATAACCCTCTAATCCCCTCTTATCCATATACCTATCCAATTTACTCTTAAATAATAAAATCGAGCCAGCCTCCACCACTTCCACCGGAAGCCCATTCCACACAGCCACAACCCTCTGAGTAAAGAAGTTCCCCCTCATGTTACCCCTAAACCTTTGTCCCTCAATTCTGAAGCTATGTCCCCTTGTTGGAATCTTCCCCACTCTCAAAGGGAAAAGCCTACCCACGTCAACTCTGTCCGTCCCTCTCAAAATTTTAAAAACCTCTATCAAGTCCCCCCTCAACCTTCTACGCTCCAAAGAATAAAGACCCAACCTGTTCAACCTCTCTCTGTAGCCTAAGTGCTGAAACCCAGGCAACATTCTAGTAAATCTCCTCTGTACCCTCTCCATTTTGTCGACATCCTTCCTATAATTTGGCGACCAGAACTGCACACCATACTCCAGATTCGGCCTCACCAATGCCCTGTACAATTTCAACATTACATCCCAACTTCTATACTCGATGCTCTGATTTATAAAGGCAAGCATACCAAACGCCTTCTTCACCACCCTATCCACATGAGATTCCACCTTCAGGGAACAATGCACAGTTATTCCCAGATATGGTTGGCAATTGCCAATGAAACAATAGTCCTGGGGATGTGTAAGATATATTTATAGTTTAATGGTTAGCTTCCTGGATAAATATCCCAGAAGCTTGTCCTAATGATTCACAGATGTGAGTTAAAATCCCACAGCAACCACTTAATTCAGCTTTAATTAAATGAAAAGGCATTGTGATTCCTGACCTACAGGAATGTGGTTGACTCTTGTAATTGTCTCCTCAAATAGCCAAGCAAACTGCTTATTTCAAGGACTATCAAGGATGAGAAAGAAAATTTGGAATTCCCAGTATTTCCCACATCCTGCAATCGATAGAAAGACAAGCACAAACACAAAAAATAACTGTTTAGACACATATCAATGAGTAAAACAACTATGAAAAACAGGAACAAATTTCTGTATATTAAAATCTCTAATGTTATACCAAAGGAAAGGTATATGCGTCCTATTTACAAATAATCATATCTTCCAAATATTTAATGATTTTGTACTTTAATCCATTTTGTTTTATTGAGAACCATGGAAGCAAATTAAATTTGATTTCAATCTGGACTATACCATCATATCATTGGCTTCTGTTTCTTTTAGGACACAAGAATTTCTGCGATTGTGATTTACTGTTTCCCTAAAATGTAATGAGATTGAATCTGTAAAATACCCTTTTAAAGTATTACCATGCAATGTAACTGTATATAATGGTAGGAATTTGACATTAAAAATCCATGAATAGAGTGTTCAGAGTGTTCAGATACAGTGCGGAAACAGGCCCTTTGGCCCACCGGGTCGGGGCTGACCAGCGATCCCCGATCTCCACACTATCCTTCACCCACTCGGGACAATTTTTTCATTTACCAAGTCAATTAACCTGCAAACCTATACGTGGGATGTGGGAAGAAACCGAAGATCTCGGGGAGAAAGTACAAATTCCGTACAGACAGTGCCCGTAGTTGGGATCGAACCCGGGTTTCCGGCGCTACATTTGCTGTAAAGCAGCAACTCTACCGCTGCGTCACCGTGACCACTCAATGGAATAATGGAAGATAACAGTGAAAATTGTTAATTACAGTGATTGTATTGATCTATTAGTTTTTGGGTTCGATGCTTTGGCTGGTTGTATAAAACAAAATACTTTGCTCATAATTGTCATAAATCCGGGAGCTAGAGATCACGTATCACAGCACCTTTTGTGTGCTGTTCCTTTGCTCAAGAGGAGTTGAGTATAGAAGCAAAGAGGTCCTTCTGCAGTTGTACAGGGCCCCAGTGAGACCACACCTGGAGTACTGTGCGCAGTTTTGGTCTCCAAATTTGAGGAAGGACATTCTTGCTATTTGAGGGAGTGCAGCGTAGGTGCACTAGGTTAATTCCCGGAATGGCGGGACTGTTGTGTATTGAAAGATTGGAGCGACTGGGCTTGTATACACTGGAATTTAGAAGTATGAGAGGGGATCTTATTGAAACATATAGATTATTAAGGGATTGGACAGGCGAGAGGCAGAAACCATGTTCCCAATGTTGGGGGAGTCCAGAACCAGGGACCACAGTTTAAGAATAAGGGGTAGGCCATTTAGAACGGAGACGAGGAAAAACTTCACTCAGAGAGTTGTAAATCTGTGGAATTCTCTGCCTCAGAAGGCAGTGGAGGCCAATTCTCTGGATGCTTTCAAGAGAGTTAGATAGAGCTCTTAATGATAGCGGAGTCAGGGCGTATGGGAGAGGGCAGGAACGGGGTACTGATTGTGAATGATCAGCCATGATCACATTGAATGGCGGTGCTGGCTCGAAGGGCCGAATGGCCTACTCCTGCACCTATTGTCTATTGTCTATTTAACTAGCATGGTTTCAGGATAAACAGGGTTGTGAAGGTGGGAGGGGGTTTAGTAAAACTATGTTGTTATATTTCTGTAAATAGGAACACATTTTGCAGACCAATGAGGGTAAACATTTCATTCTCGGTGAATTTTTTATGTTGCCATCCTGGTTTAATTGTACGGTGGAACAATGATTCAAAGGCAAACAAAAATTTTACCAGTGCATTATGAGTTGAATTTACAATTTACACAGATGTGCAAAATTGGTGTTTTCAGCCTCAGTCAGTGTGGCACGACATTTTGTGGGGACCTGTATAGGATTTTTAGGTCATTGTCTGTCTAGTTTTTATAGCATACAAGACCAAGTGGACCTGTTAGGCCCAAACCTCTCCTGCATATCTGGTGCAGCACCCTTATTGAAACGTATAAGATAATTAGGGGATTGGGCACATTAGAGGCAGGAAACATGTTCCCAATGTTGGGGGAGTCCAGAACAAGGGGCCACAGTTTAAGAATAAGGGGTAGGCCATTTAGAACGGAGATGAGGAAGAACTTTTTCAGTCAGAGAGTGGTGAAGGTGTGGAATTCTCTGCCTCAGAAGGCAGTGGAGGCCAGTTCGTTGGATGCTTTCAAGAGAGAGCTGGATAGAGCTCTTAAGGATAGCGGAGTGAGGGGGTATGGGGAGATGGCAGGAACGGGGTACTGATTGAGAGTGATCAGCCATGATCGCATTGAATGGCGGTGCTGGCTCGAAGGGCTGAATGGCCTACTCCTGCACCTATTGTCTATTGTCCTCCCCCATTCCCCTTCCTCCCTCACCCCCTCCCTCCCTCCCTCACTCCCTCCCTCCCTCCCTCCCTCCCTCCCTCCCTCCCTCCCTCCCTCCCTCCCTCCCTCCCTCCCTCCCTCCCTCCCCCCCCCTGCCCACTTCAACCCCCCTCCTACCCCTCCTCCCCTTTCCCTTCCTCCCTCCCCCTTCCTCACTCCCTCCCTAGGAGATAGATTTAAAGTTAAAATGTGAATAACTTTAAAAATAGAATAATTTCAATGAAACATCTTCCATGTGCACCAAAGGGACGACAGTGAGTAAGGTGGGCCTAAAATTGTCGTGCTATTGTATACCCTTTTGGCTGTAGTTCAGGAACAAACAAACAAACAAACGAGAATTTTAGTGTATAGATGATATGCTCTGAGCCTCACAGCAGTAAAACCTTAAGTGCGTTACAGTTATTGGTTAAAAAGTTAACTCTAACCTTTCTTGTTTTCTCAGGATTCTTTATATTATGAACAACTGAAATCGAATGTAATTCAACATGATCTTTTAGTTGACAACCTCATCTACAAGGTATGAAACACCTTTCTTTTGTTCTTTTTTATCAGTGACCTCAGCTGGATGACAGTGAGACAGTGGAAAGCCTACTCATTCGGACTAACTCTAACATAGCCACAAACATCCATATAGTGCCAGTGTCTGAGTAGGTGCCTGTGTGTAAATTTGTGCAATAGTGCTCCTTCCTTGTTTTTTTCCCTCCTCGGCTAGCTGAAGACCATTAACACTTTGATGACTGAAATGAAACCGGAACACGAGTCTGGTTATGGCATGGGGAGAGCAGAGAAATCTGTGCTTACAAAATCTGCAGTTTATCCTTCAAATTATGGGATGCGGAAGACATAAGACAGAAGGAGATTTCACATGCACATAGCTTGTTACACAATTTCATCAGTTATTATCAAAAGTGACCAATTTCTCAGCTCGATCTTTGTCTTTATGGACATTACAATCACGTTGGGGCAAAGTGTATGCCGTTGCACTTGTACAATACAATATATCTCTATTGTCATTGTACAGAGGTACAACGAGATTGGAAATGCGACTTCCATTCGATGCAATAAATTAATTAGCTAATCAACAGAAATTTAGGCAACCCAGAGAAACAAAATTAGAAACAGTTAAAACAGTATAAAGTGCAAATAGGTCTGTGCCGGGTCGATGTGCGACGTGACCATCCGAAGGAGACAGTTCATGGGTGGGGGGGGGGGGCACTCAGCAGGACCGGTTCAGAGCAGCTATGGCCCTGGGGATGAAGCTGTTCCTAAGTCTGGAGGTGCGGGCGTAGAAGGCCTTGTAATGTCTGCTGGATGGTAGAAGTTTGAACAGACTATTGTAAGGATGTGACGAGTCTTTATGAATGCTGGTGGCTTTCCTGAGGCATCGTGTATTGTAGATGCCCTCCAAGGCTGGAACCTGCGTCCCGATAATCTTCTGAGCTCTCTAGACTACCCGCTGAAGAGCTCTCCTCTCTGCCTCCGTGCAGCTGAGATACCACACAGGGATGCCATGCGTTCGGATGCTCTCTGTGGTGCAGCGGTAGACGGTCGTCAGCAGCTGTTGGAGCAGCCCAGTCTTTTTCAGTGTTGTTAGGAAAAACAATCGTTGCTGTGCCTTCTTGACCAGCGCAGCGGTGTTAGTGGACCATGTGAGGTCCTCCGAAATGTGTATGCCCAGAAACTTGAAGTTGGACACTCTCCACACTGTCCCCGTTGATAAAGATCGGGGAGTATTCCCCATTATGTGACCTCCTGAAGTTGATGATCAGCTCCTTGGTCTTAGAGGTGTTTAGGGACAGGTTGCTATCTGAGCACCAGTCCACCAGGTTCTGCACCTCCGCTCTGTAGTGTGTTTCATCACCGTTGGTGATCAGCCCGATCACCGTTGTGTCATCTGCAAACTTAACAATGGTGTTGGTGGCAAATGCAGGAACACAGTCATGTGTGAAGAGGGAGTAGAACATGGGGCTCAATACACAGCCCTGTGGTGTGCCGGTACCCAGGGTGATAGTGGAGGACAGGTGCGGGCCCATTCTCACTGCCTGCGGTCGCTCCGTCAGGAAATTCAGGATCCGGTGGCATAATGACGAGCTGAGGCCTAGCTGGTGGAGTTTGGTGATGATCTTGGTGGGGATGACTGTGTTGAAGGCAGAGCTATAGTCTATGAATAGCATCCTCACGTACGTGCCCTAGCTCCAGCTGAGTCAGGACAGTGTGAAGAGCCAGAGAGATGGCGTCCTCTGTGGATCTGTTTGCCCTGTATGCAAATTGATGCGAGTCCAGTGAGGCAGGATGCTGGATTTGATGTGTGAGAAGACCAGCCTATTAAAGCACTTCATGATTATTGGTGTTAGGGCAACCGGACGGTAGTCGTTCAGGTTGGTGATTTTTGTTTATTTCGGCACCGGCACTATGGTAGCTGACTTCAGGCAATTGGGGACCGCTGGTAGAGATAAAGACAGGTTAAAGATCCTGGTGAATACCTCAGCCAGCTGTTCAGCACAGTCCCTAAATATCCTTCTTTGAACTCCATCTGGGCCTGCAGCCTTGCGTGGATTGACCCTTCGCAGAGCGCGCTGTACATCCTGTGTGCTCAATGTTAAGACCTGTCCCTCCGCCTCAGCTGGGGTTCTTCCACTCATGGTGGTGTTGCCAGTTTTGAAGCGGGCAAAGAAGGTGTTAAGCTCGTTGGCCAGTGTGACATCACCGTGTGGGCAGGCAGGGCTGCTCTTGTAGTCAGTGATGTCCCTGACACCCTGCCACATGCTTCTGGTGTCCGTGGTATTGAGGTGGTCTTCCACCCGTTGCCTGTGAATGTCTTTGGCCCTTTTTATACCTTTGTTCAGGTTTGACCTGGCAACACTGTATGCTGAAGTGTCACCGGATTTAAAGGCATTGTTGAGTGCCCTTAACAGATTCTGTATCTCCTTGTTCATCCACGGTTTCCGGTTTGGGAACATCTTTATTTCCTTGTCCACTGTGACATTCCCCACACAGCAGTTGATGTAGGAGAGCACAGTGGATGTGTACTCCTCCAAATCTACCTCTGAACCACAGGTTGCCTGTTGTGCAAACAGGTCCCAGTCGGTGCGATCAAAGCAGTCCTGGAGTTGTAGGGTGGCATCCTCGGGCCATATTTTGACCGTCTTTATTGCAGGTTTGGTCTTGCGGATGAGGGGTTTGTATGCGGGCAGTAGAAACAGTGATAGGTGATCGAATTGTCCCAGGGGTGGGCAGGGGAGAGCTCTGTATGCGTCCTTTACGTTGGTGTACACTTTATCCAGCGTGTTTGAGCCCCTGGTAGGGCGCTGCACATGCTGGTGGAATTTGTGGAGCGCAGCTCGTAGGTCGACCTGATTAAAGTCCCCTGCAACAATGAAGGCACCGTCGGGGTGAGCATCCTGCTGCTTGCTGATGGCCGAGTGCAGCTGTGCGAGCGCTAGATTAGCATTAGCCTGTGGAGGAATGTATGCGGCCATGATGATAACCACAGTAAACTCCCGAGGCAGCCCCTCATTATTATAATTAATATTTCTGCAGGAAAGACAGTCCATTAGTGGACCTGTTGTGATATGCCTGAACCCTTAATTGTCAATGTATCTGTTTTGCCACATTATTGAATATCTCCTGCTTGAATATTAGTGTAGATTTAACAAAGAAACGCATTGATCATCAATTATAAAAGTAAACCACATCAATTGTATCTCCAATATTTTTCTAAAACAAAAGTATTTAGCAAATTATCAAGGGGTGCTGAGAACCATTTTTTATAGTTTCAATCTATTTTGTTTAACGAGCCATGCAGTCAGTATATTTGCAAAATACGGACTAATTTAAAAAAAATCAAATTGGAAATTCTGAAAATTGGTGGAATTTCCTAGGTGCAAAGTAGTAAATGGAAATGTATTTTCCTATTTACTTATTTGCCATTGAAGAAGTTATCAAACATTTCCCTAATTTTTATCATATTTCTGTACAGACTGGGTACTGTATTTTTCTTTGGTGATGGGTATTAGATGATGAATATTTTCTGCAATATAGATCACCAAGGATCCCTCTAAAATGTTCATAGTGACACTGAGGATTGTAGCAATGGAATTCATTTCATCATTATGTTCATCAAATATCTATGGTGCTGACCCTGATTGATTAAAGTGATTAACATTATTATTTTCAAAGCTTGTAGCTATTTGATTTTTGATCATATATAACTTTTTACAAGTTTGGCTAATGTTTTTTTTAAATAAAATAAAATCCTTAAACATTCACAGTTCCTGTACTATTTTGATCCTTATTGAGCTTATGATAATGAACTGATACTTCTGATAAATCTCTGGTACATTTTCCATCACTCACTCCACCTCTACCATGAAAAGGCTATAATTTTAACTTTGCTGCATCAATCTGTATGAGAAAGACATAATGGATGACAAATTAAATATTCAGCAGCAACAGTTGTGTCTACCACTGTAGTTGAAGTCAAAGCAAAATATTATGATGGGGAAATGGGTTTTTAATATTTCATCACTTCAAAACCCAATTTGACAGTGTTTGAGGATAATATTGTCTTTCTCTGCAGAAACATATCTTAAATTATGATATTTATTCAGCTACTTTCACTTCCACCACCATTCTCTGTAAGGAGCAATTATAAATGGAAACGTAATTAATGTTATTACCTTCTGATAAACTTCATTTCTTTTGTGCCAGGATGTGAAGCTAACAGCCAGCAATGATGATTACTATTTTGTATTTGAAGATTATTTATATCAGGTTAGTTGAAATGTTTCTGATATATTGTGTAGAGTAGCTGATGCATGTTAAAGCAGAATGCTTAATTTCATTATTTCAACTTTATTAGAAGCAATTTTGATGAGGAAACATTGAGAGATTTTAATTTTTATTGCATTATTAAATGCTAAGACTGTTTTCAGAAATATTTGCTGCCTTTTCTCTTTAAAGTTAATTTTTATGTTTTTAATAATTAATGTGGTAGAGTAAAGCTTTTACTGACTACTGTAACTGCAGTTCAGACTCTGGTCAGACTGGTCAGCCAGCTGTTAATACTGTTTTGATCGAGCAGATCTTTAGCTTGGGAGAAAACTCTGCACCAAATCTCTAATCCAATGAAAAACAACAAAATGTATTGTTTATACAGTGTGGGCCAGAACATTAGCATTGTCTAAATATTTAGTATTACTTTAGGTAGATTGCCTAGAAACTTGTATTTAGTCAGTCGTGCGAAACCATATATAGCCTCGTCAGTACACTGCCTATGAATATCCTCGAGTTTTAATAATGAAGTAATGTTTTTGTGTACCATTTTACAACTAGGGAAGATGCTATGGGGAATCTTGCAGAAATAATATTCCAATTTAATGAATTCATTTTAAATTTACTTCTTTATATATGCACTAAGTAATAGTCAGGAAAATGTTGATGCCATGATAAAAAGAGATCGAGAGAATATAAATTTGACCCATGATTATTGGTTGCCAATTCAAAAAATCCAATTTATTAATGTTTTCCAAAAGGGGGAGGAGAGAGGGAGACTTACAGTTACATTGCACCTAACATTATTCTGTATCACTCCAAAGTTCTTTACAGGTAATAAAACACTTTTCCAGCTGCCTCTTGTACAGGTGAGGAGATACGAGAATGAGGCTGGCATTGCTGAATGTGTGAAGATGTGATGCATATGAATGTTGGTGCAAGTCCTGACAAAGCTTGTTAGCAAATGAGTTATGAGTGTGCAGTACATTGAACATTATCTGAGGCCCTGAATTTAGGTGTTAAAGGTGCAAAAAAGAGATACAGACTTTGGTTATTGAGTAGAACAATCACTCGTGGAAGAAAAGCTGTTTTTATGTCTGGCTGTGGCTGCTTTGACAGTCCGGAGTCGCCTTCCACAGGGAAGTGCTTCGAAGAGTTTGTGGCCAGGGTGAGAGGGGTCAGAGATGATCTTGTCCGCTCGCTTCCTGGCCCTTGCAGTGTACAGTTCGTCAATGGGGGAAGGTTGAAGCCAACAACTTTCTCAGCTCTGCGAACGATCCGTTGCAGCCTCCGGATGTCGTGCATGGTGGCTGAGCCAAACCAGACCATGATGGAGAAGGTGAGGACGGACTCAATGATAGCAGTATAGAATTGGACCATCATTGCCTGTGGCAGATTGTGTTTCTTCAGTTGCCGCAGGAAGTACATCTTCTGTTGGGCCTTTTTGACTGTGGAGTCAATGGTGACCCCCCATTTAAGGTCTCTGGAGATGATGGTTCCAAGGAACTTAAATGACTCTACAGATGTGACTATGGTGTTGTTGATGGTAAGTGGGGGGAGGGGAGAGGGATCTCTTTGAAAGTCTACAATTAGTTCCACTGTCTTGAGAGCATTGAGCTCCAGGTTGTTGCGATGGCACCAGGAAGCCAGCTGTGTCACTTCCCCTCTGTAGGCAGATTCCTCCCCATCCTGGATCAGTCCAATCAGGCTTGTGTCATCCACAAACTTGAGGAGATTGACAGAGCAGTCTGTGGAGGTGCAGTCGTTGGTGTAGAGAGAGTAAAGGAGAGGGGAGAGTACGCAGACTTGCGGTGCTCCTATGCTGGGAGTCTGCGGGTCCGAGATGTGCTTTCCCAGCCTCACATGCTGCTTCCTGTCCGTCAGGAAGTTGATGATTCACTGACAGAGGGGTTCAGGCACAGTCAGCTGGGAGAGTTTGTAGTGTAGTAGCTCTAGCACAATGGTGTTAAAAGCAGAGCTAAAGTCCACAAACAGAATCCTGGCATAGGTCCCCTTGTGGTCTAGGTGCTGGAGGATGAAGTGCAGGCCTAGATTGACTGCGTAGTCCACCGATCTATTGGCCCTGTATGCAAACTGCAAGGGGTCCAGCAGGGGGTTTGTGATGTATTTCAGCTGGGCCAGCACAAGTCTTTCAAAGGTCTTCATGACTACAAAGGTAAGTGCGACAGGCCTGTAGTCATTAAGACCAGTGATCCTTGTCTTTTTGGGTACAGGGACAATAGTGGAGACCTTGAAGCAGGCAGGGACAGTGCAGGTTTGCAGGGACTGGTTGAAAATGTCTGTGTAGATCGGTGCCAGTTGTTCGGCACAGAGCTTGAGGGTGGAGGGGGAAACATTGTCCGGTCCTGGAGATTTCCGGCTTTTCTGTTTTCTGAATAGCCTCTCCACCTCCGCAATTTCTATTATTAAAGTGGAGTCATTCTGTGAGGATGTGCAAATTGGTGATTGCAGAGGGGTGGGGGTGGAAAGGGCCAGTCTTTGCAAACTCCAGCCAGTCTCTTAGTAGGTGTGAATTGCTGCTTGGGGAGGAGTGGGTGGGGACGGATCCAGTCTTTGCAAACTGGAGTCAGTCTTTGAGTACGTGTGAAGTGAAGTACTTGGTATGGGTTCTTATTCACAAAATGCTGGAGTAACTCAGCAGGTCAGGCAGCATCTCAGGAGAGAAGGAATGGGTGACGTTTCGGGTCGAGAACCTTCTTCAGACCGATGTCAGGGGGGCGGGACAAAGGAAGGATATAGGTGGAGACAGGAAGTTAGAGGAAGAACTGGGAAGGGGAGGGAGGGGGGTGGGGGAAGAGAGGGACAGAGGAACTATCTAAAGTTAGAGAAGTCAATGTTCATACCACTGGGCTGCAAGCTGCCCAAGCGAAACATGAGGTGCTGTTCCTCCAATTTCTGGTGGAACTGCGAAATAGCCAAGGGCAACAAACGCTTGTTGGAGCGGTATACAGACCATCAAACAGCAGTAGGGAGGTTGGGGATAGCTCTGGAAGGCGACTCCCAACTGTCAAAACCGCCACAGCCAGACATAAAAACAGCTTTTTCCCATGAGCAGTAGCTCTACTCAACAGCCAAAAGTCTGTAGCCTCCTTTTGCTCTGGTATTTTATTTCATTCTTCACATGTTTAAATTATAAGGTTTTATTTTTAAATTGTCTACTGTATATCGTGTTGTTACTTGCGAGCAAACCCCCCAAGGCAAATTCCTTGTATGTATACATACGTGGCTAACAAAATTGATTCATTATTCAAGCAGGAAATTAGGGATGCTTGTATTAAAGGTACAGCAGTTATCATGGGTGACTTTAATCTACATATAGATTGGGCCAACCAAATTGTTAACAGTGCTGAGGAGGAGGATTTCCTGGAATGTATACGGATGGGTTTTTAAACCAATATGTGAGGAACTGACTGGAGGACAGGCCATCCTAGTCTGGGTATAGTGTAATGAGGATTAGTTAGCGATCTTGTTGTGCAAGGCCCCTTGGGCAACAGTGACCATAATATAGTAGAATTCTGCATTAGGATGGAGAGTGCCACGGTTAATTCAGAGACAAGTGTCCTGAACTTGAATAAAGGAGACTTTGAAGGTATGAGATGGGAATAGGCTGGGATAGACCAGCAAATTATACTTAAAGGGTTGACAGTGGAGATGCAATGGCGAAGATTTAAAGACCACATGGATAAACTTCAGAAATTGTTCATCCCTGTCTGGCGAAAAAATAAAACTGGGAAGGCGGCTCAACCGAGGCTGACAAGGAAAGTCAAGGATAGTGTTAAAGCCAAGGAAGAGGCATATAAATTGGCCAGAAGAAGCGGCAAACCAGAGGACTGAGAGAAATTTAGAACTCAACAGAGGAGGACAAAGGGGTTAATTAAGAGGGGGAATGAAGAGCATGAAAGAAAGTTTGCGGGGAATATAAAAACTGACTGTAAACGTTTCTATGTCTGTAAAATGGAAAAGATTAGTGAAACCTAACAGTCAGAGACGGGTGAATTTATAATGGGAAACAGGGAAATGGAAACGGGGAAATGGCAGAACAGTACTTTGGTTCTGAGAAAACGGGGAATTATAGACCAGTTAGCCTTGCATTGGTATTGGGGAAGATGCTGGAATCGATTATTAAAGATGTTATAGCAGCGCATTTGGAAAGCAGTGACTGGAATGGTCAAAGACAGCATGGATTTATGAAGAGGAAATCATGCTTGACTAATCTTTTGGATTTTTTTGTGGATATGACAGGTAGAATGGATAAGGGAGAGCCAGTGGATGTGGTGTATCTGGACTTTCAAAAAGCGTTTGACAAGGTCCCACGCGAGATTAACGTGCAAAATTAGAGCACATGGTATTGGGGTAAGGTATTGACATGGATAGAGAACTGGTTGGCAGACAGGAAGGTAAGAGTAGGAATTAACGAGTCATTTTCAAAATGGCAGGCAGTGACTAGTGGGGTGCCGCAATGCTCGGTGCTGGGACCCCAGTTGTTTACAAAATTTATCAACGATTTAGATGAGGGAATTAAATGTCACATCTCTAAGTTTGCGGATGACACAAAGCTGGGTGGCAGTGTGAGCTGCGAAGAGGATGCTATGGGGCTGCAGGGTGACTTACATAGGTTGGGTAAGTGGGCAGAAGCATGGTAGATGCAGTATAATGTGGATAAATGTGAGATTATCCATTTTGGTGGCAAGAACAGGAAGGCAGGTTATCTGAATGGTGTCGGATTAGAAGGGGAGGTGCAACGAGGCCTGGGTGTGCTTCAACATCAGTCACTGAAAGTAAGCATGCGGATACAGCAGGCAGTGAAGAAAGCCAATGGCATGTTGGCCTTTATTGCAAGAGGATTTGAGTTTAGGAGCAAGGAGGTCCTACTGCAGTTGAACAAGGCCCTGGTGAGACCATACCTGGAATATTGTGTGCAATTTAGGTCTCCTAAATTGAGGAAGGACATTATTGCTATTGAGGGAGTGCAGTGTAGGTTCACCAGATTAATTCGGGGGATGGGGCGGGACTGACGCATGATGTAAGAATGGGTCGACTGGGCTTGTATTCACTGGAATTTAAAAGGATGAGAGGGGATCTTAGGGAAACATATAAAATTCTTAAGAGGACTGGACAGGGTAGATGCAGGAAAAATGTTCCCCATGTTGGGGGAGTCCAGAACCAGGGGTCACAGTTTAAGAATAAGGGGTAGGCCATTTAAGACTGAGATGAGGACAAACCTTTTCATACAGATGATTGTGAATCTGGAATTCTCTGCCACGGAAGGCAGTGGAGGCCAATTCACTGGATGTTTTCAAGAGAGAGTTAGATTTAGCTCTTCGGGCTAACGGAATCAAGGGATATGGGGGGAAAAGCCAGAACAGGATAATGATTTTGGATGATATTGAATGGCCATGCTGGCTCGAAGGGCCGAATGGCCTACTCCTGCACCTATTTTCTGCAATTCTATGTTTCATACTCAAAGTTATAGAAAAGGGAAACGAGAAATATAAACGATGATGAAGAGAGAGATATAGAAAGATATACAAAAAAGTAACCTTTCCAGAAATGTGCATTACAGTACATTAAATATATATGCAATTAAATATATATGCAATTGGGTCTTTGATAATTCAATTGTGTGAAGCACAATAAATATTGCTCCTTAATAATAGAATTTCGAGGCCATCAACTTTTGAAATGTGTTCTCAGAACAAGTTCTGTAAGGAGGGAACCTCCTTTTGAAAGTGCAGGTACAGGATGCATAGCTGGAGTTTTTCGAGAGTAGTGGTAATGCAGCTTTGCCATGGATTTTTGTGGGGTGGAATATCAAGAAGCCATTTTTGGTAAATTGAGCTTGGAAATATAAAAGAATCCAGAAATGAAAGATGTCCCTTTGAAAAAAATAGGGACAGAAATTCCTTGTCTTGACCTTAAATTTATGTCCTTGGCTCCAAATTGAGAAAATGATGTAAATGAAGAATACCGTTTAAGGGAGAATTATGTTAGTAATGTGTTTGTGTGGCTCCCCAAAATGAATCTATGCGACTCTGTTGCTTTTGTCTTTAAACTCCCTTCTCCCCCTCCCTCACCTACTCTATCTGCTCGCTACTCCCCTCCTCACCTGTTGCCACCTATCACTTACCAGCCCCAATCTCACCTCTCCCTCTCACCTCTTCATATTGGCTTTCTTCAATCAACACTCTGTCTAGGTGCAGTATCTCGATCCAAAAAATTGATCATCACTTTGCTTCCACAAATGTTACTTGACCCACTGATTTCCTCCAGCAGTTTGTTTTTGTTTACCTCAAATTCATGAAGTCTTTAATAACATTGAAGGCATGTGATCTTCCTTGTTGATTCCTAGGTGCTGCTATGCTTTTCTCGAGATGCACTCGTTCTTGATCATTTCAACTATAGCAGTGCTTCACCTCCCAAGTCATATATCAAAGGTAAGAAAATCTAGTCATCGTGTTCTCCACTGAAAATCTTAGCTGGACTTACATCACTCATCAGTGTTATTTTATCTCATGGAGGAAATGATGGAAGTAAAGAAAATTGCGTCACAAGGAAGTTTCACTTTCCAAACTTTAATTGTTAGCTGTGCACTAAAGTATTGTAACAATAAAATGAGACTAATTTAAAACTCAATTGTAATAAAGTTCAGCCACAGGCTTGGACAAAGGTAGATTTAACATTGACTTGTGTAAGAAAATAACTGCAGATGCTGGTACAAATCGAAGGTATTTATTCACAAAATGTGGTTTGGGTAGGAAGGAACGAATGGACCAGGGAGTTACGGAGGGAACGGTCTCTGCGGAACGCAAAAAGGGGAGGGGATGGGAAGATGTGGCCCCGTTGTAGGTGACGGAAATGTTGGAGGATGATTTTCCCCTCCCCTTTCTGCGTTCTGCAGAGACCGTTCCCTCCGTAACTCCCAGGTCCACTCGTCCCTTCCTACCCAAACTATCCCATCCCCAGGCACTTTCCCCAGCAACTGCAGGAGATGCAACACCTGTCCTTTTACCTCCCCCCTCAACTCCATCCAAGGACCCAAACAGTCCTTCCAGGTGAGACAGAGGTTCACCTGCACCTCCTCCAACCTCATCTATTGTATCCGCTGCTCTTGATGTCAACCTCTTTACATCGGCGAAACCAAACGCAGGCTCGGCGATCGTTTCGCTCAACACCTTCGCTCAGTCCGCCTTATCCAACTTGATCTCCCGGTGGCTGAGCACTTCAACTCCCCCTCCCACTCCCAGTCTGACCTTTCTGTCATGGGCCTCCTCCTCCAGTGCCATAGTGAGGCCCACCGGAAATTGGAGGAACAGCACCTCATATTTCGCTTGGGCAGCTTGCAGCCCAGCGGTATGAACATTGATTTCTCCAACTTTAGATATTTCCTCTGTCCCTCTCTTCCTTCCCCCCCCTTCCCAGTTCTCCCTCTAACTTCCTGTCTCCACCTATATCCTTCCTTTGTCCCGCCCCCCCTGACATCAGTCTGAAGAAGGGTCTCGACCCGAAACGTTACCCATTCCTTCTCCTGAGATGCTGCCTGACCTGCTGAGTTACTTTAACATTGACTTGGTCATTAAGATTAAGTAATTTGTGTCTAACTAAAGCTGTGTTTTTTTTGCAAATTAATTGTATTTTCTATTCACACCTAGCATTTGTAACTTTTGTTTTGATAGGAAAAGTTGCATTAGAAGATTATGCTGTTGTGTACCCGCCAAATGGTTAGTATGATGAAAGAACTTCCTTGATTTGCAGACGTGCTATTGATTACAATAGCTGGTTTTGGGAGTCTTTCCTTGATGTCTCACTTTTTTGTGGGTATTAGTGTTGAGAAATTCATCATTTACATCGATGAGTATTGGCCTCTTGCTTTAGGTTTTGGGTATATTTTGATCACGTTTCATAATGTTAATTATATAATTTCTTGGATATCTAACTTAAAAATTGCAAATTATTGCCAATATACCCATTCTGCTTAATAAATAATTTGACCATTAAAGAGACAATCATAAAATAAAAAATCATAATTTGTAATAATAATCTGAATATTCTTATGCCACACAGGAGTAGTTCCATTCCATGGATTTGCAATGTATGGTGAGTTATGTTATTCCACTTAAACATTGGATAAAAAGTAAATGTAGTATGTGATAGGCTTTTGGCACACTGATTATTTACGGTGTGCAATATCCATGACTCAGTCTTTTTCCAAAATATGTTATGTTTGGATTTTGCCTTTTTTATTTCATTTTTGTCAGCATTTTGTAATTTTGTTAAGGAATCACCTATTTCACAATCTATGCCATGAGGAGAGTGACAAGATTATCTCTCCATATTTAAAGGTTGTGAAATGGCAGCTTATGCATCTCATAGAACCATAGAAAATAGGTGAAGGAGGAGGCCATTTGGCCCTTCGAGCCAGCACCGCCATTCATTGTGATCATGGCTGATTGTCCCCAATCAATACCCCGTGCCTGCCTTCTCCCCATATCCCTTGATTCCACTAGCCCCTAGAGCTCTATCTAACTCTCTCTTAAATCCATCCAGTAATTTGGCTTCCACTGCCCTCTGTGGCAGAGAATTCCACAAATTCACAACTCTCTGGGTGAAAAAGTTTTTTCTCACCTCAGTTTTAAATGGCCCCCCTTTATTCTAAGACTGTGGTCCCTGGTTCTGGACTCGCCCAACATTGGGAAAATTTTCCCTGCATCTAGCTTGTCCAGTTCTTTTATAATTTTATATGTTTCTATAAGACCCCCTCTCATCCTTCTAAACTCCAGTGAATACAAGCCTCGTCTTTTCAACCTTTCCTCATATGGCAGTCCAGCCATCCCAGGGATCAATCTCATGAACCTACGTTACACTGCCTCAATTACAAGGATGTCATTTCTCAAATTAGGAGACCAAAACTGTACACAATACTCCAGATGTGGTCTCACCAGGGCCCTATACAACTGCAGAAGAACCTCTTTACTCCTATACTGAAATCCTCTTGTTAGGAAGGCCAACATTCCATTAGCTTTCTTCACTGCCTGCTGTACCTGCACGCCAACTTTCAGTGACTGGTGTACAAAGACACCTAGGTCTCGCTGCACCTCCCCCTTACCTAACCTTACTCCATTGAGATAATAATCTGCCTCCTTGTTTCTGCCGCCAAAGTGGATAACCTCACATTTATCTATATTATACTGCATCTGCCACGCATCTGCCCACTCACTCAACCTGTCCAGGTCACCCTGCAACCTCCTAATATCCTCTTCACAGTTTACACTGCCACCCAGCTTTGTGACATCTACAAACTTGCTAGTGTTCCTTCTAATTCCCTCTTCCAAATCATTAATATATATGGTAAACAGTTGCAGCCTCAACACTGAGCCTTGCGGCACTCCACTCGCCACTGCCTGCCATTCTGAAAAGGACCCGTTTACTCCTACTCTTTGCTTCCTGTCTGCCAACCAATTTTCTATCCATGTCAACACCCTACCCCCAATACTATGTGGTCTAGTTTTGGTCACCAATCTCCCGTGCGGGACCTTATCAAAGGCTTTCTGGAAGTCTAGATACACTACATCCACTGGCTCCCCTTCATCCATTTTACTTGTCACGTCCTCAAAAAATTCCAGAAGATTAGTCAGACATGATTTCCCTTTCATAAATGCATGCTGACTTGGACTTATCCTTTTACTGCTATCCAAATGCACTGTTATTACCTCTTTAATAATTGACTCCTGCATCTTTTCCACCACCGAAGTCAGGCTAACTGGTCTGTAATTCCCCATTTTCTCTCTCGCTCCTTTCTTGAAAAGTGGGATAACATTAGCTATCCTCCAATCCACAGGAACTGCTCCTGAATCTATTGAACATTGGAAAATGATCACCAATGCGTCCACTATTTCTAGAGCCACCTCCCTGAGGACCCCGGGATGCAGACCATCAGGCCCAGGGGATTTATCATCCTTCAGTCCCATTAGTCTACCCAATACTATTTCTCACCTAATGAAAATTTATTTCAGTTCCTCTACCCCCCTAAGTCCTCTGTCCTCCAGTACTTCTGGGAGGTTGTTTGTGTCTTCCTTAGTGAAGACAGTTCCGAAGTACCTGTTCAACTCTTCTGCCATTTCCTTGTTACCCATAATAATTTCACCCGTGTCTGCCTTCAAGGGACCCACATTTGACTTTGCTACTCTTTTTCTCTTAACATATCTAAAGAAGCTTTTACTGTCCTTGTTTATATTCTTGGCCAGCTTCCCCTCGTACTTCATCTTTTCGGCCCATATTGCCCGTTTTGTTGCCTTCTGTTGTTCTATGAAAGTTTCCCAATCCTCTGGCTTCTGGCTACTCTTTGCTGTGTTATACATCTTTTCTTTTAGTTTTATTCCATCCCTAACTTCCCTTGTCAGCCACGGTTGCCTCCTACTCCCCTTAGAATCTTTCTTCCTTTTTGGAATGAAATGATCCTGCGTCTTCCAGATTATGCTCAGAAATTCCTGCCGTTGCTGTTCCACCGTCAATCCTGCTAGGGGCTCCTATGGTTACATGGGAAAATGCTGTGAAAAGGGGTGCAGTTGGTGAAATGGAATAACAAACTAGGGAGCTACAAAGGGCCTATGGAATGCTGTGAGGGACTGCAAAATATATCAGATTGTTGAATCTTATTGAAGGTGGTGAAAATGAGAGGATAATTAAAGAATGCGGAGGCTTTGGGGGTGGAAGGTGAGATCAAGGAGAATTCTATTCTTGTTGCAGCTAGAAAAAGAGATGGTGAGGGCAGAAGTGTGTGAAATATAAACTGTTGAGAATACTATAGTAGTGGTAGTGCCATGGTTGAAAAATATGGAAGACAACTTGCAAGCCCTGGTGTGGATATTCTTGTCATCAGAACAGGTGGTGATGGAGAAACTGGGAAAATGGAAGGGTGTCATTGGATGCCTTCCTATAAACTATAAACTATAGTTAAACTATAGTGTGGTCAATAGAGCTGTGGATGTATTTGGCATTGTAATGTGTACATATAGCTAACCTATCTGCTGAAATAGAGATCAAGAAAGGGAAATGAACAATGAGATATAGATCACGAGGAAGGGAGAGGAGAGTGTAAATTGGCAACAAAAGTAATGACATTTTTGAGTTTCGCATGAATGCACGAAGCAACTCAAAATCTATCAATATGCTAGGAATGATGAGAGGGTGGGGGCATGAGTGGGATTGAAAGGAGAACTGTTACACAGAGTGGCAGAGAGGCCTAGTTCCATGTAACCCAGGTTGGTCTGAAAATGAGCCAGAATAGGCTGAGTAGGTTGTTGTGTTATCAACGCCTGAGGTTTTATAATTCAAGGTAGGGCAATAAAAGACCAAAAAGGCAGCATCTCTGATCAAGTTCTGGAAGTTGATATGATGTAAAGATAAAACTAAATGAGTCTGTTGACAATTAGACCTGTCCTTTAGTCCCATTGGAACAAGTGCCTAATCCTCTGCTCTTATAAAAATAATCATTTTACATTTTCAGGCTGCAAATTTGTTGCAGTCCCACTGATTTGTTTCTTGATTTGGTTCTTCAACAATAAGTGTAGAAAAAGTTGGAAGGCTGTGAATTGGGAGAATTTCGTTAAACATAATTAGCTGGGAAGAGGAAGATATAGAAAGGATAATATTGATTCAGAAAGATAGATTTGGAGAGGAAATTTCACAGTATGAGAGACTAGTGACTGATTTGCAAAGATAGGGGAGGGCTGTGGGGATAAAAGATTAGAATCAGAACTTGTGAGCTTTGAGGGTGAGATGTATGATGGGAGCTGATGAATATTTTGGACGCTGGGAACACAAGTAGTTAATGCAAGGCCGGAGGTGATTGAGAAGCAAGACGTGATGGCAGGATCTCAGTTGAGGTTATGGAGATTGAAGACAGTGAAAAAGGAATTCCCATAGATTTTAGTAGCTAATTGACTAAAGGTATCAAGGTTAGCATTGAAATTAGATGGTCATTAAAATGGAGATGGCCACTTGGCTGAAGAAGACTGCAAGATTATGAATACTTTGGTCGAGCTTGAAACAGTTACTGGGGAGAGGTAATACATCTGTGGCGGGGTCTAACTATAACAGTTGTGGTCTTTGACAGCTTGGTTCAAGATAAATTGGGTATGCTTAATATCTCGGGGTAATATCTCAGGGTAATATTTTGGGAGGACACAAATGACAAGGAATGAAGAAATGACAGGGAAGTAAAGACTTTTCTTATTGGAAAAACACAATTGATGACCCAAGGAAAAATACTCAAAGGATTAAGAGAGATGCTGACAATAGATCTTTGAAGATTCTGAATGAAAAGTCATTCCCTATTGCCAATGATTGCAAACAAATAGTTAAGAGTAAAAATCAAGAGTCAGTCCCATCCTGGCCAAGAACAAAGGGAAGGCATTGGTGGAGGGTGTTGTCAATTATATTGGAGGCACAAAAGGGCAAGGAGAATGAGGATAGAAAATATAACATGGTCCCTGTGTCAGAAAATGTCAGAAAATGTTTGGGGTGTGGAAATCTGAGAACTTGAGAAATTCAAACTGCTGGAAAAAATAGAGGCACAGAACTGACGGCTTTAACATGGAAAATGGGAGAGAAACAAGATAATAGTAAAAAAGATCAAGGATATATTTTTTAAAAATTGTTTTAAAAAGGCGATGGACCACAATTGATGTATTATTGTTGCATTGGAGATTGGCTCACTCAGTATGTTAAAAACCATATCTAATTATTATTGGTTAAGCTGCTGAATATAAATTTAAAGATTGAATCTGATTTAAAGAACTGGAAATGACAGCCATTCAATGGGAAATAAGGTTACAAGAGCGTGATCGATTTTGTTGATGCGAAAGATATTAATGATGTAAAGATGGTAGTGTTTGTGGAAATAAGCGTGCATTTTCTACATAAATCTGCACAACAGTAGAGAAATTGACCTGAAAATATCAATAGTGGTGCCATCGTAATCATCAAGAAATTACGAGCAAAATAATGGCAAGTTCACGGAGCCTGTTATTATGCATACACAAAATAACAACTACTTGGGCAAGTTCATAGTGCCTCTTATATATGCAGAAAGGAACAACTACTCTCAGCAAATTACTGGATGATTTGCTCTGCTCTCCCTTCAGCCTTGCAAATGTAAAAAATATGGTTTTGCTGTGAGTTACCTGTTTGTGATAATCACAAGAATGCTTATTGGGTCAAATTGTTTGAACCTTGGTAAAGATGTATTTTATAATCCTGAATTTACTGGAAATTGGAATGATGAAACTATGGGGTCACTTATTTGGTCTTGGAGACTTGTAAAATTCTACTTATTGCTTCCTACTTATCCTTATTCTTTCAAAATTTAATATATTTAAAATGTTTTACCTAATTTGACACTAATTCAACCTAATCCCTTTCCTGTTGAACCACTGAAGGCGATGGTACAGTCTACCTCTTTATAACAGATTTCCGTTGTAGGGGATAGAAGAATCCCACAGTAATCAGTCACCACTGTCTTTTTAAGAACACAGGCTGCTCGCTCGTTACATTGAGGGCAATGAAATTGATAAGCAATTGCTTTGATCCACACTTGTGCAGTGCTGAAGGGCACCAAGTGCTGGTGTAATTCAGCAGGTTAGGCAGCATCTCTGGAACGCACAGTTAGATGATGTTTCGGGTCAAGATCTACCGCTGGATCGCACTACGCACCTGACTACCACGAGGCTGAGACCCGCGGCGGCGCCAGAAGGTGCAACACAACGTTCATCGCCTGTCCAGATTGTCTGAGGAAGGAAACCATCGATGCTGCTGCCGAGCTACACTGGCTCCTTGGCTCCTTCCAGGTCACACTTACCAGCCTTCACTGCGAGGCCTTGCTGCTGACGACGTCTGCCCAGCTTCCCTGGCTTCTTCCAGACCGAACCTACTGCTGTGACTGCCGGTCCACACAGCTTCCTCAGCTGCTCCCAGGCTGCGTTTGCTGCCGTTACCGCCAACCCTTTTCTGCAGTCCATCGGCCGCGACTAATGACCCCGCCAATCCTCGCCTCTTCCCCGAATGCCAGCGTCTGGGGCCTTCAACTCACCTGGATTCCAGGCTCAGTTCTAGACCAGAAGTCTGAAGAAGGGTCTGGATCTGAAACATCACTATCCATATTGTCCAGAGGTGCTACCTGACCTGTTAAGTTACTCCAGCATTTTGTGTCCTTTTGTGTATTAACCAGCATCTGCAGTTCTTTGTTTTTACTTCTTGTGCAATGATACTCTAATACTTGGTAATCACTTATTTGGTTATAATGGACAATCGGCAACAGCAGACACCATTCCCCCTCCAACCAACATGGCAATAGTAAAATTGTTCTAATATGTCAAAAAATAAATGCCTTTAAAAATGGTGGCTTAAATTTATACAATTTTGATCAGTTATGCAACTGATGCAGAGATTGAACCACAACATAATTTGGTAATCGGCATAATCTCTTTGCAATTTGCATCTAGCCCACTTTCTTTACTTGTTATTACTATTTTTGTCTCTCCCATTACCATAATTAGGGACACAGTTAAAGATTGTTGAGAGGCATGAGTACTAAAAACTTTGATTTATATCTACTCTGCAACATGGCATTTTAGTTTGTATTGGAGTTTTTAATTATTTTGACTTTGTATTACATGCAGTTGCTCCACTCTGTTTTCTCTACCATGAACCATCCAAACTGTACCAAGTTTTCCGTGAGATGTATGTGAGATTTTTCTTCAGGCTTCATAACATCTCATCCCATTCCTCGGTAAGTTCAGTCAATGCATGAAAATTAAAGGAGGGTATACTCTTATCCTTTCTGGGAATTTGGTTTCAATTAGTCAAGATAAATTATATGAAAACATATTTATCTTTTAAAATATATATTTTTTAATGATCGTAGTGCCTACGTATATTAATAGTAAACATCTTTATCCAATTATTAAGTAAAGTGAAATAGAGTGATTGAAGTGTCAAAACTGCAGGAAATTGACCTAACAATGTGTGTTTATGTGTGTGTGTATATGCATATATACACACTATAAACTTTTTCTCATTTATTATATTGTTTACAGTGTACTATGTTTACATATTCTGTTGTGCTGCTGCACGTAAGAATTTCATTGTTCTATCTGATCTGGGACATATGACAATAAAACACTCTTGACTCTTAACGATGACATTGATGCGTGAATGCGAAACATCCAATTTATGCTTGTTTCTCAGTACCATTTTGAAACTTGCTGATCAACTTTAAGTGAAAAGAAATGGGCAGTACCAGTCTGAAGAGCCAATCTGTCTTTCAGTTGCATTATTTTTCTTCATCTCAAATGCATAGTATATAAGTTGATGCTAAATATCCCTAAAGTCCACGTAGCCTCTCTATTTTACATGAAAAGTAAGCTCTCAAGTGGTTGTCAGAATTAAAAACAGGATCTTGAATAGTAGGGCAGGTGGGTTGAGGAATGGTTGACGGAGTTTAATACCGAGAAGTGCGAGATGTTGCATTTTATGAAGTCTAACCAGGGCAGGACCTACACAGTGAATGGCAGGGTTCTGGGTAGTGTTGTAGACCAGAGGGAACGAGGAGTGTGGGACGTTATCCCTTGAAAGTGGTGTCACAGGTAGATCGGGTGGCCAAGAAGGCTTTTGACACATTGGCCGTCATCAGTCGGAGTATTGAGTATAGAAGTTGGGTGGTACAGTTGTACAAAACATTGGTGAGACCACATTTAGAGTATTGTGTTCAGTTTTGGTCACCCTTTCTAGGGAAGACGTTGGTAAGCTGGAAAGGGTGCGGAGAAGGTTTACGAGGATGTTGCGAGGACTTGCGGGCCTGAGCTATAGGGAGAGGTTGAGCAGGCTAGGACTTCATTCGTTGGAGCACAGGAGCATGAGGAGTGATCTTATAGAGGTGGATAAGACCATGAGAGGAATAGAGGGTAAATGCATGGTGTATTTTACCTTGAGTTGGGGAATTAAAAACCAGAGGGCATAGATTAAGGTGAGAAACGAAACATTTAATAGGAACCTGAGGGGCAACAATTCACACAAAGGGTGGTAGGTATCATAATCATAATCATACTTTATTAGCCGGAGGAGGTAGTTGAGGCAGCTACCATTACAATGTTTTTAAAAATTTAGACATGTACATGGATAGGATAGGTTTGATGTGGTCCAAATGCAGGCAAGGGGACTCGTGCAGATGGGGCATGTTAGTTGGAATGGGCAATAGTTGGGCCGAAGGGTATGACTCTATGAAACTGGTCGAACGTGACCTACCCCTTTTGCGACCATGATCATTGCCAGTCAAATCTGGTCACATACCATTTCATTCATAAACTTTCATTGTCTAAATTTAACATTTTATCATTAGATTTGGTACAATGGAAGTTTGTTGCCATATTTTGCTTTACTCCATTCGGATTCATGAAAACACAGACAGTATGTCCAATTGTGATTTTTTTCCCTAGATTTCATAGGATCATAGCTGGGGCTTCAAATTTGGCAAAAGTATTTTTGAGCACGGAGTCAGTTTGCATATCTGAGTAACATCTAACTCTTCTCTATTGCCACTCTCAGTGACTACTATAAAATGATCAGACTACCAATCAACATGAAATTAGATGAGTCATAAATTGTGGCAAATTTAATATTTGTAGGATTAAACATTAATCTTACCATAAACAACTGTAAACATTGCTCAATTTGCGTTAATTTCATTGGTCTCCCTAGACACTGACACAGATTATATTTGACTGTTCAGAACTAGTCAGTTTTGACAGGGTTTCACGGCCAACTGTAGCTGAGACCTTGAAAATGGCTCCAAAACCTGGCAACATATATGGACTCAGTGGCTGTTTCTATGCATTCTATACTTAATCAGAGAATATACTTGTGTATGGCAATAATCTTGCTCATCTGTATGCAAAAAAGGAATTTCACCATACCTTGGGACATATGATAATAAAGAACCATTGAACCATTCCTGTATTTGAAAATCCACACTAAATTCTTTCCCCTGATTTGTTATTATTAATAATTTGGTTTCCTTTTCAAATTCCTTCTTCTCACCACTCGAGCCTTGAAATTGATCTGACATATTAAAAGTTCCTTAGTGTTTTTGTAATATCCATGCCAAGAACTATTTTGTTCATGGAACCCATGGCAATAAAATATTGATTGACTTTTGCAAAGAGAAGAAAATACAGCAAATGTGGAACTGGAGCCTAGTAGTTGGGATTAGCAGTAGAGAAGGAATTAATAGTCTGACTCTGGTTTAGGAGTTGAGAAAGGCAATATCTAAAATTGGAAATCTAGGATTAAGATGACAAAAGATTAGAGCCTTGGTGGGGGATGGACTAGAGTTAAGAGCTAGTAGGGTTGGGTAATGGGTGGGTGGGTGAGGTGGGCTGGATGGAAGGAGAGAAGGACCACAGCGAAGAGAGCCTTGGGAGGATAAGAGATTGAGTATGTTGTTTGGAGACTGGGTTGCATCTGGAGAGTGTCTGGAGAGTGATTATGCCCTCAAAGATCAGATACGTTGCAAAACATAAAGGGACATGCCAGGATCGGGTTCCCTGAACTGGGACTTGCTCCAGGCCTTAATCAAACTAATTTTTGTTCACTTCCACTTATTATCAATCATGATTATTTAAGTATCTTTGGTGATTGTATGTTTGAGAGTGTGTTTTGTACTTTTAAAGGTAATATATAATTGCAAACTGTAACTAAATATAAGCTTGAGTTCCACAAACTGCTGTCAACACTAATTTAGTTGAGTGGCCTATTAAATTTGGTTGTTGGCTATTGGAAAGGAATTTTGAGAATTTGCTCACTTTTGAATTATCCACGAGATAACAGACATCAATCAATCAAATGCAGTTTTTTATTTTATCTGAAAGCAATATTAGTTTTTATCACACTTCTGGATTTGATAAAATCACTGTTAATTTTGTATTCTTAGGGAATTGTTTCACTTTGTCTGGTGTTTGAGACGCTCGTCCAGACATACCTTCCTCAACTCTTTTATCATTTGCGTGAAATTGGTGCACAACCGTAAGTATTAATGCCTTGTGCTGAAAGGTATTTGGGGGAAATAATTCTGAGTATGTTTATTACATTTATTCTCCTAATACTTTTAAGAGTCTTTACTGACAAAATAGAGTTTTAACTTCTCACTGATTTACCATGTCCAAACTGGACTATTTCTTTAGGTCCTTTTTATGCCTTGTGGACAAAGTTGTTTGGTATAGCCTTTTGGGATACCTAAAAAGGATTTTTTTTTAGAAAGGAAGAACTATTATATTCAGAATCAGAATAACCTTTATTGTCATCCAAAAAAACAAGTCTTTTAGACGAAATTCCATTACCCGCAGTCCAACAATAAGAGCAATAAAAATAAGCAATAACACACACAATCACAAACCAACACAAAACAAAAAAAAGAAACATCCATCACAGTGAGTCTCCTCCAGTCACCTCACTGTGATGGAAGGCAAGAACGTATTTTTTCTTCGCCTGCCGTTTTCGCCCGCGGTCAGGCTGTTGAAGTTGCCACATCGGGGCGGTCGGGGCTCCCGACATTGAAGCCCCTGTTGGGCGGAGAAAATCCCGCGGCCTGTTCCAGTCCACACCGGATGTTGAAAGGTCCGCAGCGGGCCGACCCAAGCCCGCTAAATGGCATCTTTTAAGTTAGGCGACGGTGATGAAGTCTCTGAGCAAATATAGTGGATGGGGCAGCAATCTTGAAAAAGGTGAAGACTTGCAGATTGTTTCAAGAACAATGGTGGTAGGGAGAAGTGAATGTTTGAAAGTATGTAACGGTGCCCTTGGCCATCCAAAAGCCAATTAAATAAATAATATTTTGGGTTTGCAATCTTTGCCAAACCACATCAAAAACATTCAAAAACTAATTTTTGCAGGCCTACTGCTGATTAATACTCTGATACATAGAATCATAGAAACATAGAAAATAGGTGCAGGAGTGGGCCATTCGGCCCTTCGACCTTTTCTTATTTGCAGGTTGTGAAAATTTATCTGGGAAATTCTGGTGCAAAAATATTTGGTTTGATGTGTTTAAATTTTCAGTCCAATTCCCTCCCAGTTCTTTTGTCTCAAATGTATGCCTCGCTGCATCTATGGATATTTTATGGATATTCCATTATATTTAGATATTAGATATTGAGATCTCTGTAAATATTGTCTACCTTTTTGGCTTCTGAATTTCCAGTATTGTCCTCTGCTTAAAGCCATGCGTACACAAGATAACCATGAGTACAGGTACCCCAGGTGACTTGCTTTTTGTGCATCTCTGGGACTTTACTGTTCTGCATGAAATGCAATTAAAAAAATTGCCGAGCCATGTAAGAGCTTTATTCATCAAATGTTGGATAAATGTAGAGATGTTTTTATGTATCCTGTTTTGCTAACTTGAACCTTATTATAGATTGCAAAATAAGCAGAATCAGAACAATATCTCCTGATGTTGTATTTTGACCTGTTAGTGAGCCAGCTCCTCGACATAACCCTTGCATTCAATGTTTCACTCTTTTTTTTACAGACTTCGGATATCATTTAAATGGATGGTTCGTGCATTCTCAGGATATCTAGCAACTGATCAACTTTTGTTTCTTTGGGATAGGATTCTGGGTTATAGCTCGCTGGAAATTCTTGCTGGTATGAGTATTCCTTTTGCAATCTGACACGGACTTCCTGTTGAAGTTGCCTTCCGTCTGTTGTATTTATATATTTCTGTCAACAGAGGGAGTTATAGTCCTCGTTTTTTCTCTTTTCCTGATATTTAATTTAGTTTAGAGATACATTGCGGAAACAGGCCCTTCTGCCCACCGATTCTCGTACGCTAGCACGATGTGTACACTGGAATATAGAAGGATGAGGGGGGATCTTATTGAAACATATAAGATAATTAGGGGATTGTACACATTAGAGGCAGGAAACATGTTCCCAATGTTGGGGGAGTCCAGAACAAGGGGCCACAGTTTAAGAATAAGGGGTAGGCCAGTTAGAACGGAGATGAGGAAGAACTTTTTCAGTCAGAGAGTGGTGAAGGTGTGGAATTCTCTGCCTCAGAAGGCAGTGGAGGCCAGTTCGTTAGATGCTTTCAAGAGAGAGCTGGATAGAGCTCTTAAGGATAGCGGAGTGAGGGGGTATGGGGAGAAGGCAGGAACGGGGTACTGATTGAGAGTGATCAGCCATGATCGCATTGAATGGCGGTGCTGGCTCGAAGGGCTGAATGGCCTACTCCTGCAACTATTGTCTATTGTCTATTGATGCTAGACACGAGGGACAATTTACAATTTTTACTGAAGCCAATTAACCAACAAACCTTTATGTCTTTGGAATGTGAGAGGAAACCGGAGCTCCCAAAGAAAACGCATTCAGTCATTGGGAAAACGTACAAATTCCGTTAAGGCAGCACCCGTAGTCAGGATCAAACCCAAGTCTCTGGCACTGTAAGGCAACAAATCTACCGCTGCGCCACCATGCCGCCCTAATGTATGTACATGCTTTAAAAAAAATCCTGGCAGCTCTGAATATTTTGAAAAAAGTTCACAAAATTAGATTTTTGGGTTTCCAATTAAATTTCCACACTACATTTTTAAGGAATAGTACTATTCCTTGTCTTGCCAAACATTTTTATTTCTCACACTTAAAATTGGCTAACTTGATCATTTTACTGTTGAATAAAAAACTGAAAATTACCAAATACAGATGCTGTAAATATGAAACCAAAGCTGGAAATAGTAGGCCAGGCAGCATCGGTTGAAAGAGAAACTGAATTCATGTTTCAGGTTGAAGGCCCTTTAAACGAAAAAATATTTCAGTGTAAAGTATGTTAACAGCAATGTGTTCTTCCTGTGGCAAAAGTTACTTTGTTTTGGCTTGTTGCATCCTGTCATGCCTTCGCAAGCAACTTGTGTACTTTAACAAGACAGGCTTTCTGATCATGAACTGCTCTGCTCCTTGCAATCAACACCCTGGAGGACAATTTTGACATTTATGAAACACCTTGACAGATACAGTGGCCACGGCAACAAGACTTTTAACATTGATAACTTGAACGGAAAAAAATAAATCTGAATGTGAAGCAGGAAATCCTGCTTTGTAATTGTATGAACATCACTCACAAAATGCCAATCTGAAGCAGAAAGTAATTGAGCAGCTCCGAACTTTTGATATTTTACTGATGTGACTTCTTGATTGGTCTGCATTCATGAAAATACTTGTAAATGTTTTGGTAATTGTGTGATTGGTTAAATTCAAGGAAAAGTAGATATATTAATGATTTGGACGAGGGAATTGAATGCAACATCTCTTAAGTTTGCGGATGACACGAAGCTGGGTGGCAGCGTTAGCTGCGAGGAGGATGCTAAGAGGCTGCAGAGTGACTTGGATAGATTAGGCGAGTGGGCAAATGCATGGCAGATGCAATATAATGTGGATAAATGTGAGGTTATCCACTTTGGCGGCAAGAACAGGAAAGCAGAGTATTACCTGAATGGGAGAAGGGGAGATGCAACGTGACCTGGGTGTCATGGTGCACCAGTCATTGAAAGCAAGCATGCAGGTGCAGCAGGCAGTGAAGAAAGCGAATGGTATGTTGGCATTCATAGCAAGAGGATTTGAGTTTAGGAGCAGGGAGGTTCTGCTGCAGTTGTACAGGGCCTTGGTGAGACCGCACCTGGAGTATTGTGTGCAGTTTTGGTCTCCTAACCTGAGGAAAGACGTTCTTGCCTTAGAGGGAGTACAGAGAAGGTTCACCAGATTGATCCCTGGGATGGCGGGACTTACATATGAGGAAAGACTAGATAGACTGGGCTTGTACTCGTTGGAATTTAGAAGACTGAGGGGGGATCTTATAGAAACATATAAAATTCTTAAGGGGTTGGAGAGGCTAGATGTGGGAAAATTGTTCCCGATGTTGGGGGAGTCCAGAACCAGGGGTCACAGCTTAAGGATAAGGGGGAAGTCTTTTAGGACCGAGATGAGAAAACATTTCTTCACACAGAGAGTGGTGAGTCTGTGGAATTCTCTGCCACAGAAGGTAGTTGAGGCCAGTTCATTGGCTATATTTAAGAGGGAGTTAGATGTGGCCCTTTTTGCTAAAGGGATCAGGGGGTATGGAGAGAAGGCAGGTACAGGCTACTGAGCTGAATGATCAACCATGATCATATTGAATGGCGGTGCAGGCTCGAAGGGCCGAATGGCCTACTCCTGCACCTATTTTCTATGTTTCTATGTTTCTATCAGTATTAATGCTACCCAGAAACTTTGATTTAAACATTTTAAGGCAACCTTGGAGAAATATCATCAATGTTTTAACACAGTTTATTTTATTTCAGTGCTGGCAGCTGCTGTATTTGCTTACAGAGCAGAAAACTTAATGGAAGCAACATCACTGGCTGCAGCTGAAGTAAGGTCATTTTGGGGCCACTATACTTTTGGATGTATTTCAGTGATGTACATCACCTTTTGAGGGGAGGGCCAGATTTACAGTAAAACGACCCCTTGGGGCCATTCTTGAGAAACGGGTTTTATTTAGTTGTACATCACCCAATACTAATATCTTGTATAAAGACATTGTTCTCATTGGCCTGCTCAGAGCCCACTTTGGTGTTTCACCAGGACAATGCCCCAGAGTTACACATTTACAAACATGTACCCACTAACACACCATCCATTCAATGGTGACAAATCAATGCCCACCATCATAATACACTGTTTCCACAGCTAAATCTGGATACAGGTCCAAAGGATTACTCTGATCTTGCCATGGTCCCTGAATCCCCTCTGCATGGATGGCAAGTGCATGCCAAACTAGCCCAACCCTGGTCCTGATGTCGCCTGTTAGCTTGTTTTGTGCACCATGGGTGTAAGATTGGGGGTAGGGCGAGAGGGGAATAGCTGTTGTAGTGGCACAGCCCATAGATCCACTGCTTCACTGCCCCAAAGACCTGGTTTCAATCCTGACATCCCAAAGACGTGCAGGTTGGTAGGTTAACTGGTCACTATAAATTGTCCCAAGTGTGAATTCCAGGATCGTGGGTGGGAAGAATTTAAAAAAAACTGGGATTAATGTATGATTAGTTTAAATGGTTCATTGAGCGGGGCCCGGAGGGCCCGTTTTAGGCTATTTCCCTATGACTCCGACCTCTAGCACTAGTCATATGGATATTGCAGGGAATGGAGCAATATAGATTATATGCAGGTAGATAAGATTTGGTTTCTCAAAATTTAGTGCAAGGCCATGCATCCATTTGCCATTTATTTGATTTCTGAGCATACCGTTTGCAGCACGGAGTTAATTTATATTTAATCAGGATATTTTGTGCTCTTATTGCAGGCTGTACTTGCTGATCTTTCCACGCTACAGGTCATGCCTCTTCTACAGCTTTTCCTGTTTGCTACTTCTACTTAAACTGTATTGTTTGAAATGGATGGAAATGTATAGAGCCATCTTGCCAATTCTGTATCACACCTTAACAGTATGATGGTGCCTGCATGAGAAAGTGAAATAAAAATGTGTACACATAGAAGACAAATTACTTTTATTTAAGTTTATGTAAACATTAATAATAAAGCAATTTATGAACCTTACGAGTGACAAAAAATACCTGTGTAGAATTGAGAATATCATAATTCCTTGTAAAACCACTAAAAGATCATTTTTCTGTTTTTTATTATGTTTACTGTTTTTTATTATGTTTACTATTTATAAAATCATAGATCGAAATGAATGTCTCATCAGTTGTTTGTATATAGTCGGCGAAGTCCTCCCATGTTACTGTTATCATCTGTATCATACATTCTTGCTATTTAGTTCATTCTATAATTTACCTTAACACATTACTGAAGATGTCTTAAAATCTCATTTTAAATTCTAATTTTTCATAATATGAATAGAATTCTAATAATTTAGTTTTTACTTACTGTAAATGTGGCTTGATCAAAATTATTTTAATGTAAAGAAAATAGCTGTAATGTCTTTAAAATTGAATTCCATAATTAAAAATGATTTGTTTGAAAATGAATGCTGTATGAATAAAATTTATTTCACTGGAAAATAGAAACAGCCTTTACATTAACTGTTTCAGTAATTTTCATGATATTTACCTGGTTGCTTATAAATTAATATATTAACCATGCGCATCATGTTTTGTGAATAGGCTGTATGTGGTTGGGAGTCATTGTGCTTATGGAGAAAGTTGCTACATATTGTTATATAATATATAGTATAAGAAAATAACTGCAGATGCTGGTACAAATCGATTTATTCACAAAATGCTGGAGTAACTCAGCAGGTCAGGCAGCATCTCGGGAGATAAGGAATGGGTGACGTTTCGGGTCGAGACCCTTCTTCAGACTGATGTCAGGGGGGCGGGACAAAGGAAGGATATAGGTGGAGACAGGAAGATAGAGGGAGATCTGGGAAGGAGGAGGGGAAGGGAGGGGCAGAGGAACTATCTAAAGTTGGAGAAGTCGATGTTCATACCACTGGGTTGCAAACTGCCCAGGCGAAATATGAGGTGCTGTTCCTCCAATTTCAGGTGGGCCTCACTATGGCACTGGAGGAGGTCCATGACAGAAAGGTCAGACTGGGAATGGGAGGGGGAGTTGAAGTGCTCGGCCACCGGGAGATCAGTTTGGTTAATGCGGACCGAGCGCAGGTGTTGAGCGAAGCGATCGCCGAGCCTGCGCTTGGTTTCGCCGATGTAAATAAGTTGACATCTAGAGCAGCGGATGCAATAGATGAGGTTGGAGGAGGTGCAGGTGAACCTTTGTCTCACCTGGAAAGACTGTTTGGGTCCTTGGATGGAGTTGAGGGGGGAGGTAAAGGGACAGGTAAAGGGACAGGTGTTGCATCTCGTGCGGTTGCAGGGGAAAGTGCCCGAGGTTGGGGTGGTTTGGGTAGGAAGGGACGAGTGGACCAGGGAGTTACGGAGGGAACGGTCTCTGCGGAACGCAGAGAGGGGAGGGGATGGGAAGATATGGCCAGTGGTGGGATCCCGTTGTAGGTGACGGAAATGTTGGTGGATGATATGTTGGATCCGCTGGCTGGTGGGGTGGAAGGTGAGAACGAGGGGGATTCTGTCCTTGTTGCGAGTGGGGGGAGGGGGAGCAAGAGCGGAGCTGCGGGATGTAGAAGAGACCCTAGTGAGAGCCTCATACTGTTTCTTATATTGCTTTACATTACTACATATTGCTACATATTGCTTCATATTGCTACATATTGTTTCTTTGAGAAGAAGCCAAACAGCGTGGAAACAGACACCGTGACTCTGCCAACCATCAAACACCCATGTACTCTAATTATACACTAATTCCCATTTTCACCCTCACTTCAGTCCCATCAACCCACCCTCAGATTCTACCACTCACCTATACCAGAGCCAAGCACCATTTCTTTACCTATACAGGTCTCCTATTGCTTGATCCAGAGCAGTTTATGTAAAGCAGAATAGATTGCATGCCATTGACTTGCTCAGAAATAGCACATAATCTTAGATGTGAAATTAAAAAAAGCAAACTTAACAAAAATTTTGATTTCAACTTGTTCAATTAAAGTGTTACTTTTAAATAACTACTTTCATATTCATATAACTTTGCAATGACATTCATTACAGTGACTGTAAAATAAATTGCTTCTAAATTTGAAAAATGAATAATTTTCCCTGGTACTTTTGCATTGGCTAATTGCAGAGATTATGGGGTTCAGAGAGAGGTTGGGGATTGAGTGGAATTTAATCTTGGAGTTTCAAATGCAAATCGTGAACTGTACAATACAGTGGTGGGATGAAGATAAATAATTCACTTCTTAACAAAGGTACCAGTCCAATGCTAAGCTGGAAATCTGTAGTCCAGGGAGTGCCAAATTAAATGTATTCCAGAGACCTGCTCTACATTTCTCTGCAATATTCCAGTAGCATTACATGGAGAATAATATACTGCAACCCTGACGTGGAAACCACCATGAGTGCAAGGAAAATTCACGTGGCCAACTTCTGATGTGATGTGAAATGTCATAGGACTGATGTGAAATGTCATAGGACTGGTGTGATCAGTTCCACTCTTGGGGGGAAAAAAATACTTTTCATCGGTTTAATGCTGAAGAAAATGTTGTGCTGCTAAATTTGTTCACAATAAACTGATTTAGTATCATGTTCATGTCTTTTGAAAACTTCCTACTGATCTGCCATGAATAATGAAGCGATTTTACAGTGACACAAGGACTTGTTTACTTAAACTTTAACAATCTAGTAAACAAAAAAAGCAAGATAATCTCTGATACAATCATGTATTAAACACTACTTTTTTAAATATAAGTTTCTCTGTATATAAAAGAATTAAATAGTTTATCTCATAAGAAAATATATATATAAATTTAATCTTGGCGTTTCAAATACAAATCGTAAATTTGTATTAAAAAAATATTCTAATGCCACATTATCATTATATAACTCATCATGCCATGGACAATTCTTTTCAATGTTTACTGTTCAAAGGTAATTTATGTCATGTGAATTCTGCTCATCAGACCATTTGCGGCAAAGATTATGAGCAGTTTCAGAAGTAGCATCGTCATCAGTACTTGAAGTACTTTCAGTCTACGCAGGTAACTAGAAATTACCATCATCCGCGAAAAGAGCTCACTGAATAGAGAATGATGCAAGTAACAAATTTCCTGCGACTTCATTCAGAAACTCCCCTGTCCAGTTCTTAAATCCTTGATTGTTCTCATTTTAACTAATGACAGCCAATCTCAATCAAGGGATTTGCTTGAGACCTTTAAGTTCTTCAGTCCTGGAAGTCTGAAAAAATGCTGTCCCTGGTCTGGCAGATATGGACCAGTGAGGAGAACTTTCAATACATTCTTCAGCTCGCAGCATTGCTGACAAGACCAGCATTTGTGCATCATTTATAATTGCCCTCGAAAAGGCAGCATTGTGTAGCTACTCTGTGGTGCAAGTACTTCCACAGTGTATTTTTTTATTTGTTAATTTTCAAGACGGGGAGTAACTGGCAAGGGTCTGTACTTATTGCCCATCCCTAATCATCCTTGAGAAGGTCATGGCGAGCTGCCTGCTTGAACTCTGCAGTCCTTCTGGTGTAGCTACTTCCCATTTTATTGGATAGGGAGTTCCAGGATTCCAGCGATAATGCTGATATTTCCATGTCACATTACAGTCTGATGACAGGGAACATGCAGTTGGCTTTGGCATTCTTGCTTCTAGAGGTTGAAGGTTCGCGTGATATTGTTTTCTCCGGGTGCTCCAGTTTCCTCCCATACACCAAAGATGCACAGGTTTGTAGGTTAACTGGCTTCAGTAAAGATTGTAAACTCTCACTAGTATGTAGGATTGTGTTGGTGTACAGGGATCGCTGGTCAGCGCAGACTTGGTGGGCCGATGGGCTTGTTTCCGCGCTGTATCTCCAAACTAAACTCAAACTAAGATCTTGATTATAATATGACAATAGACAATAGGTGCAGGAGTAGGTCATTCGGCCCTTCGAACCAGCACCACCATTCAATGTGATCATGGCTGATCATTCTCAATCAGTACCCCGTTCCTGCCTTCTCCCCATACCCCCTGACTCCGCTATCCTTAAGAGCTCTATCTAGCTCTCTCTTAAATGCATTCAGAGAATTAGCCTCCACTGCCTTCTGAGGCAGAGAATTCCACAGATTTACAACTCTGACTGAAAAAGTTTTTCCTCATCTCCGTTCTAAATGGCCTACCCCTTATTCTTAAACTGTGGCCCCTGGTTCTGGACTCCTCCAACATTGGGAACATGTTTCCTGCCTCTAACGTGTCCAACCCCTTAATAATCTTATATGTTTGATAAGATCCGCTCTCATCCTTCTAAATTCCAGTGTATACAAGCCTAGTCGCTCCAGTCTTTCAACATATGACAGTCCCGCCATTCCGGGAATTAACCTAGTAAACCTACGCTGCACGCCCTCAATAGCAAGACATCCTTCCTCAAATTTGCAGACTAAAACTGCACACAGTACACTAGGTGCGGTCTCACTAGGGCCCTGTACAACTGCAGAAGGACCTCTTTGCTCCTATACTCAACTCCTCTTGTTATGAAGGCCAACATTCCATTGGCTTTCTTCACTGCCTGCTGTACCTGCATGCTTCCTTTGAGTGACTGATGCACTAGGAGACCCAGATCTTGTTGTACGTCCCCTTTTCCTAACTTGACACCATTCAGATAATAATCTGCCTTCCTATTCTTACCACCAAAGTGGATAACCTCACACTTATCCACATTAAACTGCATCTGCCATGCATCCGCCCAATATGCAATGGGGTTTTGCAAATTCAGGGCAGCACTCGTACAGCTCTGTGTAATTGGGTGAAATTGTGAGAGCTTGTGTACATGAGGATATTTGGATTGTTCTGCATGCAGAGCTGCATTTCAGTTTCATGACAGGTCCATTCTGAATGAATGCTTGATTGTCACATGTGACAAGTCAGTGAAATTCTTTGCTTGCCTCCTCAAAGTATGCAATAGTCGCCACATAAAGAGCACTTACAAAGTTACAAAGCATCCTGCGCCAGGTCTACCTTTGCTTTCCCCCCTCCCTCAAGGCGTTCCCCCCACGTCGGATTCTCCTTTGTTCCTCCCCCCCCCCCCCCCCCCCCCCGGCAGCGGTGAACTCACTCCCACGTGGTCCGTCAGTTGGCGCCATCATCGATCGTCGCACTGACCTCTCCACTATTGTTGCCAGGCCCATCCTGAGGCCTCTGTGGCACTGGCTCAGGCCCCAGCCGCGGGCTCTGCCCACCCAGGCTCCTTAGGCCGTGGGCTCTGTAGTTCCTCATTCTGTACTTTTCATGGCTAAAATCCATTCTTCTCCTCCATCTTTCTTGCAGACATGTGAATCTTGTTCCATTCTCAACAGCTGCATTACTTTATGAAGTACTGCTCTAATGTCAGAGGAAAACACTCAAGGATGTTAGCAGAACCAACTTGAAATTGTCTACATTCCCCACCATCCCTTGAGGAACTGCAGTTCAGTAGGGCTGCTCTCTTTCACCTTCCCAAAGGTAATTAAGTAAGGACAATAAATTGCTAACAATACCCACATCCCAAAAGACAAATAAAAGAAGTTCTGAACTTTGAGCTTTTAAATGGTGTTTGCCAATAAATTCAACAGAGCCTAAAAATAATTGCTATGAATACTCCACTTTAATTCTTTGAGCGCATATTGATAATTAGAAGTAAACATACGTGCTAATTGAAGCTCAATTGATTAGCCACACTCTGAACAAGCATTGCTATCATTCACAACACTCAGTCATGACAATCATTTGCTATATTTTTGCTGTGTTTTCCATTTTTTCCCAATTTTTTTGTTACTTTCCTGCCAATTAATCAGTTGACAGTTTTCTACCATTTCTAATATTGATATATCTATACTGATCTGTTTGGCTGAGGACCCAGTATTTTAATTATCAATATTTTGACTTTGAGGAAAGCACTAACAGTTATGATTACATTGATGGTGTCACTCACTGCATGTGTATATTCTGTCATTGATCTGCTCATATGCTGGAGCAACAATACCTTGTATATTGTAGATAATTGAACAGTACTGCACACGAAGAGGCCCTTTGGCCCACAATGTCTGTGCTGAACTATCTCTGCACTGAACTGTGCCAAGATTATCTCCCTGCGCATCACCCATATCTCTGCATATCCATATGCCTATCCAAAAGTCTCTTAAATACCATATCAGCCACAACCACCAACATTCCCGGCACTCACCATCCTCTGTTTAAAAAAGTTGTCCCACTCATTTATTTTAAACTTTGTCCCTCTTACCTTAAAGCTATGCCCTCTAGTATTTGATTTTTCTATCTTTGGAGAAAGGTTCTGACTGTCTGCTCGATCTATGCCTCTCATGTTGTGCATTTCTGATATGTGTCTACAGCCTCTGGCATTCCAGAAAAAGCAATCCAAGTCTGTCCAAACTCTCCCTCTGGTTAATACCCTCTAATCAAGGCAACATTCTGGTAAACCTCCGTGGCACCCTTTCCAAAGCCTCCACATCCCTCTTATAATTGAATGAGCAAAACTGCACGCAATATTCCAAATGTGGCCTAACCAAAGTCCTATAAAGCTGCATCATGCCATCCTGCCTCTTATACTCAATGCCCCAACCAATGAATGCAAGCACACATTTGTCTTCTTTACCACTCTATCTACTTGTGTTGCCACTTTTAAGGAGCCATATATGGACTTGGACCCCAAGAAACCTCTGCACAGCAATGCTGTATTGGGTCCCGCCATTAATGGTATATTTCCCCCTTACATTTACCTCCCAAAATGCAATACCTCGCACTTGATTGAATTAAACTCCACCTGTCATTTTTCCAGCCCATTTCTGTAGCTGATCTATAGATTTTCACTGTCCTCCATTTCCTTCTCCTTGGTGAAAACAGGTGAACCTACTGCAACCTTTGATGACCCTCCTCAAAATCTGCGACCCCAGCAAACTTGGTGTCATTTGCAAACTTACCAACCAACCCATCTATGTTTACATCCAAGTCATTAATGCATATCACATACAGCAGAGGTCCCAGCACAAATCCCTGCTGAACTCCACTGGTTACAGCCCTCCAGCCTGTATATCATTCTTCCATCACAACCCTCTGCCTTCAGTCAGTAAGCAGGTTCCAAACCCATATGGCCAACTCACTGTTAATCCCATGCATCTGAATCTTCTGGATCAGCCGACCATGTGGGTCTTAACTGAATGTTTATTAAAATCATGTAGACAACATCCACTGCTCTGACTTCATTGATCACCTTTGTCACCTCCTCACAAAACTCAATCAAGTTAATAAGACACGACCTGCCCTGCACAAAGCCATGATGATTGTCCCTAATTAACTAATTCTCCTCCAAAAGGGAGTAAATCCTATCCTGAAGTATCCTCTCCAATAGCTTCCCTACCACTGATGTGAAGCTCACTAGCCTATGATTCCCTAGATTCTCTACTTCTCTACTTAAATAAAAGAACATTAGCTACTCTCCAGTCATCTAGGACCCTGCCTGTGGTTAGCAAAGACACAAAGATCTCTCTCAAGGCTCCCACAATCTCCTCTTTTGCCTCACTCAATAACCTGGGACAAATCCCAAAAGGTCCTGCGGATTTAACTACTAAATACTCCTCAAGAGCCCCAACACCTCCTTCTTCTTAATCCCAAACTGCCCTTGCATATTAATGTTCTCCACACTTATTTCACTGTCCTCCATTTTCTTCTCCTTGGTGAAAACAGATGTAAAGTACTAGTTTAGTACCTTACTTACATCCCTAGAATCCGAGCACTAATTCCCTTATTGATCCTTGAGCAATCTTACTTTTTCCCTGGTTACCTTCTTATTTCTAATACAGGTATAGAAAGCTTTGAGATTTTCTTTAATCTGACACTCCAAAGTTATTTTGTGGTCCCTTTTGGCCCATCAAATTGCCCACTGGAGTTCTTTCCTTCTTTCTTTATATTCCTCAATGGCCCTGCCAGATTCCATCCTCTTAAATCTTGCAGGCACTCCATTTTATTCTTTTTGACCTTCGTAGACACCATAAAATGTTCGCAAAATCACAGGAAAAGTTCTGAAACATTTCTATGATCAATATTTCAACGTGTACTTCTGCTTTGAGTAAACAACTCAACTGAATAAATCATGTTAACATACATGGTTGAAGTATGATTAAGCTCTAGCATCCTTGGGTTTCTGATGTTGCCAGACAGATCGATGTTCTCGATCACAGGATGTCGCTCCTGTTAATATACAAACACTCTTATATTCACTTTTTAAAAAGATGTTACACAATCTTTGTAACACAATAGGATAATACATTTTTAAGTGAACCAGCAAATTCAAAGGTAGCACAAGAATAGGGGGGTGGTGGGTTTAACAGGAGCATGGGAAACAGAGTCCTGCATACTTTAAACGGGTATAAAGTTGGTGTTGAGTTTAAAAACAGCGTGGAACTGGGAATAGACACAAAAAGCTGGTGTAACTCAACAGGTAAGACAGCATCTCTGGAGAAAAGGAATAGGTGACGTTTTGGGTTGAGATGGTACCCCAGTTTGTTTAACGGGAGCAAATGAATAGTACTCTGTTAATCTTAATAGGGCACTGAAAATAGGATGTAATAATTTGGAAGGGAGTAGACAATAGACAATAGGTGCAGGAGTAGGCCATTCGGCCCTTCGAGCCAGCACCACCATTCAATGTGATCATGGCTGATCATTCTCAATCAGTACCCCGTTCCTGCCTTCTCCCCATACCGCCTGACTCCGCTCCGCTATCCTTAAGAGCTCTATCTAGCTCTCTCTTGAAAGCATTCAGAGAACTGGCCTCCACTGCCTTCTGAGGCAGAGAATTCCACAGATTTACAACTCCCTGACTGAAAAAGCTTTTCTTCATCTCCGTTCTAAATGGCCTACCTCTTATTCATAAACTGTGGCCCCTGGTTCTGGACTCCCCCAACATTGGGAACATATTTCCTGTCTCTAACGTGTCCAACCCCTTAATAATCTTATGTTTCGATAAGATCCCCTCTCATCCTTCTAAATTCCAGTGTATACAAGCCTAGTCGCTCCAGTCTTTCAACATACGATAGTCCCGCCATTCCGGGAATTAACCTAGTGAACCTACGCTGCACGCCCGCAATAGCAAGAATATCCTTCCTCAAATTTGGAGACCAAAACTGCACACAGTACTCCAGATGCGGTCTCACTAGGGCCCTGTACAACTGCAGAAGGACCTCTTTGCTCCTATACTCAACTTCTCTTGTTATGAAGGCCAACATTCCATTGACTTTCTTCACTGCCTGCTGTACCTGCATGCTTCTTTTCAGTGTCTTGGAAAGGAACCTTGCTGAGTTCTTAAAGAACATGGGAAATGTGACATTTGGTGTTTTTTAAAAGGAACAGGCAATGGAGGAGTTTAAAGGAGACGTGCAAACAGAGCTCCACTGAGCTTAAAAGGAGCCTGGGAAACAGGATCCGGGTCAGTTTAAAAGGAGTGCAGGAAACAGGATGTGAGCAGCCAGTGTAAAGAGACAAGGGAAACAAAACTAGGTGAGACAGATTCACACCATGGGGATTGAAACAATGGTTGGCAGATTATGTGAGTTTTGCATGTATGAATAAAGCAATGCCTCGCCCCAATTTTTTTAATTCTACAAGGCTGAGCTAAAAGCCAATCAGTTTAGCTGCCTGCAATTTGTAATTTTCATCTGCCAAAAACTCACTATAAAAGGCTCAGGTTCTGGCATGGAATAAAACGTAGAAATTAATATACTTTCTGCAGTTCCATTTCACCGGCCAATATATTTACATCGCCAGATCACTGATATTTTTCGAAGACTGATATTTTGAATCAGACGAATTAACAAAACTATTAAGAGTGGATACAGAATCTTTAATTAGCATTGGAGTGTATTGATAACAAGTAACAACATCGTTGACATCAGCAAGCATTTACAGGTAACTTCCACAGGCTTCCTCCTGCTCCCCAGCTGTGACTTCACTGAAAGCCCAGTGGAAATCCTGTTTATACTTGCAAGCAGCCTGTCATCTGCTTGATGCATTTATGCATCACAGTTTGGCCGCTGACCCCCAACAGCAGCCTGAAAAGATCAGGTCGTAAAAAGACTTAAGGGATAAAGTGATCTCAAATGCCACTGACAACGCAGCTATGGCGGCATTTGCTCAGAAGCCACTTGGTACCACGGAGCCGGGTTTTGTCAGCACCTCTGTTGTGAAATACAGTCTGTATCCCACGGCTTAAACCCACGGCTTAAACTGGCAGATCTCCCAGTGTGATTCATACAGAGTATTTTAGCCAGCATAGGGGAGAGCAATGGTGCCGCTTTGGTAGGGGAGGGGAGACGAAGGTGGGAATGGAGAAAACTATTGCAGCTGTTAGTCCAGATCTTGCAGCGACAGTCCCGGCTAAAATACCAACATTTCATTTTTTAAGAACCATTAACATCCCTCAGAGCTTTACAAGTGTACATCAGACACCAATTCATGCAAATATTATAAGACCAATAGACTCATTCGGCTCATCGGGTCTACGCTATCTGATCATGGCTGATCTATTTTTCCCTCTCAAACCCATTCTGCTGCATTTTCCCCATAACCTTTGATGCCCTTACTAATTAAGAACCTTATCAATCTCCGCTTTAAAAAATACCCAATGTCTAGGCTTCCAAGCCGCCTGTGGCATTGAGTTCCGGATTCACCGCTCTCTGGCTAAAGAAATTCCTCTTCATCCACATTCTAAAGGTATGTCCTTCTATTGTGAGGCTTTGCCCTCTGGTGAGACCCATCCAAAACTGGAAACATCCTTTCCACACTCACTCTATTTAGGCCTTTTATTATTTGTTATGTTTCAATGAGATCCCCCTTCAACCTTCTAAACCAGGGGTGTCAAACTCATTTTAGGCCACGGGCTGGAATGGGCAAAATGCGACCATGCGGGCCGGATCAGTTGTGTACGCACCAACGCACACACACGTGCTCCCACAGCTTTCGTTGCCTTCGTTTTTTCAACTTGCTCTCATGTGTCTCAGTCTCTGCTATAACTACAAAGTGTTTCACTTTACAAATTTTGTTTCTTATGAAGCAGATTGCCTAGCAAGCATTACTTTTATGTTTGGTATCTAGGCCCTAGATAGAGTGGATATGGAAATAATGTTTCCAGTAATAGGAGAGTCTAGGACCAGAGGTCACAGCATCAGAATAAAAGGACATACATTCAAAATGGAGATGAGGAGGAATGGGTGTCGAATCTGTGGAATTCATTGCTACAGACAGCGGTGGAGGCCAAGACATTGGGTATATTTGAGGCAGAGATTGATAGGTCTTGATTAGGTTACAGGGAGAAAGACAATAGAATGCGGTTGAGAGAGAAAATTGATCAGCCATGGTTAAATGGCAAAGTAGACTTGATGAGCTAAATGGTCTAATTCTGTTCCCCTGTCTTATAGTCTTCCTACAGTGTTTATGTTTTGCTCACAAAGGGCTGGCTGGGTGGTGAACAGCCAAACAACAGCTACCTGGCATGGTGAATGATGGCCTGTCCATCACCTCACCTGAAGGCCCCGCTCCCCATCCTTCTCCTTATGTCTTTCTTCACATCCCCTCGCCTCACCTCTCATGTCCTTCTCTACCCTCACCTTCTCCCTCACCTGCCCTCTCCCTTTCCTCAGTCTATCCCTTCTCTCATCCCCACTTCCTTACCTACAACTACTCCCCCACTCCCCTCCCTTACTTCATTCTCTCTCATTCCTTACCTCATCCCTAAATCCCCTCCCTTCCCTCATCCCTAAACACCATTCCTTCTCTCATCTGCTCCCTTCATCACCCCCTCCCTCCCTACTTCCTTTCTTTACCACCTACTCCCCCACTACCCTCCCTCGCCACCCTCTCTTCCCTTCCTCATCCCTAAAAACCCTCCCTTCCCTAATCTGCTCCCCTTCCTTTACCCCCACCTTCTCCCTTCTCTTCCTTCTTCCCGCATAACTACCAGCATGTCTTCACATCCCACCTAACCTTAACCCAAACCTAGAGCTTCAACCCTGGAGAGCAGCTCAGATATTGGATCACTGGCTCAGCCCCATTCACAGTTCCTTCCTACACAAATTAATGGTTTTATTTCTGTTTCAAGTTAATAACCATATTATGAAAACAGTATTTCTTTATACAACATACCTTCAATGTCATAGGCAAACTGCAAGCAATATCTTTAGTACGTGAAATCTACAGCACAACATAAAACTATCATTACATTAATTTCCAGGAATAGTTCCTCAGCTGCACTAGTTTGATGGCCTTTCAAATGTTGTGAAACAGTACTTACCTCTGCTTATTATGGCAAAGGTTACAGTAAATGTATTAGCTATAACAAATAAGATTTAAATCTGAAAATATCACTTGTTATGTGACATTTCCTGTTGACCCCGATGTTCACTGTCAAGCTCGATGGACTGAGCGTGGTGCTGATAGATCTGCCAAGATCTACATGGTCATGGAAGGATTCTTTCATTTATAGATGAATTATGATACGAAAATACAAGATAGTGAGCCTACTCTTCTCTAGAGATTGAAAATTCAGTTTGAATATCACTGATCTTCAGGGATAAATACCTGGATACAAGATAATACAATGGCAATCCAGGCTTTCACCAAATGTATTGCCATGATCTTTCTCCTGTTAACTTAGAGACTTGGGATATAGGAATAGCTGGCAAAGAGTTTCAAGCCTCATTCCTCACCCTGGTTTGGTAATGGCAAAAAAATCCATTCTCTGGGGCAATGTGGTCATCCAGGATCCTAAGCATATTTGCGGCTCGCAGTAATCAGACACCACTGTCTATTTAGTTACACAGGCTGCTTGTTACACTGCGGAGATCAATGACATTGACAAGCGTCATGTCGACGCTTGATCGCCGCCAAAACAATGTAGCAAACAGCTTTTAGTATTTTTAGTTTACAGTAACAAAAATACATTTTTAGCTGTTAAAAATAAATTTGTACACTCAGCAGGTTAGTGTCTTTGGAAGGAGAAATGGAGTTACTGTTTAAGGTCGATGTCCCTGAACTCTGGCGGGCAGTTGGTCATGGGAATCTCATGGAGCAGGACAAGGGTTCCTCACCTTGACACCCCAATGCCTCAGACCTCTCATTTTTCTCTCAGTCTCGGAATTATTTCCTGTCCCGAGCTGTGCTGGAGAAAGTGGTGCTGGGCGGCCTTCTTGGGCCTTTGCTCTCCTTGTGGTGAGGGTGGACTCACTATCTCAGTGATGGCTCCAGGATTTGGACCCAGTGATCCAATGGGTGAAATACCCTTACTCGGTTATAGTGGATAATGTGCAATAATGGACACCATTCCACCCAGTGATTTCAGAGAATTATTGAACTAGATGAAGTACACAGATTGTCACCAGCCATAAAGCAGGCCTACTGTTCTTTTCAACATGGATGTCAGTACAATGCTATTATAATTAGCAACCAATATTGCTCAGACAGCAACCACAGGAAATCTGACCAGCTCAGCATTCATCTCTTATTTATCATATCATATCATATATATACAGCCGGAAACAGGCCTTTTCGGCCCTCCAAGTCCGTGCCGCCCAGCGATCCCCGTACATTAACACTATCCTACACCCCACTAGGGACAATTTTTACATTTACCCAGCCAATTAACCTACATACCTGTACGTCTTTGGAGTGTGGGAGGAAACCGAAGATCTCGGAGAAAACCCACACAGGTCACGGGGAGAACGTACAAACTCCTTACAGTGCAGCACCCGTAGTCAGGATCGAACCTGAGTCTCCGGCGCTGCATTCGCTGTAAAGCAGCAACTCTACCGCTGCGTTACCGTGCAAATTTAAATTTGCTTGTCTGATTTTTATTGATCATGTCTCGTCTAGCAGACGAGGCATAGTAAAATTGTTACGACCATTAAAATGGATAGGAGTATAGAAAAGTAAATAATGGTGGTAAATCAGGCAGAATATCTTACCTTGGTTTCAGGGAGAAATGCATGCAAGTCCAGCGAGATGTACAATGTGGACAATAGCCCCCAAGGTAAATTTTATTTCATCAATGTAGATGAACAAATGACAAAATATTAGGTTACAAATATTCCTTATCTCAGTCTGCAAGGGGCCAATCAACAAACATTAGTGCCAAATCAATGCTATAAAAATACTCCACCAAATGAACGGACACAAAAAAGGGAATTACAAACCCTGCAGAAAAATACTTTAGAAATAGCTGACAAAAACATTAGTTCTTACACTTTGAGATTCTAAAATTCTCAGTTTTGATCTGATTAGGGTTGAATGAAATCCAGAGAAATTGCCTATTTAGGTCACCTCCACTACCTTTGTGGAACTTCTTTGTTTCCTGACAAACCGTAGTTGTTGACTTTACGAGATATTAAGATGACCTCACCTGCATTTCATGGGGAAGTTAAAGATTCCCATGGCATCATTGGATTAAAGTAATGTTGATATTGCTCCTGGTGTCTTGACTTAAAACCATGCCATTGGTTTTGCTACTCCATTCGATGCACCACTGGTACTGGAGTTAAAACTGAAATTATTTAGATATTCAGCAGAGCTATTTTTTTAAACTGGCCACCATGCATGAAAAAGATTTCTGATGAAAAACCATTACATCTGAAACAGCTCATCAAGTTTCTTGCTCCATATTTGGGCCATTCTTCGTCACGTGTGTGACCAAAAATGTGAAAAATTGTGGAATACATCTCTTCTAATCCTGAAAGCATTACAGGTATATTGTTTTGCATTGTATATATGACTTGTATATGTCAAAGTTTTGTATTGTATATATGACTTGTATATGTCAAAGTTTATCAAGTGAAATATTATGAAAACAGTATTCCCTTATATACAACATACCATGTCATAGATAACTGCAATATCTTTAGTATGTGAAATCTACAGTACATCATGAAACTGTCTCCAATAAGCATTACATTAGTTCCTCAGCTGAACTTTTGATGGCCTTTCAAATGCTGTGAAACCATACTTACTTCTGCTTATTATGGCAAAGATCATAAGTGATAGGAGCAGAATTTAGCCCTAAGTGCTAAATCTAACTGTCGCTTGAAAACATTCAGCGAATTGACCTCCACTGCCTTCTGTGGCAGAGAATTCCACAGATTCCCAACTCTCTGGGTGAAAACATTTTTCCTCATCTCAGTCCTAAATGGCCTACCCCTTATTCTTAAACTGTGACCCCTTGGTTCTGGACTCTCCTAACATCGGGAATTTTTTTCCTCCATCTAGCTTGTCCAATCCTTTAAGAATTTTATACCTATATACTAAAACTCTCATTTGTTTGTTTGTTTGTTCCTGAACTACAGCCAAAACGGTACACGATTGCGCGACAATTTTAGGCCCACCTTACTCACCATCATCCCTTTGGTGCTAAAGGAAGACGTTTCAGTGAAATCGGTGTTATGTTTTTAAAGTTATTCACATTTTAAAGTTTAAATCTATTTCCTAGGGAGGGAGGGGAAGGGAGGGGGGAGGAGGGAGGATAAGGGGGTTGGAGTTTGGGGGAGGGGAAGGGGAGGGGGTGGGAGAGGTTGCTGCATCAATGCAGGAGAGGTTTGGGCCCAACGGGTCCACTTGGTCTAGTGTTTCTATAAGATCCCCTCTCATCCTTCTAAACTCCAGTGAATACAAGCCCAGTCGACCCATTCTTTCATCATACATTAGTCCCGTCAACCCGGGAATTAACTTGCTGAACCTATTCTGCCATCCCCTCAATGGCAATAATGTCCTTCCTCAAATTAGGAGATCAAAATTGCACACAATACTCCAGGTGCGGTCTCACCAGGGCCCTGTACAATTGCAGTAGGACCTCCTTGCTCCTAAACTTAAATCCTCTTGCAATTAAGGCCAATAAGCCATTAGCTTTCTTCACTGCCTGTTGTACCTATATGCTTACTTTCAGGGACTGATATCCAAGCACACCCAGGTTTCGTTGCACCTCCCCTTTTTGTAATCTGACACCATTCAGATAATAATCTGAATAATGGTCCTTGTTCTCAGCTTCTTGGACTGGCACCTGGTCCAGCCGAGCCCTAGGCCAGCAGTCCATTCCATCGCCACTGCCTCTCGCAGCTGGACTGTTTTCCAGCCCACTGTCCAACTCCCTCCTGTCTGGGCCGGTGAGCCAGGCCTGCTCTCGGGTGTGACACACCGGGGGATCTTCTGCTGTAAACAGGTGATCAACCTTGCTCCTCTTGACCGCCATAGCCGATTCCCTCTTCTTTGGTACTCCAGTCTTTGGGGGAATGAGCAGGGGTTTCCTCCCTACAGGCCACGACCTGCCAGGTCGTCGTGTGGCCTACTGGGTCTCTCCCGGCGGGTACCCAGGCCGTAGCGGGTGAGCTCCGGTGGGTCTGGTCGCAACTTGCCAGGATTCTCCAGCCACATTTTATTGGTTTCATAAAAATATTTGAGTCCATTAACCACAAAGGACTATGGAGCTGCTCTGTATGCCTGTAGTAATGGACCTCTAGCTGACATCTGTCACATTATGGCAAGTAAACCTTGATCTTAACCCCTCAAACATCAAATCAAAATGCAGCTTGTCATCCAGCAAATCTATTCACTGCCAACACTGACTTTTCTCAATGTGACACTGCACCTCACCTTCAACAACCCACTCAATAAAAGGCTCGAAGGGCTGAATGGCCTACTCCTGCACCTATTGTCGATAAAGTCGAGAAAATCTAAAGGACACATGGAGAACTGTTCAACCTACGTCATGAAATTTATCATTGCACTCAGTGTACAGCTTTTGGCCACCAGAGGAAGAGAGTATTTAGGGATGAAGACTTCAAAATAGGCGCAAAGTTCATTATCTGCAAGGCAGCAAGGCAGCAAATACAACCTCTCGGCTTGTATACCTGAGATGATGATCCACAGCTGGTGCTAGAAAGCACTAGAAAGATGCTGCCAAGATTGTCTCCGCAAAATACTCCAAATGCACTGGCAGGTTAGTGAATGAACATCAGTGTCCTCTAGTAGATCCAAAATGCTGGAGTAACTCAGCGGGACAGGCAGCATCTCTGGAGAGAAGGAATGGGTGATATTTTCTTAAATAAGCAGTTTTATTGCAAGTTAGACTATGATTGAATTAGTTTATATTATTGAATTGGATAACAGGACTTAGTGTAGCCAAATTTGCTGATGGTACAAAGGCGGATTTGTTAGCAAATTGTCAGAATGACAAAAAAGTATGGAGATGGGTTTTGTCTGCGGGCCAGAAGTTGGCAGATAGAATATAATATGGGAAAATATGAGGTTACCCACTTCAATTGAAAAAAAAAAACAAATTAAGAAGTGAATTGCTTAGAGTTGTAATGTCCCGTCATATCTGTTAGTCTTGTGTCATGTTCTGTGTTTAGATTCTCATTTCAGGTCCCTTGACTTCCTGCCATTGTAATTGTCAGCCCCGCCTTGATTGTTTCCACCTGTGTGCCCTTACCTCATGTATATATAGTCCACGCCTCCCTTTGTCCTGTGCCAGTTCGTATTGTGATTCATGTGCTCTGATCCATGTGCTCTCGGTCGTAGTATAGCTAGTAAGTAATGTTTGTAACTAATGTTTTTGTAGCTGAGTAAGTTTAGAGTTTTTGGTTCGAATCGCAGTGTTCTTTAATGTGAAAATTAAAGAACGCCTTTATTTTCTCCAAATTGACTCTTGTGTGTGAGTCGTGCGTTTGAGTCCAGTTCCTGTGTGCCCCAGAGCATAACAGAACGAACTGGCCATAATATGGACTCAGCCGACTCTAAGATTTGGAAATCAGCCCTTGCCAACCAGGGCACTAAGATCCAGCACCAGGAGGAGCAGCTGCGCTCAGTCAGTCACGGGGTGCGCGAGCTGCACAATAGACAAGGCGAGTTCCAGTCATCAGTGACGACCCAGATTAACCACCTCGCTGTACAACTCCATCAGGTTCTGGCTCGTCTCGACCCAACCTCGGCAGATTCTCCACTGGCTCACGTTGAACCTTCAGCCGGCCATCCGCCTGCTGTTTCGGCCACGCCTGCGAACCCCACGCTGATTCTACGCCTGGCTTCACCAGATAAGTTCTCTGGAGACTCGGAGAATTGTAGATCATTCCTTGTACAATGTGATCTCCACTTCAAGCATAACCCTGCACACTTCCCCTCAGACCAGGCCAGGGTAGCAGTTATTGTGTCCCATTTGACGGGACGAGCTGCAGCATGGGCCACTGCGGAGTGGTCTCGGGGCTCCACAGTCTGTCAGGATCTAGACCTCTTCCAAAGAACATTTAGCAGTATTTTTGATCACACTTCCTCTGCTAAGGAAGCTTCCCGAGTCTTACTGCAGCTAAAACAGAACACTCGCCCAGTGATAGACTATGCCATTGACTTCCGAACCCTTGCAACAGACAGTGGGTGGAATATGCCTGCACAAGTGGATGCATTCATGAATGGGTTGTCGGAGGCTATAAAGGACAGACTTTCACCTTTTGAGTTACCCAGTGATCTAAAGACATTAATTACCAGGGCTATTCGTGTCGATAACAGGATAAAGGAAAAGGAAAGACACCAGGCTGCTGATCATCCTCCCAATCACCAGGGGTGCTCCTCCGGGTCCTTCACACCGAAGAAGTCATCGTTCCCTGTCCATCGCTGGCCGGAGAAAACAGCGTCCTCTCAGCCGTCGGAGGAACCCATGCAGCTAGGACGAACCAGGCTGACTCCGGAGCAGCGACAGCGCCGCCTGAAGGACGGAGCCTGCTTTTACTGCGGTCAACAAGGACACCGTCTGGCCGACTGCTCGGTAAAAGGGGTGGCTCACCAGTGAAAAGGAAGACACTGGTGAGCCAATTCCCCGTTTCGGACTTACCTCCTCGACCTCTGACACAGGCCACCCTCACTCTGAATCAGCAAATTGTGACTCGGGGGGTTTTGATGGACTCCGGAGCCGACGAGAGTCTCATGGACTGGACTCTAGCTCGATCGTGTAAGGTTAAATCTGTGCCCTTGTTGCAACCTATTGTGGCGAGCGCTTTAGATGGACGTCAGTTGTTTGAGATAACTCATCGTACAGAACCTGTCAAAGTCATGTTCAATGCTAACCATGTGGAGATAATGTCTTTTCACTTGTTTGACTCAGCTCAACATCCCATGGTCTTTGGTTTCCCTTGGCTGCAGAAACACAATCCTCAGATTGATTGGCGATCTGGTAAGATCAGACGATGGGGGGTTGAGTGTCTTGTTGAACCAGTGAACAAAGGGGTGAGTTACGAGAAGATCGGGCGGTTTTGGGAATAAATGTTCTTAAATCTGAAGAAATAAAGATTTCTAATGATGATGATGATGACTATCCCGATCTGTCGAAGGTTCCACCATGTTACCATGAACTGAAGGAGGTGTTCAACAAGTCCAGGGCCACCACCCTACCTCCTCATCGACCTTTCGACTGCGCTATCAACCTGCTGCCGGGGGCCCCTATTCCCAAGGGGCGACTGTACTCCATATCCGGCCCCGAGAGGAAGGCGATGGATGAGTACATTGAGTCCTCCCTGAGGACGGGCATTATTCGCCCGTCCTCCTCGGCAGCAGGCGTGGGGTTTTTCTTTGTGGGCAAGAAAGATGGGTCACTTCGTCCCTGCATAGATTACAGCTTCCTAAACGAGATTACGATCAAGAATCGTTACCCACTTCCTTTGATGTCTTCTGCTTTTGAACTGTTGCACAGAGCCAAAGTATTCACTAAACTAGACTTAAGGAATGCATACCATCTAGTGAGAATCAGAGAGGGGGATGAGTGGAAAACTGGGTTTAACACCCCTAACGGGCACTACGAGTATTTGGTGATGCCGTTCGGGTTAACCAATGCCCCCGCAGTCTTCCAAGCTTTTATGAACGAGGTCCTCAGGGAATTTCTCAATGAGTGTGTTTTTGTCTACCTTGATGACATTCTTATCTTCTCTCCAGACATACAGTCTCATGAGCGTCATGTCAAGTGTGTGTTGCAGAAGCTCTTAGCTAACCGTCTGTATGTGAAGGCCGAGAAGTGCGACTTCCACGCAGACACAATGTCCTTTCTGGGCTACATTATATCGGCCGACCACATCAAGATGGACCCTGGTAAGGTCAGTGCAGTGGCCAATTGGCCCACCCCCACTAACAGAAAGAAGGTGCAACAGTTTCTCGGATTTGCAAACTTTTACAGGCGTTTTATTAGAGACTTCAGTGCTGTTGCTGCTCCTCTGCACTCTCTCACGTCTTCCAAGACCCAGTTCCAGTGGAATCCTCAGGCCGAAGCCGCCTTCCAGCGCCTCAAAACATTGTTCACCAACGCTCCTGTTCTGACCATCCCAGATCCCCAGAGACAGTTCATTGTGGAGGTGGATGCCTCCAACGAGGGGATTGGGGCGGTACTTTCCCAGAGAGCGGAGAAGGACAACCGGATTCATCCCTGCGCCTACCTGTCACGTAAGTTGACCCCCGCAGAAAAGAATTACGATGTCGGAAACAAAGAACTGCTGGCGGTCAGAGCCGCATTGGGGGAGTGGAGGCACTGGCTGGAGGGGGCCGAGCAGCCTTTTCTGGTATGGACAGATCACAAGAACCTGGAATACATCCGTAAAGCCAAGAGACTCAACTCGCGTCAGGCCAGATGGACTCTGTTTTTTAGTAGGTTCAACTTTTCTCTGTCTTACAGGCCCGGTTCCCAGAACACAAAACCAGACGCCCTGTCCCGACTTTATGACCCTGAACCTGATACCAGAGAACCCGAACCCATCCTGCCACTTAACCGTGTGGTAGGAGCGGTGTCTTGGCAGATCGAAACAGATGTGAAGCAGGCTAATGATGAGACTCCAGCGCCGAGTGGCTGTCCTACTAACTGTTTGTTTGTTCCTGTGACATTGCGCCCCCAGGTAATCCACTGGGCTCACACGTCCCTGCTCACATGCCATCCAGGTGCCAAGAGAACTGTTTTTGTGGTTAAACAGCGTTTTTGGTGGCCTTCACTTGAGAAGGATGTAGCTGAATATGTGGCCGCCTGCCCTGTCTGTCCAAGGAGCAAGCCCTCCAGACAAGCCCAAGCGGGCCTGCTGCACCCACTTTCAGTCCCTCAGAGGCCCTGGTCCCACATCTCCATTGACTTTGTTACTGGGTTGCCGGCCTCCAATGGTAACACAACTGTCCTGACGGTGGTAGACCGATTTTCAAAGATGGTACATTTTATCGCTGTGGCCAAGCTCCCCTCTGCCAAAGAGACGGCAGAGGTAATGATGTCTCATGTTTTCCGTATCCATGGTTTCCCTACAGACATTGTCTCGGACCGAGGCCCTCAGTTTGTGTCCAAGTTTTGGAGTGAGTTTTGTTCCCTCATAGGTGCCACCGTCAGCCTGTCTTCTGGTTACCATCCGCAATCCAATGGCCAGACTGAGCGGATGAACCAGGAGCTCGAGACCTGCTTGCGCTGTCTGATCGCGCAGAACCAGACCACCTGGAGCGACCATCTCATCTGGATCGAGTACGCACGCAACACACTTCCTACGGCTGCCACGGGACTCACACCCTTCCAGTGTGCCTACGGCTATCAGCCTCCCTTGTTCTCGGCTTATGAGGGTGAGGTGACGGTGCCTTCTGCCCACGCCATGATCCGACGCTTTCGCCGAATCTGGGACGGAGCTCGGAGGGTTGTACTCCGGGGTCAGTCCCGGATGAAAGCGGCAGCCGACCGCCACCGCAGATCCGCTCCGCATTATCGCCCAGGCCAGAAGGTATGGCTGTCTACAAAGGACTTGCCACTTCACGTCCACGCCAGAAAGCTGGCTCCAAGGTTCGTGGGTCCATTTCCCATTTCGAAAGTCATTAACCCTGTTTCGGTCCGTCTACAACTCCCCAGGTCATTAAGGGTTCACCCTACATTCCACGTCAGCAAAATAAAAGCGGTCAAGGAAATTGCACTCGTGCCCGCCTCCAAGCCCCCTCCACCCCCCCGGCTCGTCGACGGTGGTCCGGTCTACACAGTTAAGGCACTTCTTGCAGTCCGCAAGAGAGGTCGCGGTCGCCAGTTTCTGGTCGACTGGGAAGGCTACGGACCTGAGGAGAGGTGCTGGATTCCTGCCAGCTTCATTTTGGACAAAACTTTGATCAAGGACTTTGACAAGACTCATCCTGACCAGCCTGGACCGTCAGGAGTCGGTCCTAAAGGGGGGGGGGGGGGGGTACTGTAATGTCCCGTCATATCTGTTAGTCTTGTGTCATGTTCTGTTTTTAGATTCTCATTTCAGGTCCCTTGACTTCCTGCCATTGTAATTGTCAGCCCCGCCTTGATTGTTTCCACCTGTGTGCCCTTACCTCATGTATATATAGTCCACGCCTCCCTTTGTCCTGTGCCAGTTCGTATTGTGATTCATGTGCTCTGATCCATGTGCTCTCGGTCGTAGTATAGCTAGTAAGTAATGTTTGTAACTAATGTTTTTGTAGCTGAGTAAGTTTAGAGGTTTTGGTTCGAATCGCAGTGTTCTTTAATGTGAAAATTAAAGAACGCCTTTATTTTCTCCAAATTGACTCTTGTGTGTGAGTCGTGCGTTTGAGTCCAGTTCCTGTGTGCCCCAGAGCATAACAAGAGTAAACGACAAAATATTGAAGTGCAAAGAGATCTAGGGGGTTAAAGGTCATAAAACACAAAAGGCTGGCTATTATTTAGGAAGGCTAATGGAACATTGATCTTTATCACAGGGGATTTGAAATACAAAAGTAGGTAAGTTTTGGACATCTTCAGAGGGCAGTGGTGAGACGACCCTAAGAGTCTTCCACATTAACGGCCTGATGCTCTTGCTGTGGACTCTGTGCAAAGAAGGTTCACTATGCTGACTCCTGGGATGAAGGGGTTGATGTACGAAGGAAGGTCAAGGATATATTCGTAATCATTTGGAAGAATGAGGGGTGATGTTTTTTCAAGATGTAAGATTTTGAGCAGAATGACATGATAGATGCTGAGAGAACCTAGCAGGGGTACGTAGAACAAGAGGATCTAGTTTCAAAATGAGGGTTCACCAATTTAAGATAAACAAGGAAAAATTTCTCCTTTCAGCGGGATGACACTCTTTGAAATTCTCAACCCCACAAAACTTTGGAGGCAGAGTTATTGAATTAATTCACAGAGAAATTGACAGTTCAACTAGAAGGGAGTCAAATGGCAAGGAGAGAGACAAGGAAGTGATGTTAAGACCAAGACTGGTTCAGTCATGAATTTACTAATGTTAAGGTATGCTTGGGGCACCAAGTGACCAACCCCTGCCCTTGTTTATTTTTTTAAAACTGAATTCTTGCATTCAAGTTTGTAAAAATATCTGCATGAAAAGTCTAACCCTCCCCAAATTGATCAAATCGTATATAATATTATTGAATGCAGAACAGGTTTGAGGAGCCCCTGGCCTACTGTTGCTCCAACCTCTGTTTCCATGAATGTGCAATTGTAGGTAGCGCATGAAGTTGGTCAATATTTTTGCCCCCAAAACTGAAGCACTTTACCATTAAAACAAGTCTTGTATCTCCAAGAGAGATTAATTGAAGAATCTGAAGCAAACCACAGTTTATGTTGCAAAGTTTTCATTGCTCAACCTTTTGAAAAGTACAAGTAAAGCTTATTTGGGATTAGTGGGTCTAATTCATTGTTTACTCTATTTCAAAATAAATTGGAGTTTTCTAACACAATGAAATTGTAACTGATTTATTTCCAACGTCTGGAAACATTGAGTGACGCAGTGCCCCTCTCCCTTTCCCCAACCAGTGTAACAAACACTTGAATGGCAGCAACACTGCTTTTGAAATCTACTTGTGGATAACAGATAAATTGGGATTGGTTTATTATTGTTTTGTACAATGAAAAAAACAACTTTGTTTGGCATGCTATTCAAGCAAACCATACACATGCACAAGTAATGCAAATAGATAAAATTAACAGGTTGCCGAATAGTGATGGAGCAAATGCTGATAAAAAAACTTGCAAGGGCTGCAAAAAGGTAGATTGGAAGATTGGGAATTAATTCATAGCATATGGGAGGTCTGCTCAAAAGTCTGATAACAGTGAGGAAGAAGCTGTTCTTGAATTTGGTACTTTCAAGCTTTTGAATCTTTGTTCAGTGGGAGAAGGAAGCAGAGAGAATGGCAGGGATGCGAGTGGTTCGTGATCAAGTTGGCTGCTTTCCTGAGGCAGCATGAAGTATGAAGTATTGATGGAGTTATGGAGTCGATGGGGGGGGTGGTTGGGTTGGAAGGGGAAACGAGAGGGGAACGGCTGGTTTGTGTGATAGATTGCCTGATCGCTGTCCTGGGCAGAACAGTTCAACAAGGACACACTGTTGGCGATATTTACATCAAGGAACATGAAGATCCTCACAATCTCCACTTCAGCACCATGACACAGGGCATGTACTCTACCCCACTTCCTGAAGTCAGTGACCAGCTCATTCCTTTTGCTGACATTGAGAGGTTGTTTTCACACCCTGCTACTAAGCTTGCCATCTCCTTCTATTATTTGAGATCCAACCCACAACAATGGGTGTCATCTGCAAACTTGTAAATGGAGTAGGAGCAGAGTTTGGCTGCACAGTGGTGAGGGCATCGAGATATAGTAAAAGGCTGAGATTCTGCTGTTCTGGGACACTGATGTAGAGAATTATCATGGAGACTATTTTATTGACATTCCTTATGAAGTGTGATCGGTGGGTCAAAAAGTTAAAGATTCAGTTGCAGAGGGTGATGTTGAGTCAAGTCCAGGAGAATGGAGATGGGTTTGGTCGGAATTAAGGTGAATGTAGAAATGGAAGCATAAATGCTATCGCGACATTCCAGGGATGAGTGTGGAGTCCGTGTAATGGATGAAGACCAGCTGGGAGGCCATGTCCTACCTCTTGATGAACTTTAATATGGTGGATGTCAGATGGTGGTAGTCGATAAAGCACATGTTTATCTTTGGCACTGGGATGATAGCGATCTTCCTAAAGCAGGTGGAAACCGCACATTGGTGCAGGGAGGGATTAAAGATGTTCACGATGGAATGGGCAGGATCTGAGGACTCGACCGGAGCCTCCACCTGTTCCAGTTGCTTTGCACAACAGTGGTTTTGAGGAACAGAAAGTAATTTTTAAGGCAAACAGCCTACTCTAAAAGGCCAGACAGGATGTATATTTTGCTGCAGGAAATGAAGATTTGCTCCTGTAGCTGACACAAACTGTTACATTCACAGAATTGTATGTCGTAGATTCAGGCCCTTCAGGCCACCACATCCATGCTGGCCCTTTTGCCCATCTACACTAATCTTATTTGCCTGCACCAAACAAACCTCCAGATAAATAAGTTCATACCTTTCTAATTCTTGTCTATTTAAGTGCCTGATAAAACGTCTCTTAAATGTAGTGATTTTTATTTTACTTTACTACCTGCTCAGACAGTCAGTTCCAGATATCAACCACTTGCTGTGTGTAAAAAAAATCCCTCAAGCTTCCTTTAAAATTACTTCCTCTCACCTTAAACCTAGTTTCCTGTTTTTGTTATCCTTGTCATAGGAAAAATATTCAGACTATCTACTCTATCCATGTCCCTTTTCATTATTAATATCCCTCCATCAGATAAACCCCTCAGCCTCCCCCACTCGAGGGAGAATAAACCAAACCTGTTAAATCTCTCTCCTTAACTCAAATCCATGCAACATCCCAGTGAATTTTTCTCTGCGCACTCTCCAGTGCAATCAATAGTTGCTATGGTGTAGTGACCAGAACTGCACAATATTCTAAATCCAATCTAACCAGTCACAACATTGCATTTGATGCCAAAACCTATGGAGGCAAGGTTGATTTCTTCATCACCCTGTCGATCACTGTTGTCAAATTCAGGAACTATGTATTTGAACCCCAAAGTTCCTTTGTCCATCTACATTCCTTAGTGGCCTACCTTTTCCGGGTGCCCTAATATTTAGGTAACTTCAACAAACCCTCCCTCCCCCTCCATTAAAAGTCATTTAATTAGTTCCATATTTCGCAACTATATGTCCCTCTTGGGCTCCCACCCCGTCTCTAGTCAATGGTCAGCCTATCAGGGATCCTCCTTGCCCGAGGTAATCTGTTGCCAGCCCCAATTTGTCCAGTTTTTTTTCCTTCGCTACCAGTTTCTCCCCCCACTCCCATCAGTCCGAAGAAGGGTCCCAACTCGAAAAGTCACATACTCATTTCCCCCAGAGGCTACCTGAGTTACTGAGTTATTCCCCAACATTTCATGTTGATCTTTGGTATAAACCAGCACCTGCAGTTCTCATTATTACATATACACTACCCCATTTGATTTCCCAAAATGCATCACTTTGCAGTTTTCAAGATTAAACTCCATCTGTCATTCTGCCCATCTTTCCACCTAATCTATATCCTGCTACACTCTTAGACAGGCAGCATCTCTGGAGAGAAGGAATGGGTGATGTTTCGAGTCAAGACCCTTCTTCAGACTGAAATATCGCTTAGGCACCTTACAACCCAGTGGTATGAATAATGATTTTTCTGACTTCAGGTAGCTCCGGCAATGCCTCTCTCTCTATCCCTCCCCCACCCAAGTCGTACTAGCTTCTCATTTTCACCCTACAAACAGCTTCCTTTATCATCATTACTTTTTTGCATGTCTTTCATTCATTGTTCTTTACCTCTCCACACCGTCTATATCTCCCATTTCCCTTATCCCTAACCAGTCTGAAGAAGGGTCTCAACCCAAAACGTCACCCATTCCTTCTCTCCAGAGATGCTGCCTGTCCCGCTGTTACTCCACTTTTTGTGTCCATTTTCAGTTTAAACCAGCCTCTGCAATTCCTTCTTACACTCTTAGACAACCTTCCTCACTATCCACAACACAACTCACTTTCCTGACATTCACAAACTTACTGGGCATACTTTTGCATCTTCATCCAAGTTGTTGGCATATAGACAGACACAAAATGCTAGAGCAACTCAGAGGGTCAGGCAACATCTCTGGAGAAAAGGAATTGGTGACGGGAGTTGAGAAAGGTCTCGTTCCAAAACGTCATATATTTCCTTTCTCCAGAGATACTACCTGACCCGCTGAGTTGTTGCAGCTTTTTGTGTCTATCTTCGGTCTAAACCAGCATCTACAGTTCCTTGGACACACTTGTTGACATATAGCATATCTCCATTTTAATGTTGCTGCTTGGCTTGATCCGGGGCATTACCAATCACTCAACTACAAACAGAAAGCAAGTTTGCACACACAAAAAAAACTTTCCTTCAAGGCCTCACTCAAAAAAGCTGGAGTAACTCAGCGGGACAGGCAACATCCCTGAAGAGATGGAATGGGTGACGTTTCGGGTCGAGAGTCCCTGCTCATGTCAATAGACAATAGACAATAGACAATAGGTGCAGGAGTAGGCCATTCAGCCCTTCGAGCCAGCACCGCCATTCAATGCGATCATGGCTGATCACTCAATCAGTACCCCGTTCCTGCCTTCTCCCCATACCCCCTCACTCCGCTATCCTCAAGAGCTCTATCCAGCTCTCTCTTGAAAGCATCCAACGAACTGGCCTCCACTGCCTTCTGAGGCAGAGAATTCCACACCTTCACCACCCTCTGACTGAAAAAGTTCTTCCTCATCTCCGTTCTAAATGGCCTACCCCTTATTCTCAAACTGTGGCCCCTTGTTCTGGACTCCCCCAACATTGGGAACATGTTATCTGCCTCTAATGTGTCCAATCCCCTAATTATCTTATATGTTTCAATAAGATCCCCCCTCATCCTTCTAAATTCCAGTGTATACAAGCCCAATCGCTCCAGCCTTTCAACATACGACAGTCCCGCCATTCCGGGAATTAACCTAGTGAACCTACGCTGCACGCCCTCCATAGCAAGAATATCCTTCCTCAAATTTGGAGACCAAAACTGCACACAGTACTCCAGGTGCGGTCTCACCAGGGCCCGGTACAACTGTAGAAGGACCTCTTTGCTCCTATACTCAACTCCTCTTGTTACGAAGGCCAACATTCCATTGGCTTTCTTCACTGCCTGCTGTACCTGCATGCTTCCTTTCATTGACTGATGCACTAGGACACCCAGATCTCGTTGAACTCCCCCTCCTCCTAACTTGACACCATTCAGATAATAATCTGCCTTTCTATTCTTACTTCCAAAGTGAATAACCTCACACTTATCTACATTAAACTGCATCTGCCATGTATCCGCCCACTCACACAACCTGTCCAAGTCACCCTGCAGCCTTATTGCATCTTCCTCACAATTCACACTACCCCCCAACTTAGTATCATCTGCAAATTTGCTAATGGTACTTTTAATCCCTTCGTCTAAGTCATTAATGTATATCGTAAATAGCTGGGGTCCCAGCACCGAACCTTGCGGTACCCCACTGGTCACTGCCTGCCATTCCGAAAGGGACCCATTTATCCCCACTCTTTGCTTTCTGTCTGTCAACCAATTTTCTATCCATGTCAGTACCCTACCCCCAATACCATGTGCCCTAATTTTGCCCACTAATCTCCTATGTGGGACCTTGTCGAAGGCTTTCTGAAAGTCGAGGTACACCACATCCACTGACTCTCCCTTGTCAATTTTCCTAGTTACATCCTCAAAAAATTCCAGTAGATTTGTCAAGCATGATTTCCCCTTCGTAAATCCATGCTGACTCGGAATGATCCCGTTACTGCTATCCAAATGCTCAGCAATTTCGTCTTTTATAATTGACTCCAGCATCTTCCCCACCACTGATGTCAGACTAACTGGTCTATAATTCCCCGTTTTCTCTCTCCCTCCTTTCTTAAAAAGTGGGATAACATTTGCTATCCTCCAATCCACAGGAACTGATCCTGAATCTATAGAACATTGAAAAATGATCTCCAATGCTTCCACTATTTCTAGAGCCACCTCCTTAAGTACTCTGGGATGCAGACCATCAGGCCCTGGGGATTTATCAGCCTTCAGTCCCATCAGTCTACCCAAAACCATTTCCTGCCTAATGTGGATTTCCTTCATTTCCTCCATCACCCTAGGTTCTCCGGCCCCTAGAACATTTGGGAGATTGTGTGTATCTTCCTCAGTGAAGACAGATCCAAAGTAACGGTTTAACTCGTCTGCCATTTCTTTGTTCCCCATAATAAATTCCCCTGCTTCTGTCTTCAAGGGACCCACATTTGCCTTGACTATTTTTTTCCTCTTCACGTACCTAAAAAAACTTTTGCTATCCTCCTTTATATTATTGGCTAGTTTACCCTCGTACCTCATCTTTTCTCCCCGTATTGCCTTTTTAGTTAACTTTTGTTGCTCTTTAAAAGAGTCCCAATCCTCTGTCTTCCCACTCTTCTTTGCTATGTTATACTTCCTCTCCTTAATTTTTATGCTGTCCCTGACTTCCCTCGTCAGCCACAGGTGTCTCTTACTCCCCTTAGAGTCTTTCCACCTCTTTGGAATAAATTGATCCTGCAACCTCTGCATTATTCCCAGGAATACCTGCCATTGCTGTTCTACCGTCTTCCCTGCTAGGGCCTCCTTCCAATCAATTTTGGCCAGCTCCCGCCTCATGCCTCTGTAATCCCCTTTGCTATACTGTCTTGCCTACTTCATACAGAAAGGCAACTATGGTTGCAAAGGTCACGAGTCGCCAGCAGGATGCAGTGCTAGCCTTAAGTAACCTTTGGTTTCCTCGTTTGGAACATGACAAACTCGTCCTGCAAGTGGATCATTTAACGTCTCCAGCAACGCCAGTGTGTGAGATGTTTGCCATGTTGCGACAAACCTCGACCTTTAATGACCAGCGGCAGAAATGGCGGAGCCGGTGCAAGGGCTACGATGCGCTCGCCGGCCCGCCCGCCGCTGCCTTTGCAGAGGGTCCGGAGCCCCCGGGCGATCTGGGGAGAGAGTCTCACGCGCTCTGGGCTGTGCAGGGCAGGACTGGGCTGGGCGCTCTGGGCTGTGCAGGGCAGGACTGGGCTGGGCGCTCTGGGCTGTGCAGGGCAGGACTGGGCTGGGCGCTCTGGGCTGTGCAGGGCAGGACTGGGCTGGGCGCTCTGGGCTGTGCAGGGCAGGACTGGGCTGGGCGCTCTGGGCTGTGCAGGGCAGGACTGAGCTGGGCGCTCTGGGCTGTGCAGGGCAGGACTGGGCTGGGCGCTCTGGCAGAACGGGCAGGACAGGGCGGTGCAGGGCGTCTGCATGCTCCTCCCGGAACCGCACCACGCAGGTGTCGGAGCGCAGCACAGAAGTGCAACAAACTTTGCTGAACTTTGTATTATTTTCAAGAGAGATGGTGACGTCAGTAACAACTCCTGATACATGGGATCCTTTTAACTAGAGTATGTAGGGGTATGAACTCTGCAGTTCTGACCCACTTTTATTAATGTAACTGAATAAAATTGATATGTACTAGATGGGACCAAGCACAAATAAGTCCACTGTAGGAAAAAACTCTTTGCAACCAGTACCCACGCGAGCAAAACCTGCACGAGATAGCCCAGCTGTTGGCGGTTGTACAGTAGAAAACAGAAACTAAACGATCACTTTAGGAGAAAAAGTAATGAAGATCTTTTCTAGATGGTGACAACGTTTACTGTGGGGAAGCACTCACTCACACACTCACTAACTCACACTCACTAACTCACACTCTCACTCACTCTCTCTCACATTCACACTCACTCACACTCTCACTCACTCACTCCTCTCTCTCTCTCTCTCTCTCTCTCTCTCTCTCTCACACACTCTCACTCTCTCTCTCACTCACTCACTCTCTCTCTCACTCACTCTCTCTCACACTCATTCTCTCTCTCACTCACACACACTCTCACTCTCACACGTCAGCCAGCCCGGTGCATAATTAAATCAATGTTGTACCGGGGGGAACTGAGACGCGCACATTAATTACCTCAGATTTCTTTATTTTAAAAAAAATGAACTGTGTTGTAACGAGGTTATATTTTAGAAACAAATAATAATAAAGTGTTGAAAGTGTTTTGTGAGCCGCGCGGCCGTCGCGCCCTGACGACGAGTGACGTCACGCTATTTGCATAGTGACTCCTCCCCCCGCCAACACTTCAACTCAGAGACATCGGATATGAAAAGTATCGAAGCCGGAGATGGGAGGGAGAAGAAACTTACTTGTCAGATGTTTGTGCTGAAGGCGAAGGCACCGATGACGGCGAAGGCGCTGTTTGCAGAGATGTTGCGTCCAGTGGAGAGGAAGGGAGGGGAGGGGAGGGTGTGAGCCGCTTCCTGCAGCTCTCCAGCTGAGCTACTGACTGCGACCTCAGACCCAGACCACTGCCACTCCTGGCTGCCCGGGGAGGTGCACGACAGCCCGGGGAGGTACACGACAGCCCGGGGAGGTACACGACAGCCGGGGGAGGTGCACGACAGCCGGGGGAGGTGCACGACAGCCGGGGGAGGTGCACGACAGCCGGGGGAGGTGCACGACAGCCCGGGGAGGTGCACGACAGCCCGGGGGAGGTGCACGACAGCCGGGGGAGGTGCACGACAGCCCGGGGAGGTGCACGACAGCCGGGGGAGGTGCACGACAGCCGGGGGAGGTGCACGACAGCCGGGGGAGGTGCACAACAGCCGCGGGCTTTGCTCTGTGTGCCAATCGATGCCTTTCAGTTACACTGACGACTGACTAACTTTTGCGGTTGAAGACTTGTACTTAAAGTTTTCGAGTGAGAATAAAACAGCCAACGAAAAATAGAGTCCGAGCCACACAGACACACACACACGAGGGCGGCTTTCTTTATTAAGGTGAGGAGCGTATTTTTATTTTTTCCTTCAGAAGAAGGGGGGCTTTTTACAACAGATAATTTTCTGTTGAAGGTTTCCTTATCCGCCGACCGGATCTTCAGTAAAACTGGAGGAGGGTTTGTTTTTTTCCCCCCAACTGCACGTTGAATGTAAATGTTTTCTCCCCTCCCCGGTTGTATGCATGTCATTCTGTTGACGGGAAGCCGGGGCCGGTGCACGGCCGGGGCTGCAGCTGCAGCTTGATCATGTTGTGGTGGAACTAGGAAACGAACGCTCCGCTCTGGGTTACATTCGAGTAATCGCCACACTCCAAGGCACAGCACAGGCCACAGCAACACAGCCACGTCCCTGTCCCTTCCACCCACTGGTTACTTACGTGGTGTTTGCAGTTTCACACTTCAATGCTTGCAAACATAATATGCTCGCCGGACATAATTTTATTCTCCCCAGAGAGTTTCATGTTTTGATACTGAGGGCCTTTTATTTGCATGTTAGTTTTTTTTCTCCAGGTTTTGTCAGTGGTGAAGAAGAGGATGGATTGGAGCCGAAGTCTGTTGCTGTCTCTGATCTGGATTAGTGTCTGCATTCCCACCGCATGCCTCGGCTCTGGAGCCGGATCTCCAGCGGATTCAAGCGCCAAGGAATTCGTGCAGCCGGCATCCGGAAATCCAGAGACTCCTGCAGGTAAACTCCAAACTATATCACAGTATTTTACAATTCAGGTTCATGAACAACATCACATGTCTCACGATAGGCACAATTGGTTTGTTTGTTTTAGGTAAATCTGACAAGGAAAGCAATAGATTAAATACCAAGATCCTGCAAGTTGTATTGTATTATTTTCAAGAGAGATGGTGACGTCAGTAACAACTCCTGATACATGGGATCATATAATTCTTTTTAACTAGAGTATGTAGGGGTATGAACTCTGCACTTCTGACCCACTCTTATTAACGTAACTGAATAAAATTGATATGCACTAGATGGGACCAAGCACAAATAAGTCCACTGTAGAAATAACCTCTTTACAACCAGTACCCACGTGAGCAAAACCTGCATGAGATAGCCCAGCTGTTGGCAGTTGTACAATAGAAAACAGAAACAGAAGCTGAACGATCACTTTGACTCGGAGAAAAAGTAATGAAGATATTTTCTAGATGGTGACAACGTTTACTGTGGGGAAGACTAAAGAGCATTCATTTCATGCGCACATCACTAAACGCTGCTTCACAGTATTCAGAAAGATGCATTTTGACTTGCGGGTGAAAGGCTGGCATTTATAATTGAGAATTGAGTTGCACAGTGCCTTGGTTAGAGTCTATCTGCGGTGATACGATCGGCTTTCAGAACCTCAACTCATCTTTGATCCTTGGGGAATGTCAAGTGTTTATTCTCTTTGGTGAGGTCAGAGATTCGAAAGAATAAAACGGTTCATGTTCTTTTTGGTTTTGGTGATGTGAACTGAGATGTGAAAATAATAAAAATAGTTCAATTGGGTGGATACGGACAAATGATTTTGCTGGCGTGGAAAATCCAGGGCAGGTGGACATAATGTTGCAGCTTAGCTTTCAGGGAACAAAATCAGGAAGCACTCTTGCACGTTTGCTATTGAGGGCGTGCAGCGTAGGTTTACTAGGTTAATTCCCGGAATGGCGGGACTGTCATATGTGGAAAGACTGGATCGACTAGACTTGTATACACTGGAATTTAGAAGGATGAGAGGAGATCTTATCGAAACGTATAAGATTATTAAGGGGTTGGACACGTTAGAGGCAGGAAACGTGTTCCCAATGTTGGGGGAGTCCAGAACAAGGGGCCACAGTTTAAGTATAAGGGGTAGGCCATTTAGAACTGAGATGAGGAAAAACCTTTTCAGTCAGAGAGTTGTGAATCTGGAATTCTCTGCCTCAGAAGGCAGTGGAGGCCAATTCTCTGAATGCATTCAAGAGAGAGCAGGATAGAGCTCTTGAGGATAGCGGAGTCAGGGGGTATGGGGAGAAGGCAGGAATGGGGTACTGATTGAGAATGATCAGCCATAATCACATTGAATGGCGGTGCTGGCTCGAAGGGCCGAATGGCCTCCTCCTGCACCTATAGTCTATTGTCTAAATCTTAAACTCACTTCCCTGATATCAGGAGGTGAAATTCAGGTTCGCCCTCAGCAGACTTTTAACGAAGAAGAATATCAAGTTACAGAACCAGATTGATAAATGGAACTGGGTTACAGTTACAAAACACAAGGAAGTGCAGATGCTGGAATTTTTAGCAAAACACAAATGCTGGCGTAACTCAGCTGGTCAGGCAGCATCTGTAGTGGAAATAGAGCCAATGTTTCAGTTACAGGCCATAGTTTTCTTGCCAAAGTAATTTACGAGTGATTTAGTTGACAAGTAAATAAATAAATAGTTAAGGAGATAGAGAACTGAGTAACATGGTCCCAGGACAACAACCTCTTCCTCAATGTCAGAAAGGCAAAGGAGCTGGTTATTGACTTCAGGAAGCTTGGTGGAATACATGGCCCTATCATCATCATTGGTGCCAAAGTGAAAATGGTTGAGAGTTTCAAGTTCCTTAACGTAATATTACCAACAATCCGTTGTGGACTAACCATGTTGATGCGGCAGCCAAGAAGGCACATCAAAGCCTCTATTTCTCACAAACTTTGACAGATGCACCATAGAAAGCATATTGTCGGGTTGCATTACAACTTGGTTTGGGAACATTTCTGCCCAATGGTTAGTCCACAACTGCATTTCGTTGTCTACTGCATTTCGTTGTCTCTGTACTTGTACACTGCACAATGACAATGAAGTTTGTATTGTATATTGTATTGTATAAGACTATATGGAATTGTAAAGTTGTAGATGCCACCCAGTCCATTACACAAATTAGACTCCCCACCGTTGACTCCATCTGCACCCCGTGATGCCTCAGAAAACCAACTAACGTAATCACAGACCTGTCCCACCCTGGACATTCCTCTTCTCCCTGCTCCTGTCGGGCTAAAGGTGCAGAAATTTGGCTAATAAAATGGATTCATTATTCAAGCAGGAAATTAGGGATGCGTGTAGCAAAGGTACAGCGGTTATCATGGGTAACTTTAATCTACATATAGATTGGGCCAACCATTGGTAACAGTGCTAAGGAGGAGGATTTCCTGGAATGTAAACAGGGTGGGTTTTTAGGTATGTAAAAAGGAAAAGATTAGTGAAGACGAATGTAGGTCCCTTACAGTCGGAGACAGGTGAATTTATAATGGGAAACAAGGAAATGGCAGAACAGTTAAACGAGTACTTTGGTTCTGCCTTCACTAAGGAAGATACAAACAATCTCCCGGAAATACAATGGGACCGAGGATCTAGTGGGAGGGAGGAACTGAAGGGAATCCACATTAGTCAGAAAATGGTGTTAGGTAAACTGTTGGGACTGGTGGCAGATAAATCCCCAGGGCCTGATGGTCTGCATCCCAGAGTACTCAAGGAGGTGGCCCTAGAAATCGTGGATGCATTGGTGATTAATTTCCAATGTTGTCTCGACTCTGGATCAGTTCCTGTGGACTGGAGAGTAGCCAATGTAACTCCACTTTTTAAGAAAGGAGGGAGAGAGAAAATGGGGAATTATAGACCAGTTAGCCTTACATTGGTAGTGGGGAAGATGCTGGAGTCGATTATTAAAGATGTTATAGCAGCGCATTTGGAAAGCAGTGACTGGATCGGTCAAAGTCAGCATGGATTTATGAAGGGGAAGTCATGCTTGATTAATCTTTTGGAATTTTTTGAGGATGTAATAGGTAGAATGGATAAAGGAGAGACAGTGTATGTGGTGTATTTGCACTTTCAAAAAGTCTTTGACAAGGTCAAAATTAGAGCACATGGTTTTGGGGGTAGGGTATTAACATGGATAGAGAACTGGTTGGCAGACAGGAAGCAAAGAGTAGGAATTAACGGGTCCAGGAAGGCAGATTATTATCTGAATGGTGTCAGATTAGAAGGGGAGGTGCAACGAGACCTGGGTTTGCTTATACATCAGTCACTGAAAGTAAGCATGCAGGTACCGCAGGCAGTGAAAAAAAACAATGGCATGTTGGCCTACTTTGTGAGAGGCTTTGAGTTTAGGAGCAAGGAGGTCCTACTGCAGTTGTACAGGGCCCTGGTACCGTACCTGGAGTATTGTGTGCAATTTTGGTCTCCTAATTTGAGGAAGGCCATTAATGCTATTGAGGGAGTGTAGCGTAGGTTCAGCAGGTTAATTCCCAGGATGGCGGAACTGACATATCTCGTATCTCTGGTCTCCCTCTCCCCTAACTCTCAGTCTGAAGAAGGGTCTTAAGCCGAAATGTCACCCATTCCGTCTCTCCAGAGATGCTGCCTGTCCCACAAAGTTACTCCAGCATTTTGTGTCTATCATCGGTGTAAACCAGCATCTGCTGTTCCTTCCTACACATCAGATTGAGGTGTTTGATGGATAACCATCACATAAGGCAATTAAAGTACAACTGCTCCAGTGAAGGTGATTATTGCTGTCTCCTCCATAAACCTGTACACAGAATTCATCAACCTGCCACTGGAATATCTTTACGTCTGCTTTTCACAGAATTTGAAATTTGGGTTACTGCAATATCCAGAGGAATAATTAACGGCATTATACGTTCAGCACCATTTTTCTTTTGTGGACCTTGTGAACTGGTACAGTTGACACTAGTAGAAAAAAACCTAATGTCGAAAGAGTGAAATTAGTCAACTTGACCTGATTACAGCAGGGAAGATTTTTAAATTTAGGTTATTTTTAACTCAAAGTTGAAGTTAAGCATAACTTTAGTTTAGTTTATTATTGTCGTGTTTACCGAGGTAAAGTGAGAAACTTTTGTTTGCATGCTATTGAGTCAAACAAAAGACTATACATGATTACAATCAAGCCATCCACAATGTACAGATAAAGGGTATAATAACATTTTGTGCACGATAAAGTCCAATAAGGTCCGATTAACGATAGTTCAACGGTCTCCAATGACATAGATGGGAGGTCAGGACCACACTGTAGCTGGTGAGAAGACCATTCAGTTGCCTGATAACAGCTGGGAAGATACTGCCCCTGAATGTTGAGGTATGAGCTTTCAAACTTCTCCCTTCTCCCATCAGGCAAGAGGTACAGAAGAGGGAGTGACCAGAGTGAAACTGGTCCTTAATTATGCTGGTGGCCTTGCCGAGGCAGTGAGAAGTATAGATGAAGTTAATGGAAGGGAGATTGGTTTGTCTGATGGTCTGGGCTACATCCATAACTCTCTGCAATTTCTTCCTGTCGTGGATGAAGCTGTTCCCAAACCGGGCTATGATGCATCTCAATGAAATGCTTTCTACCGCACATCTATAGAAGTTGGTGAGGGATGTTGGGGACATGCCAAACTTCCTAAGCCTTCTAAGAAAGTAGAGGTGTTTATGAACTTTCATGGTCATAGCTTCAATGTGGCTGGTCCAGGACAAAATGGTGATGATATTTATTTGTCGGAACCTGAAGCTTTCGACCATTTCTACTTCAGTGCCATCAATGTATGTGTACTGCTTTGCTTCCTGAAGTTAATCACAATCTCCATTGTCTTGCTGACATGGAGGGAGAGGTCATTGTCTTGGCACCAGGTACGAGGTTCTAAATCTCCCTTCTGTTTTCTGTCACATCATCATTTGATATTCGTCCCACTGTGGTGGTGTTATCTGCGAACATGTAAATTGAGATGGATTGGTATTTGGGTGCACGGTGATGAGTATATAAGGAGAGCAGGAGACCAGGTATATTTAAGGGCAGGATGGAAATTGGAAGTGAAGTGTATGAAGTCAGTGAGTTCTGCATGGGTACAAGAGGTAGCACCAATGCAGTCGTCGATGTAGCGGAGGTAGAGTTCGAGGAGCCAGGTATCCTTGTGGGGCTCCAGTATTGAGGATTATCGTAGAGTATGAATTGTCACCGATCCTCACTGATTGTTGGCTGTTGGTCAAGAAGTCGAGGATCCTGTTGCAGAGGAAAGGATCCATCACTGTGGAGTTATTGGCCTTTTGGCAAAATAGTTGGAAGATAGTAGTGATCACAACTGTTTCTTGTTAAATTGGAGCAAATCATTCAGATGCAGGGTTGAGCTCCACTTACAGGCTTATCACTGTTGATGTGAAATTTACAGTATTCAGGAGAGCAGATTACTTAGTTAAAGTGGAGAATTGGCCACTGGATCCCCGACTTTCTGACCCACAGACCACAATCAATGAGGTTAGGTGATAACACCTCCTCCACAACAATTTTCAACTCTGGTGCCCTGTAAGAATACATTCTCAGTCCCCTCCTATACTGTCTATAAACTCACGACTGCGTGGCCAATTTGGACTCTAACTCCATGTACAAGTTTGCAGATGACCACTGGTGGGCCGGTTCATGAACAATGACGAGATGGAGTCCAGGAATGAGATAGAGAACTTAGCAGCATCTCCCTCAATGTCAGCAAGATGAAAGAGCTAGTTATCAACTTTAGGAAGTGTTGTGGAGCATATGCCCCAAACTGCATGTTGTAATCTGCATGGTGAAAGCTTCAAGTTCCTAGGTGTTAATATTACCGACTAACTGGTGTTCCTGTGAAATGCAAAGTTTTATTACATTGACAGCACAATGTGTTTGTTTTAGTTGTTATTAACAAAGAACGGGGATGAGATTAAGAGCTGGTAAATTTGTTTTGACATCTAGAGAATAGCAGTGTGGATTGACTGTCAAGGATTGTACTTACCTGAGTATCTGTCAATTGACGAAATAAAGTAGCAGACACTTATTTTGTACCATGTTTGGCCAAATAGCAATTTGTTCAAATGGAAGCGAAACAGAAAACTTAAAAATCACTTATCAAGTAAAATGTAGATTATTTTCAGGAAAGAAAGGGCTATGTCAGTATCATGATCACATCATACTTGGTAGATTATGTCATTGTGCGAGCAACACATTGCAGTAATATCTGCTTCGCTCTTTAGACTTTCGAGATACAGCGTGGAAACAGGCCCTTTGGTCATCCGAGTCCGCGCCAACCAACAATCCCCCCACCCCACCCGTAGACAAAAACCATCCTACGCACTAGGGACAATTTATAATTTTACCGAAGCCAATGAACTTACAAACCTGTATGTCTTTGGAGTGTGGGAAGAAACCAGAGCACCTGGAAAAAAACTTACGGGAAGAACATACAAACTCCGTACAGACAACACCTGTAGTCAGGACCAAACTCGGGTCTCTGGCGCTGTAAGGTAGCAGATCTACTGCTATGTGACTGTGTCACTCTAAATGCCATTTGTAATTGCTAATCTCCATCAAAACATGGCTTGAAAACATTGTTTATACAAGTTGAAGGTAGACACAAAATGCTGGAGTAACTCAGCAGGACAGGCAGCATCTCTGGAGAGAAGGAATGGGTGACGTTTCGGGTCGAGACCCTTCTTCAGACTTGTTTATACAAGTGTTGATCCCAAAGCTCTTAAGGCCCCACAGATTTGGCCGTTCTCGGAGCCTCTCGATTAGTCGATCATCTCCCAGCCGACGGGGCCCCCAAAGTTTCCATGCCTGATGGGCTATCCCAACGTTTCTCGTAATTGGCACGTACAAGAGACTGTTGGCTTCTTCACCAGAAAGAACCATGACTGGTTAGATGACAATGAATCTAAGATTGCAGAATCACAGGCAGAGGGTGTTTCTAGTTTGCAAATTCCCCCTTTATTGAAGGGAAAGGAAACAGCTCTGCATGCACCTGAAGGCAGAGTTCCAACAGAAAACCTGGGAAATTGGAATTGATCTTGGAGCAGAGAAGGCATGCAAATCTTTAACAAAATATCATAAAGGTGGGATTCATTGGAAGGCTGCTTTGAACAGCTGGTACATGTGAAAGTTAGTGGTCTACAATTGTAAAGGCTTCAGCCTTTTTGGTTCCACATACTAAAGTATTACAGTAATCTACCCGCTAACTTCTCTGCCCTTCTTCTGCAAACTTTCTAAAACCACATTTTCTGATGATGCATTCTGTCATCTCCCCATTGCAAGTGTGTTTAATTATCATATATACCAAGAACAGGACAATCAACACTTTAACTCATAATAATAAGAAAACGTCATTTATTAGCTGAGTAGGTTTTGCAACATACGAGGAATTTGGTTTGTCATACAGTCATACCAAAAAAGCACCAAGACACACAACCACATAAAAATATGACATAAACATCCACCACAGCGGCTCCTCCACATTCCCCACTGTGATGGAAGGCAATAAAGTCTTATCTTCTTTCCTCCTTTCCTCCCGTGGTCGGGGGAGTTGAACCATCTGCAGCTGGCATTCGAGCTCTCATGTTGGGGCGGTCTAAACTCCCGCATCGGGATGGTCGAAGCTCCTGCGGTTTGGAGTTCCGAAAACGGTCCCTAACCAGGGACCAGGAGCTTCACGATGTTAAAGTCCACAGCTCCCGCAGGTTGGAGCATCAAAGGCCGACCCCTGGCAAAGGGATCGCCCACTCCAAGATGTTAAAGTCCGCAGGCTCTGCGGTTTTGGAGCTCTAGAAGTCCCAGCAAGAGGCCGCCAGTTCCACGATATTCGGCCGCAGTGCAGATGGAGATACGACACAGAAAAAGTCGCATCTCCGTCGAGTAAAGAGATAAAAAAAGTTTCCTCCACCACCCCCCACAAAGACAAAAATTAAAGATAAGCTAAAACATACATTTTACAACAAACTAAAAACACAAAGAATGAAAAAGACGAAGACAGACCGTTGGCGCGGCAGCCATCATGCGGCTCCCAGTCCCCCTCCCATTCCCAGTCTGACCTTTCTGTCCTGGGCCTCCTCCATTGTCAGAGTGAGGCCCAGCGCAAATTGGAGAAACAGCATCTCATATTTTGTTGGGTAGCTTGCACCCTAGCAGTATGAACATTGACTTCTCTAACTTCAAGTGGCCCTTGCTTTCCCTCTCTCTGCATCCCCTCCCCTTCCCAGTTCTTCCACCAGTCTTACTGTCTCCGACTACATTTTATCTCTGTTCTGCCCACTCCCCTGACATCAATCTGAAGAAGGGCCTCGACCCGAAACGTCACCCATCCCTTCTCTCCAGAGATGCTGCCTGTCCCACTGAGTTACTCCAGCATTTTGTGTCTACCAATGAAATAATTTTACTCGATGCAGCTTAACAGGCCCATAAATACAATATCACACACATAATTTCTAATAAAAATTCAAATAAATAAATGACCGTCCTGTCAGCTAACCATAATAATGCAGATGTCGAAGTCTGCTGTGCATCCAGGGATACAGTCCAAGGAAGATCATAGCTGCTGAGGTTAATGTTGTGTAGTGTTCAAGACCTTGATGGTTGTTGGAAAGAAGCTGTTCTTGAGCTTGGCGGTTACGGTTTTCAAGCTCCTGGAGCTTCTTTATGATAGTGGTGAAATGAGAGCGCAGCCAAGGTGGTGTCCTTTGATAATATTGGCTGAATTTTTCTGAGGCAGCAACTCCTTCAGGTGTGGGGAGGTTCCTGTGAGAATAATCAGATTATCAATCGTCCTCCTGTACTCTGTCTCATCGTTAGTCGTTGTTCATCCAATAACAGTGGTATTGTCGGTGAATTTAAAGATTGTGTTGGAGCCGTGTCTGGCTACACAGTCTTGGGTGAAGAGAGTAGAACGGGGAACTGAGTTCACAACCTGTGTTGATGCATACGGAGGAGAAAGTGTTAGGAAGTATTGAAAACCTGGAGACATTATGCAACTCCTCAAAGATAGACACAAAGTGGCGGATTTACTTGGCAGGCCAGGCAGCGTCTCTGGAGAAAATGGATGAGTGACGTTTCGGGTTGGAACCCTTCTTCAGATCTAACACCTCCCTAGATTATAAACACCCAACATATGGACACCCTGCAAATTACGCCGAGCGTTTGAAAGGCCGGCGAGATGGATGGGATGGATTTGCTGGCTGTTGCGATGCATCTTCCCCATGGGAATGGGGCATTCCCGCCAACCTGTTCTCGCCTCCTCCCGGCAATAGCAACATTCAGGGGCTGGGACGAACCGAGCAGAGCTGGGAGTGCCGAGCAGACCCGCTCGCTCACACACTGAGTCGCTGGCAGCCACACCTCCCGCGGCTGCTTGCCCTCCCGGCACGGCTGTTTCTGTGATCCTCCCACCCACTGTTTTTGTTCACTTCCAACTTACGAAAAGTTTGTGTCACAAACAGTTCTCAGGAATGGAATCCTGTCGTAACCAGGGTACTGCCTGTAATTGAATAAATGCAATGCCCGGTGTTTTCCAGTGCTCTCAGTATAAATTATAACAGATTGCAACATTGCATGAAACCAGAGATATAGATGGTGATGTGGAGAGGTAGCAAAGGTAGCAAGATGATGGAACCACCGTAGTAAGGATTGCACATGACATGAGTCACACTCTGACTTTGTTCCCCTTTCCATTTATTGGAAAACCCATTGTTAATTTAACGACATACTGCACAATTTGGAATTAGGAATTTCCAGAATGAGCTCCCAGCAGATAAAGTAATGCATTTGGAGCACAGAAAATTAACTCTCAGCTTTTGGTGACTTGAAGTAGGGGTATTGGCAGACAGCTTTCTGCTGCTGAAAAGCTGTTGCTTCATGAACGACAATGCTGCTTTTGTTTCAGGATGATCATGCCACTCTGATGTGTTCCAGCACAAGTGGATCATTGTGTACCTTGTAACATGAGTTAAGTATCTTCGAGTTTTGCATTTAGGGGTCAGGAAAGCCAAACAACACTACACCCGGCGCATCACAGCCCACTTCAGTGACAGCAGAGACACACGGAGCCTGCGGAAGGGTATTAGGACTATCACGGACTACAAACCCCTACCACAGACCTGTGACAGTGACACCTCTCTCTTGAACGACCTCAACGGCTTCTTCGCACGCTTTGAAGCACAGAGCAACACACCTGCGCAGAAAACAACTCCCCCCCCCCCAACGACCAGGCTATTTGTCTGTCTCCAGGCAGTGTGAGGAGCACACTGTTAAGGATTAACACCCGGAAAGCTTCTGGACCTGACAACATTCCTGGTCGTGTGCTAAAAGACTGCGCAGCTGAGCTCACAGATGTCCTCACAGACATCTTCAACATCTCCCTGAGCCAGGCTGTTGTTCCCTTGTGCTTCAAAGAAACCACCATCATACCTGTGCCCAAGAAGTCTTCTCCATCCTGCTTCAACGACTACCGCCCTGTAGCGCTGACTTCAACCATCATGAAGTGCTTCGAGAGGCTGGTCATGAAGCAGATCAGATCCAACCTCCCCCCCTCCCTGGACCCGTTTCAGTTTGCATATCGAGCTAAGCGGTCCACTGAGGATGCCATCTCCTCTGCTCTACACCCAGCCCTCACCCACTTGGACACTAAAAACTCATATGTTAGGATGCTGTTCATAGACTTTAGCTCAGCATTTAACACCATCATCCCCCAGCAGCTGGTTTGTAAACTAACAAATCTGGGCTTCAGCCCCCTTCTCTGCAACTGGCTGCTGGACTTCCTCACTGCCAGACCCCAGTCCGTACGGGTCGGCAGCAACACATCGGACACCATCACGCTGAGTACGGGTGCCCCACAAGGATGTGTGCTAAGCCCCCTGCTCTTCACCTTGCTGACCCACGACTGCACACCCACCTACAGCTCCAACCACTTCGTCAAGTTTGCGGATGACACAACAGTGGTGGGTCTCATCAGCAACAACGACGAGACCCACTACAGGAAGGAGGTGGACCAGCTGGCCGCGTGGTGCACAGACAACAATCTCTTCCTGAATGTGGAGAAAACAAAGGAGATTGTTGTCGACTTCAGGAGAACGCACACCCAACACCCCCACCCACTGACCATCAATGGTGCTGCTGTGGAGCAGGTGAGCAGCACCAAATTCCTGGGGGTGAACATCACCGAGGATCTCTCCTGGAGCAACAACATCACGTCCATCGCCAAGAAAGCCCAGCAGCGCCTCTACTTCCTCCGCAAACTGAAGAGAGCGGGAGCCCCCACACCCATCATGTACACTTTTTACCGAGGCGCCATCGAGAGCATCCTCAGCAGCTGCATCACTGTGTGGTTCGGAAGCTGCACAGCCTCCAGCCGCAAGACCCTGCAGCGCATAGTGAACACTGCTGAGAGGATCACTGGCGCCTCACTCCCAACACTCCTGGTCCTTTACACCACCCGCCTCACCCGCAAAGCATTGAGCATTGTGGGTGACCCCTTCCACCCCTCCAACAGCCTCTTCACCCTCCTGCCTTCAGGGAGAAGGTTTCGCAGCCTGAGGTCAAGCACCACCCGACTAAAGAACAGTTTTTTCCACCAGGCTGTCAGGATGCTGAACTCTCTCCCCTCCCTTCCTCCTCTCTCCCCTGCCCCTATTGGACCTGGACTTTAACACCCCACACACACGCACATCCAGCACCAGACACTTTAAAAAAAAATTTTTTTAACGCATTTGAAGTGACTATATTTTATATTTTATATTTTATGTTGATTGTTGTTTGCTGTGCCTTTTTAATTTTAACTTAGTTTTATGCACTTTGTTCCTCGGGATTGTGGGAAACGGTATTTCGATTTTCTGTCTGTGTAAACTGGCTGAGGATTGACAATAAAATTGACTTTGACTTTGACTTTGAGAGAGAAAATGGGCAAAACATTTCTCAGGAAACTAGAACGGTAGTTTGAAATTTACGACAAAATTAGTTATTCACTGTCTGCATCACATAAAAGTATCTATCCCGTCCCCACCCAATTCGCACTAGCTTCTCATTTTCATCCTACAAACAGATTACAATGGTCTGTTTCCTTTATCATCGTTACTTTTTTGCATATCTTTCCTTCATTGTTCTTTATCTCTCCACATCACCATCTATACCTCTGGTTTCCCTTATCCCTAACCAGTCTGAAGAAGGGTCTCGACCTGAAACGTCACCCATCCCTTTTCACGAGACACTGCCTGTCCCGCCTGCTGAGTTACTCCAGCTTTTTGTATATATCCTGCAGACCTTGCTTCCACTACTCTTTGAGGAAGGGAGTTTCAAAGATACTCGTTCCTCTGAGCAAAGTAAAAACCATGTCCTCTCTGTCTTAAAGCGTGACCTTTTGTTGTTTTTTAAACTGCGGCCTCAAGTTTTAGATTCTCCAAGAAGAACAATCAACTCCTGGGTCCACCCTGTCTGGCCACTCAGGATCTCATATGTTCAAACCTTTTGGTTTGATGCTTCAGAGTGAATTAATTGCTTGTTTCCTTGATAATTAAATGCAGAGATCTGAGCCATATGCCTGAGTATTCCATATTGGGGACTGGGCCATGGGTACGGCTTCACCCATGGATATTGATGGTGCTTCTCTTCCCAAAGGCTAACAACCACCCATCAACCAGTCCAGTCTGCAGAACATCAAAACATGACCTGAGATCTGGGTGTCCTAGTGCATCAGTCACTGAAAGGAAGCATGCAGGTACAGCAGGCAGTGAAGAAAGCCAATGGAATGTTGGCCTTCATAACAAGAGGAGTTGAGTATAGGAGCAAAGAGGTCCTTCTGCAGTTGTACAAGGCCCTAGTGAGACCTCACCTGAAGTACTGTGTGCAGTTTTGGTCTCCAAATTTGAGGAAAGATATTCTTGCTATTGAGGGCGTGCAGCGTAGGTTCACTAGGTTAATTCCCGGAATGGTGGGACTGTCATATGTTGAAAGACTGGAGCAACTAGGCTTGTATACACTGGAATTTAGAAGGATGAGAGGGGCTGTTATTGAAACATAAGAATATTAAGGGATTGGACACGTTAGAGGCAGGAAACATGTTCCCGATGTTGGGGGAGTCCAGAACCAGGGGCCACAGTTTAAGAATAAGGGTAAGCCATTTAGAACGGCGATGAGGAAAAACCTTTTCAGTCAGAGAGTTGTAAATCTATGGAATTCTCTGCCTCAGAAGGCAGTGGAGGCCAATTCTCTGGATGCTTTCAAGAGAGAGCTAGATAAAGCTCTTAAAGATAGCGGAGTAAGGGGGTTTGGGGAGAAGGCAGGAACGGGGTACTGATTGAGAATGATCAGCCATGATCACATTGAACGGTGGTGCTGGCTCGAACGGCCGAATGGCCTCCTCCTGCACCTATTGTCTATTGACCCACACTGGTAACGGAGTGACATCTGCTCTTCGTATTAACTCTGTTTAGACAGTTCCAGGTGGGAAATATGGCAGAAACGCAACAAATATCCTCTTTTTATTAGGACCTGTGGCAGACAGTGGACATTGCCTCAGAGGAGAGTTGCTGAACACCACGTCACCTGCAGTAATATGAGACTTGCACAATTTAGGATGCACTAAATTAGGGACAGTGATACATTCTTCTTCGAGAACTGAAACTAATGGTTAAATACCAGCAACTTTGGGACTTTGGTGCATGGGCACTTAGAAACATTGGGGGGGAAAATAGAGGAGTTTTGTGATTTGATTCCCGTGGCACTTTGCAGGGTCTCTTTTGGTAAGAGCCAGCAAGTTTGAGCAACGTAAATGTGGGGTGGTTGTGTATGTGAGTAGAATCTCAGCAAGATCCAGGGCAACAATATTGGTAAATCCCCGGGAGATACAAAACAGAAAATAACAAAGCTACTTCAACTCAGGTTATCTAACCATTCACTTCCATGTGCTTTTACCATTAGGGCATGAAATCAAATTCACTTACTTGACAAATATTGACCAAGTATTAATTCTTCATTGAGATATAATTCCTGAATAAATCTGACTATTTTTTCTTTGTTTTGTGAATAGTCATTTCCAATGCAGTCAATTAATGTTTATGTTGAAGAGTTTATGTTTTAAATCAATCAATCATTCGAGCCATTTTCTCTTCTCCCCAGCACTGAAATGCTGACGGTATTTCTGAGCTGCTGGAAGAAACTCGACCTGAGTTGACTCCTATTTCTGTTTTCATTCCCACACATGTCTTGCATTGCTGCTTCTTCTGGCATTTTGACCCCAAGATGCTAGAAGAGAATTAATGCACGTGGGGGGCGTGAATTGGTAGCACAGATGTCCTCATTCCAAATTACTGATTATAAAGTGAGTTGATCTTTTTAATGTGTGTTTTCATTGTTAAGATTGAATTGAACAAATACAAAGAAGGAAAGAGTTGCAGGGATTAAAATTTAATGTTAGCGGACTAATTGTGGTGTGCCTTTGAGAAAGAAAATTTGGAAGAGTAAAATGGTTGGCTGTCTTAGCAACAATTAGCTTCAGCGGCAGAAGCTGAATGCTATCGCCATGGTATCGGCATCAAAAATTCTCACAGCAAGATGTCAAAACAATAAAGTTGTCTCTGCCCTGTTTGCCTAGCTCTGAGCCCAAAGGAACAATCAGAAACAGCAAAAACTTAACTCGCTGTTTTGGCTGGACCCAGAATTTATTAATTTGGTGGTTTGAGGTATTATGAATATAATTTCAAGACACTGTTTGAAGTTAAGACATGCTTTATTATTCCTCAACTGTGATCCATAAGTTTTTATTAGCTTACCTCTGAATTCCTGGTTACTGCTGTCAACTCAAATGTTTAACTGCCATTCACTTAACATGAGCAAGAAACAATTGGTTCCCTTGTATACATACCACAGTTCAAATAATGCAAAAAAAGGAACTAGCAGAAATTCATTGACAAGTGGTTTAATGGACTAATGTTCTGGTTGATTGAAGTTTGATGATGGCTTTAATAAGGATGATGGTCAACTATCTGACGTCGGCCTCAGTGACTGAGATTACAATGCCCCAGGCAACGATGGGGGCCTGAGAAAGCAAATCAGTAGTCTCCCTTGTCAGTAGAAGCCGAATGCTGACCTTTAACTTACACTTATTGTCATTGGTGGCTCTTTTCATAGAGTAGGTGGATTTTTTATTTGCAAACAACGTCACTAGTCAGATCGCCAAGAAACCAAACGTGGGTGCTGTGAACGGCCGAGTGAGAATATGTATCTGTTTCCTCATTGTTCCCCCTTGATCTTTCCTTACCATATTTCACAACGGTGCTCACATCTTTTTGGCTTTTAATGCGTGTCTCTATTTTGTTCTCTGGCTTCCTGGAAGCACATTTTGTGTGGATAATCTACTTGATTTGTTTTGAAATGCTTGTAGGCGCTTCAGTGGAACCTGACGTTGTTAATAGGAATGAACAGTAGGAACATCAGCTTCAGAGTTGAACAACAGTGGAGGGCTGAAAAGGCCTGTTTCCGGCTGTATATATATGATATGATATGATAACAGTGTGCGAGGTGCCCAAGCTTACCTCTTTTTGAGAGGACTAAGTTGGACAGGTCTGGGAAATACATTGTACCACTGCGTCACGGTGATGCGGTGTGCAACTATTATGTAGATCAAAACAATTAGCTGTCAGGCTGTTTATGCTGTCAGGCCGTTCCACCCTTGTTAGAAGTTGCACTAACACCTGTGAGTCAGTATGCTGTGAGTTCAATCTCTTCCTTGTCCCTCATTATATTTTAGAGGATCATAAAGTTATACAGCGTGGAATCAGGCCCTTCGGCCAAACTTGCCCACACCGATCAACATGTCCTATCTACACTAGTCCCACCTGCCTGCATTTGCCCCATATCCCTGTAAAACCTATTCTATCCATTTTCTTTGATTAGAATTTTATGAATTCTGAAATGGTCTTATGTAATATAACAATATATATCAGAAATATTAATGCAATATTAAATATTAATGTAATATTAAACCTGACTCAGATTTATTGCATAAAAGAAGAAGCTTTCCAGATGTTCCCAAGCATTTTAGTTGATATGAAATAAAAGTTGCATCCTTTAGCACTTAAGTCTAAACTAAAGGCAGGGGTTTTGACGAGAAGTTCACTGGTACGTTTATATTTTTTATTAAAAAAAGTAATCAACCTTGAAAGAGAAAAAAATCCTGTCCATATGGTGCCCTTGTTCTTGGGTTTTTGTGGGCTGTCAAATTGTGCTGTCGGTAAAATGACTTTGATGCAGTACCATATCTTTGATGATTCACGCCATTGTTCCCTGCCAGCTGCAAGTTCAGTCGTCTTTGCCTCAATCCCTTGTTTTTAATGCCCTGATTGACCATAAACATGACTCTGTGAGGCTGAGATTCTGAACTCCTGCCAGAAGCAGTTTCACTTATGAGGTTGAACCTCTCACTCTGAATGTAGATTCACCAACCACGTAAAATGATCTTTGATGTTGAATGAATTGGATTAATTGCATAATCAGCAGTCCGTAGATCCCTGTTTTTGTTCACATTAAATATCTCTGAGAAATCTGGAATTAATGTGCTTTATTGCTTTAAACCCAAACCCAAAGGGCGGCACGGTAGCACAGCGGTAGAGTTGCTGCTTTACAGCGAATGCAGCGCCGGAGACTCAGGTTCGATCCTGACTACGGGTGCTGCACTGTAAGGAGTTTGTACGTTCTCCCCGTGACCTGCGTGGGTTTTCTCCGAGATCTTCGGTTTCCTCCCACACTCCAAAGACGTACAGGTATGTAGGTTAATTGGCTGGGTAAATGTAAAATGTAAAAATTGTCCCTAGTGGGTGTAGGATAGTGTTAATGTACGGGGATCACTGGGCGGCACGGACTTGGAGGGCCGAAAAGGCCTGTTTCCGGCTGTATATATATGATATGATATGATATGATAAATGTAATTTGTTAACAATTTATTCACAAAATGCTGGAGTAACTCAGCAGGTCAGGCAGCATCTCGGGAGAGAAGGAATGGGTGACGTTTCGGGTCGAGACCCTTTTTCGTTCTTGTAATTTGTTAACATTTATTATTTTTTTAGATAATTCCGTCTGCTAATAAATGTGAATCGAAGACCTGTCGCCAGCTATGAAGTCACAAAGCTAGATTTGCATGTCTTTCATTCATTTGTTCTATATCTCTCTACATCACCGTCTATATCTCTTGTTTCCCTTCACCCTGACTCTAGTCTGAAGAAGGGTTTCGACCTAAAACGTCACCCATTCCTTCTCTCCAAAGATGCTGCCTGTCCCTCTGAGATACTCCAGCATTTTGTGTCTATCTTTGGTTTAAACCAGCATCTGCAGTTCCTTCCTACACACTTAGCTGTGCCAAATTGAATTGAATTGAGAAAGTGGTAAAAATAAAATCTTCTATTAAATTTGCATCTGCAGAAATGATTGACCTACTTTAAGGGCTGGGTCTATTAACAGTGGTAAAGCTCCTGAGTTTGTCTCACATCCCTGTTTTCTGATATAGATGCAGCCGAAAGAACTGCTCAGACTGTATTTCAGACAATCCCTTTTTCAAGTCCCTAGTACACCTTGAATCCAATTATAAACACTGTTTCCTGGTGACCAAAGTGACTGTATTCTCTTAATAATCGTAAACCACTGGAAGAAATGAACATTACCAATCTCCTTCACTGCACAAAGTTTTAAGAAAACCCCTAAAAGATGGTATTCACTGATGTGCATTACATCATTTGAGTATGATTTGGATGAAAAGGGCATGGTTGCTAAGAAATCTGATCTATCCAGGAACATCACAGGGTTTAGTTGCGCAGTTGCTATTCCAATTGGGAGTGTTCGGTATATTGTTCCCTGTTTGTATTCACAGACCCACCAGCTTTTACTGTTCTTGTAAGAACTTGCACGTCCAGTCACATTTGCCCTCTTTCTTTGCTCACTACAATATTTCAGCATTGCATATTGCAAGATTTCATAACACAGGAGGCTACTCAGCCTGTTGAATCTGCCAGCTTTCAAAACATTCCCATCAGGATTGGCTATTTTTTAATTTCGTTGTACTCGTTGCAATGACAATAAATGAATATTATTATTATTATTATTATTATTATCAGTCCCATTCCCTCACTTATTTCTCTGCAACAGGCCATGTCAGAGTTGCACAGTACTTTAGACTGGACTGGACTGGACTAACAGCCAGACTTTTGGACCATTGATCTAGAGATGTGGATTTGAATCCCAGCACAGAAACTCCGATGCAAGTAATGAAAGAAAGATGGAATTTTTTAAAAACCGTATCTCAGTAAAATTAACCGTAAAACTACTGGATAGATGAATAAACCCATCTGATTCCCTAATCTCTTTCAGGAAAGGACATCTGCCAGCATTACCTGGACTGCATCACATATGACTAGATCTAGATCTATTAATTTGGTTGAATGTTAACTGCCTCGTCAGTTCAGGGGCAACTAGGGACGGATAATACCCACGGGGACTGCCCATGAATTGATACATTTTTTTAAGTTGATTAGAAATTGAACTGAACAGATACTTGAATGCTTCAGCTCGTGTATCTACAGGAATCTCCACAATTACTTGTAATAAATAAGGGGCTGATGGAATACAACTGCTCTTGCCTTAAGAAGCAAGGTCCAGGCTAAACCTGGGCCACCAATCAGCATTTCACCCAGTGGCTAAAGCATCCAGCAAAGGGACATGGAGATCTTTCAGGTCCACAGCCAGGGGCTGTTGGCAGGAGGATGCCGGGAGGTCTCCATCACGGTGCAATAGGCATATTGGGGAAGTGTGCCATTGTGCAAAATGTCTGCTTGCTTGGGCTGCTCCTTTGGCTGGACGACAAAAAAGTAATTTTCTCACCCTGTGTGGAGCTAGGTGATCTCCCTAAAGCAGCAGTGAGCTTCAGTGAGATCCTGAGATTAGTAGCAGCAGCTTGGTATGACGCAGTGGTTAGCAAGCTAAGAGCGACTGGGACCTCGACCACTGTGGCAAAGCAGTTTCGGGACATATGAGATGATGCCTTGGGTTTCTATTAGAATAAAGAATACAATTTAGATGTTGGTTCTTTCTAATGTGGAGTTGATGGGGGGTGAGGTTGTTTTGGAAATAAATAGGATTCTTGTTTTCAACCTCGGTGAGGTTGAAAATCCAACTGTAGACAAATTTGGAACATTTTGCGTTGCTGCCGATGTCATTATTAGGAAGTTTAACTGGGGGGGGGAGAGAGGAAGAATGAAAATCATGCTGAGAAAGAGCAGCAGAAACATGCACAAAATTACTGTGCTGCTGGTTATGCTGATTTTCAACACATTCCAACGTTTCAGTCATGTGACAGCAATTTTTCAGGTCATATTGTTTTGGATGGTTGCAAAGCACCCTGGAAATAATCAGACAGCTGGGCTGGATGCTCTCTATTCCAAAGTCCTCTGGGTGGCTGTGAATTGGAAGGTTTTGGTAAAATTGGATGCCTGCTGTGTAAGTGCCCTGTCTATACCTTTGAGAGCTTACTGCACTTTGAGGCCCAGGTCACCACAGACCAATTTACTTCAACATTGGTCGAAGCAACGATACTCAGGAGGATCAACATATAAAAATAGGACTTGTGTGAGGGAGTAATACACTCAGCTTCTTGAACTTTTTTTGTCATGGCTGATCTGGTTATAACCTCAGCTCTGAATTCCCGTTTAGTTGTGGAAAACTTTCACCCTCTTGTTTATCAAGAATCCATTTATCTCCGCTGTGCATTTTTCAATGACTGCTCTGATGAAAACAATTCCAAATATTCATGACTGTGAGAGAGAAAAATTATTACTTCAGCTGTAACTTAAACACTCAGTTCTTTTATTTTAAACAGTGACCCCTGGTCCCCTTTGAAATGCAAGATTACATAGATAAAACGCGGAATATATTTAGGATGGATAAACCTGTTTCAGTATAAATCTGTCTTATAAATCTGATTTATATTTTACTCAGGTCCCCATTATGGAGGACGGTGAAAGTCTGGGGGGGGGGTTACGTGCCAAGATTACTCATGAATTGGATTATGGTTCATGGGAGAAGGCAAGAGAATAGGGTTGAGAGGGAAAGATAGATCAGCCACGATGGGCTTGATGGGCCAAATGCCCTAATTGTGCTCCTGCAACTCATGAACTTGGTTTGTTACACTCCCCAGTACTGAAAGGGAATTTTTGAGAAAAACCTTAAGTTAAAAAAAAATAGAACTTTGGGTAATTAATTTTCATTACAATCATAATTCCTGTTGTGAAATTTGCTTGTGTCTTCCTTAGTGAGGACAGTACCAATCTCGTGGAAATACTAGGGGACCGAGGATCTAGTGGGAGGGAGGAACTGAAGAGAATCCACATTAGTCAGAAAATGGTGTTAGGGAAACTGTTGGGACTGAAGGCAGATAAATCCCCAGGGCCTGATGGTCTGCATCCCAGAGTACTCGAGGAGGTGCCCCTAGAAATCGTGGATGCATTGGTGATCATTTTCCAATGTTCTCTCGACTCTGGATCAGTTCCTGTGGACAGGAGGGTAGCCAATGTAACTCCACTTTTTAAGAAAGGAAGGAGGGAGAAAATGGGGAATTAGAGACCAGTTAGCCTTACATTAGTAGTGGGGAAGATGCTGGAGTCGATTATTAAAGATGTTATAGCAGCGCATTTGCAAAGCAGTGACTGGATCGGTCAATGTCAGCATGGATTTATGAAGGGGAAATCATGCTTGACTAATCTTTTGGAATTTTTTGAGGATTTAACAGGTAGAATGGATAAGGGAGAGCCAATGTATGTGGTGTATTTGGACTTTCAAAAAGCCTTTGACAAGGTCCCACACAAGAGATTAGTGTGCAAAAGTAGAGCACATGGTGTTAGGGTATTGACATGGATAGAGAACTGGTGGGCAGACAGGAAGCAAAGAGTAGGAATTAACGGGTCCAGGAAGGCAGATTATTATCTGAATGGTGTCAGGTTAGAAGGGGAGGTGCAACGAGACCTGGGTGTGCTTATACATCAGTCACTGAAAGTAAGCATGCAGGTATGGCAGGCAGTTAAGAAAGCCAACGTTGGCCTATCTTGCGAGAGGATTTGAGTTTAGGAGCAAGGAGGTCCTACTGTAGTTGTACAGGGCCCTGGTACCGTACCTGGAGTATTGTGTGCAATTTTGGTCGCCTAATTTAAGGAAGGCCATTATTGCTATTGAGGGAGTGTAGTGTAGGTTCAGCAGGTTAATTCCCGGGATGGCGGGACAGACATATGATGAAAGAATGGGATGACTGGGCTTGTATTTGCTGGAATTTAGAAGGATGAGAGGGGATCTTATAGAAACATATATAAAATTATTAGAGGAATGGACAGGGTAGATGCAGGAAAAATGTTCCTGATGTTGAGGGAGTCCAGAACCAAATTTAAGAATAAGGGGTAGGCCATTTAGGACTGATATGAGGAAAAACATTTTCACCCAGAGAGTTGTGAATCTGTGGAATTCTCTGCCACGGAAGGCAGTGGAGGCCAATTCACTGGATGTTTTCAAGAGAGAGTTAGATTTAGCTCTTAGGGCTAAGGGAATCAAGGGATATGTGGGAAAAGCCTGAACAGGGCACTGATTTTGGATGATCAGCCATGATCATATTGAATGGTGGTGCTGGCTCGAAGGGCTGAATGGCCTACTCCTGCACCTATTTTCTTTGTTTCTATGAAATTTCATTTCTTGTTTATCCTCATCTATAAATGGGTAGGCATTATCACAATTGCAACCATGCACCAGGTAGGTAGGAGGGAGGGAGAGAGAGAGCAGAATGAACTCGGCGCTGCTCTGCTGAAAAGTTGTGGCAACTAGAGGGAGATTCACTTTGCAACACGAAAAAGTGGGCAAAAAGCGGGAAACAAAAAGTGACCAACAATAACAACTCTAGTTATTTGATATTTGCTAAATATCTAATTCCGAATGTAAGCTACAAACTGTTAATCTAATTATGTTGTTATAAATTGCACAACAATGTCAGGGGTTATGGGGAGAAGGCAGGAGAATGTGGTTAGGAGGGAGAGATTGATTAGCCATGATTGAATGTCGGGGTAGACTTGATGGGCCAAATGGCTTAATTCTGCTCCTATCACTTATGACCTTACAACAGTGGTAGGAAGAAACTTTAATAGCGGAGTACTGAGATATGTATTTGAATAATTGTATCTCCTTCATTACTTGCACCAAGGTGAAGTAATAGAATAAGTGATGCACTAGGATTGTTCCCAAATAAAGGGAAGGGGAGTGTTGAAGGAAGTTTATATTTTGTGGACTGAGGTTCAGAACGTAATTGACTCAGTTGGTTTGGTGGCCATGTCTGACCGACACCATTTCAAACTGCTTGGCAAAGTCCTCGTGAATGGTTTTCTCATCTACACTCGTAATTGTTGAATGAAATGTTTGATCATTTGAATAAGGTCCTGTCCTCTTTACTAATCATTGAAACCTTGTGAGCACCATATTTGCTGTTATTTTATATTGCTCAATAAAAAACATTGCACAATATGAATTAGGATTAAAAAAAGGATTTGAAATCTCATGAACAATGTTTTAATTGTTCCTCGGGATATTAGCCATAGAATGCAATGCATGGTAAGGACTTAATTAACTGTATGCAAAGGGAATGGAATCATGAAATTCATGCCTCAAAAGGAGACTGTTGTTTCCATATCACCCACAAATGCAGTTGATTTAGGTTATTACCATTTCTTCGCTCTTAGTTTGCCTCCTTTATAGGTTACCACCCTTCGAGAGATCATTCACCTTATTGTTTTCAGAGTTTTACATGCAGTTAAAATTCTTCCCTATTTCCTACAGTCCGAAATGGTAAAACAAGCCAAATTGGTATTCAGCCCTGAGAACATTCTACCCGAGAGTATGTTCTCTTGTGTTACCACATCCTTCCTGTGGTGTGGTGATCAGAAATATATGCAGTGTTCTAGATGTGGCATAACTTATATATAGTTCTAGCATGATAGATCAGTCTGAAGAAGGGTCTCGACCTGAAACGTCACCCATTCCTTCTCCCCTGAGATGCTGCCTGACCTGCTGAGTTACTCCAGCATTTTGTGAATAAATACCTTCGATTTGTACCAGCATCTGCAGTTATTTTCCTACACTATAGTTTTAGCATGATCACCCTGCATTGACTGACAAAAGGCAATATCCTCAATGTGTTTTTAACCAGTTTATCTACCTGTCACCCTATATTCAAGTTCCTGAGGATATGCACTTGAAGTTCCTTTTCTTTCTCCACGTTTCTTGCTCTGCCACTAATCGTGTATTCCTTGCCTTGTTTGAACTCCCCAAGTGTTCAAGTATTCAAGTTCAAGTATGACTACTCAAGTATTTCTCCCCACAGATCTCCATGCTTAATTTCAATTGCCAGTTTTCTGCCCACCTAACCAAGGCGTGGACACAAGAAACTGCAGATGCTGGTTAACAACAAGATTCACAAAATGCCGGAGTAACTCAGCATTTTGTATTCTCCAGAGATGCTGCCTAACCTGCTGAGTTACTCCAGCACTTTGGGCAATTAATATCTTCCAGTGGCTTAGAACTATCTTCCTCTCTCCAAGCATCTCAATCATGGTGCTTAAATTAAAGCCCAAGCAGTATATCACTAAATTCAGCCCTCTACCCATTTACCTTGCATTGGTGTGGGTGACCAAGGTTGGACTAATGATTGGGTTGGGGCGGAGAGTATGGTCGTTTGGAGAGAGTAAGTTCAGTGATTGGGGGGGGGAGGGGGTAGGAACAAGCAATAGGATTGTGTTGCGACTGTGCAGCTGAGGTGAACACTTTGATGCTTTGAGTTCATCGAGGGAATGATGGAACGAACAAAGGAATAGAAAGAACAATTGTAGACATTGTGGGGCTTGTGGTTAGCCATTGAATTTCCAATGTATGGTTCACATGGGCATCGAGAGAGTAGAGCTGTGGCCTGATTATGTGGCCCCAAGGCAACCTGTGCTGAGGGACAGTGAGGGCGATGTGTTGCCAATCCGTACTGGTGAGGGAGGTCACAGGGAGGAGCAGTGACCTGGTTACCTGAGTTAAGGATGAGTTTGGAAGGGATGATGGTGTTGAACTGTTGATCTGTAGTCGATGAACAACAGCCTGCCTAACCTGATACTGTTGTCCAGTGCAGAAAGGACAGCAAATGAGACTGCATCCACTGTCGATTTGTTGCTGCGGTATGAAGATTGAACTGGCTCCAGGTCGTTATAAGAGTTGATTTACTTTGTTACCGACCTCTTGAAGCACTTCAACCTAATGGGCGTGTGTGCCACCGGTTGGTAATCGTTGATGCATGCCATCTTGCTCTTCTTGGGATTATGGATGTCTTTTTAAAGCAGGTTGGGACCTTGGATGGATCATATCATATATATACAGCCGGAAACAGGCCTTTTTCGGCCCTCCAAGTCCGTGCCGCCCAGCGATCCCCGTACATTAACACTATCCTACACCAACTAGGGACAATTTTTACATTTACCCAGCCAATTAACCTACATACCTGTACGTCTTTGGAGTGTGGGAGGAAACCGAAGATCTCGGAGAAAACCCACGCAGGTCACGGGGAGAACGTACAAACTCCTTACAGTGCAGCACCCGTAGTCAGGATCGAACCTGAGTCTCCGGCGCTGCATTCGCTGTAAAGCAGCAACTCTAACGCTGCGCTACCGTGATAGAGTGAGAATGACAGTGAAAGCTCCAGTCAGTTGGTCTATGCAGCTTTTGAGAACATGGCCAGCCTGGCACACTATCAGGACCAGCCGCTTCCGGGCGTTCACCCTCAAATAGGATCTTCTGATGTGGGCCTCGGTGACTGAGATCACAGGGTCACCGAGGGCTGTGGGGGCTCGTGAATATATTCTACTCCGGAACGTCATTCTATTCCAGAAATACTCTTGTGTGAAGTGTTTACAATGACAGATTTCATGATAAATTTGGACTAAAAATTTTGCTAATAAAAGAGCTGTCTTAAAATGAGAAATTAATTACATTTGCAAGATCTTGGTCTATGCTTTCTAATTTGCTCCACTTAAAATCTACATTTTCTGTTGAATTCTCACTTAGAGTGGAATGGAAAATCTGTTACGGCTATTTGGGTTATGGAAACTTGCCCTTAACAGAATCAATAAATCATTGCTCAAAAATATGCGAATACAATTCCTTCCAATACAATTTATGTGGGGGGGGGGGGGAAGAATAAACATGAAATGTAACTTTTTCCAATTGGTGTCTCTTGACGTGGCTTCACAATATGGGGAATCACAACACGCCCCGCATTCAGGGAATGCAACAACCCCTCCCTTAACATGACAGTCGCCTGCTATATGGGAGAAAAAAACCACAGCCCCTGTCCATCATTTCAAGATCATAGTCTGATCTCTTACCCTTTACTTAAAGATAACTGCATGACCTTCAGCCCAGCGTGCCTGAATGAAGGTGATCAGCACTCCCTCGAGGCGATTCGAATGATACACAAACAAATGGATGACGATGCTGATGGCGATGTTGATGTCGAGGAGAGTCACGAGGTAAGACAACTTTTTTAACAAAGACCAGCTTAAAGTAATAAATTCTGTGCTTTTGCAATGTACACTTCATACCCCATTTGTGATTTGTGTTTGTGATGTAAATAGAGATAAAATTAACAGGGTGTTAAACAATTAAATATACTATTTTGTAGTCTATACCTTTGGATAACTTGAAGATCCTTTGGCTTAAGGAAATGTTGAGGGACCTTGTGAATGATTACAAATGCCTAGAGCTAAGTCAAACACAACAGAAATCGGTGGTCCTATCCTCAGTCAGAAACTTGGTTAACCTGAAAATTATTTTTGGTAATTGTGGGGCAAGAGAGGGGAAAATTAATGAAAATGTCCTACTGTTGCTCCCTGCCCTTTGAATCCATGCATTGATACTCAGGAAAGACAGAATTGTATTTGGTTTTGTTGTTATGCCTGCAATTACCTATTTCTGTTTTGACATTTATTAGTCAGAGACCAAGAAGTACTGCAGAATAAACCATGTCAATGGGAAGTGCTTTGGCTCCATTTTTCGTGAACCATGTTGTTTTGGAATCATTCTTATACATACATATTGAGTATATATGTATGAGATTGACATTTTCAGAAAGGATCTACTTTCCATAAAGAAAATGCAGTGAAAATGAACTAAATTTGTTCCGGGCATGAAAGTTTTATCCTTTGGGGAAAGATTAAACAAACTGGGTTTGTGCTCGATGGAGTTCAGAAGAATGTAAAGCAATCTCTTTGTCGCATACAACATTCTTAAGCAGCTTAACCGGGTTGTGCAGGTAGGTGATGATTCAACTCTCGGTTGTTCAGAACAAGGGATCGTATTCTCAAAACCAGTCTTGGCCACTGAAGGTGAAGATGAAAAGAAAGCTTTTCGCCCAGAAGGATAGTGAATCATTTGAATTCTCCTCCCAAGAAGAAAGTGCAGATTATATCCAAGGCATTTTTAGATTGATTTTTGGATATTAAAGGATTGGAATAATTATGTGGAAAATCGCCTCTGGGTGGAATCTTATTGAATAGCCCACTATTGCATCCTTTTTTTTGGCAATTTTTTCTGGTGCCACCGTTAGTTTTTTGTGCATGATCTGACTCAAGAAAACACTTTAGTGGTATCACAGTGGCACAGGTCTTAGAACGGCTGCATCACAGCACTAGAAACCTGGTTCGATTCTGGCCTTGGGTGCTGTCTCTAGAGTTTGAACATTCTCCTTGTGACTGCATGGTTTTCTTCTGGTTGCTCTGCTTTCCTCCCCCATCCCAAATATGTGCGGGCTGATAGGGGGCTGATAGGTTAATTGGTCTCTGCAACATTGCCCCTCATGTGTAGGGAGTAGATGCTAAAGTGAGATGACATAGAACTAGTGTGATTGATGTTGGCATTGACTCAGTAGGCTAAAGGGCCTGGTGTATCTCTAAACTAAACTAAACAAAACTTTTAGCTTAAAGAATATTTTTCCTAAGTTTATTATTTTCTTAGATGTTGAGATTTGTATTCTCCGCTATGTATGGCATATTTGCATCCATCTATAGTTACCTGGCAACGGGGGCCGATCTCCCTGGATGAGGCTCTCCCATTGCACTGTGGGTATGCTGACGCCTGACATGTCCCCAAATGCGGGAAACTCGACTGCAAAATTTGTGGTCGTGGGGGACTGCGTTCATGCTAAGAGCAGCACGGTGGCGCAGGAGTAGAGTTGTTGCCTTACAACGCTTGCAGCGGGGTGACCTGGGTTCGATCCTGACTATGGGTGCTGTCTGTACAGAGTTTGACCGCGTGGCTTTTCTCCAAGATCTTCGGTTTCCACCCACACTCCAAAGACGTCTAGGTTTGCAGGTTAATTGGCTTGGTATAAGTGTAAATTGTCCCTCGTGTGTAGGATAGTGTTAATGTGCGTGGATCGCTGGTCGATACAGACTCGGTGGGCCGAAGGGCCTGTTTCCATGCTGTGTCACTAAACTAAATTAAATTAAACGAAACTTATCAATTCAACGTCTGTTCTTGTGAAATTCTTGCAAAGCTGACCCATTTCCAAAAATGTGGAGCCAGAATTTGGAAGTAGTTTTGTTGGAACAGGTCAAGTTCTGATAAAGCAGGTCACTTAAGAACATGGAGTTTATTGATTGCTCAATGACTGGAAATCGAAATTGAACCCAAAATGTAGGAAGATCAGAACATTGTAATAATGCTCCACAAGGTCAGAAGGAGACTGGGGTGAGCAAGGCTTGTAAGCTCATTTGGCTTTAGGTGCACTGCCTTTGATCAATCACCAAAATTGGTAAAGAAATGTGCAGGCGAGACTGTCATTCCATGCCAGTGACACATCTAATATTTGTGGCCTTTTCCATATGATGCATAAGTTACCTCAATACATCATCCATAACTGTAATTATGCCCACATTTTTGTTGTATAATTTCAGTCAGTTGATTTGTTAGAGGAAGTGCTGTAGAAGTGAAATACTGCAAGAAAACAAGACTAAACACAAAGCCTTGACGGTTTTAATTTTCATTTCATTTGCTGTAATCTATTTCCTCTTCTGAAGAATTGCTTAGATTTAAATCTAACATTGTCTGCTGATATCTGATATCCAAATAAGAATGAAAGAGTATTTTGTAGGCGTTTTAATCGTGGAGGGGATGACAGCAGATTACAATTCTGGTCTAGCCCGATGAGACGAAACATGGGAGCATTCCTGTAGGGTCTTTGAACCCTTCACTCTTTCCTTGGATCTCACTGTGAACTTCATTGGCCGAACTGGGTCAGCCAACCAACTCCAGGCTGTACTGAAATTACCATTAGTCCAGATCAAAAATCCAGAAATCCCTGGTGCTTTTCGAGTTTTCAGTTCCACTTTTTCTGTGAAGTATGGTTGGTAGCTAAGAGAAACACAGAGAATGATCAATTGTCATTATTTCAAATCCCCTCTGGCATTTCTGTCCAAAACCTAATATAATACCTAGATCTTGCATAGCTGTAGATCCAAAGCAGAATGATTCTTTGGATCGACTGCTAAACTGTAACTTGCTGTGGTGCCAGATTATATGTATTTATGGCAATGTCCTATTGCTTCTAGTCAGGAGACTATATGAAGTAACACTTGACTTTCAATGACCTTTACCTCCCTTAGAGTCCTACAGCACAGAAACAGGCCCTTCGGCCTACGTACCCATGCCGACCAAGATGACCCATCTGCGCTAGTCCCACCTGCCCGTGTTTGGCTCCTATCCCTCTAAACCTTTCCTGTCCATGTATCTGCCAAATGTCTTTTGAATGTTGTTAGAGTACCTGCCTCCTCCAGTAAATACCTCCTCTGCTGGCAGTTCCTTCCATAAACCCACCACCCTTGGTGATATTTGCTTGTCTTTCTGGGAATTGTTAAGTATAAGAGTGGTGCAGCTGATAGACCTGCTGCATCACACCACCAGAGACCTGCGTTTAATTCTGACATCTGGTGCTGTCTGTGTGGAGTTTGCACGTTCTGCCTGTGACCGTGTGGGTTTCCTCCAAGTGCTCCAGTTTCTTCCCACATTCCAAAGACGTGCAGGATTTGTATGTTATTGGCCTCTTTAACTTGCCCTCGGTGTGTAGGGAGTGGATGAGCAAGTAGGATAATACAAAATTTGTGTGAATAGGCGATCAATAGTCAGCATGGACTCGATGGGTCGAAGGGCCCGTTTCCATGTTGTAACTTTTAATCAGTAATGACAGGATGACTTTTCAGAATGTAATTTTAATATCAACTGTTAAATAAGTTGATGAATGTGGTCTCACTGGCACTTGGGTTGATTAATGGGTTCTGGCAAAGACCTGTAACTTAAAACACTTGGCTTCGATTTGGTCTCATTTTCTTCACAATATTAAAAAATTTCAGGTATTTAAAAAAAATCTTAACCTTGAACATCAACAGGACTTCCTGTAATAAAGTTTTTAATTTAGGAGGGGTACTGCTGAATAACTTTTCTGGATTTTAATATGATGTGCGCTGCTGCTTAAATTTAATGGGAGACATCGTAATTACATGGGGCTTAAACACTTCAAGTTCTGTGACGCCAGTTTCAATAACAGTAAACACCATTTAAAGATATTTTGTGGACTCTGTGCACATTGGTTGTGTGCTGTGGACACCGAGTACTCAGTTACCATAGAGATGACATAGACACATGTAGGTTTGATTTGTAAAAGTAATGAAGTAAATGTCAAGGTAGTCAGCTAAATATGATAGCTCTGAACCAAAACCTGGATCGGAGCATGCAAGGCATTCATTGTAGGGAAATGACAAATTAACAGCGTCTTTCCTGCTGCATGTTTGATGGTCTGATTAAATGTAGTGTAAGTCTATAATGTTTTATTTGTAATTGGATCTATATCACAGATCCTAACACTTGCAACGGGTGTGTCTGGTAACAGTCTTGGTTTTCTCTGAACACAGAAAACGTTAGGAATTGGTGCAGGTCTTCCTGCCGCTCTAATCACTTTGACCCTCTGCTTCTAATTAATCCTCTGCATCGATTAAAGGGATCACCTAGACCTCTTCGAAGGTATTTATTCACAAAATGCTGGAGTAACTCAGCAGGTCAGGCAGCATCTCAGGAGAGAAGGAATGGGCTTCGTTTCGGGTCGAGACCCTTCTTCAGACTGATGTCAGGGGGGCGGGACAAAGGAAGGATATAGGTGGAGCCAGGAAGATAGAGGGAGATCTGGGAAGGGGGAGGGGAAGGGAGGGACAGAGGAACTATCTAAAGTTGGAGAAGTCAATGTTCATACCACTGGGCTGCAAGCTGCCCAGGCGAAATATGAGGTGCTGTTCCTCTAATTTCCAGTGGGACTCACTATGGCACTGGAGGAGGCCCATGACAGAAAGGTTAGACTGGGAATGGGAGGGGGAGTTGAAGTGCTCAGCCACCAGGAGATCAGATTGGACCTAGACCTCTTCCATCTGTCCTTTTCCCCATCAACCCCTTCTTGGCCACATGCTGGCTTCTTTAGTTTAAATTAGAGCTTCAGCGTTGAAATAGGCCTTTAGGTCCACTGAGTCCATGCCGTATGCTAGTTCAATGTTATCCCACTTTTGCATCCTGCATACTAAATTTACAGACGCCAATTAACCAACAAACCTGCATGTCTTTGGAACGTGGGAGGAAACCGGAGCACCCGGAGAAAACCCACGCAGTCAGGATCGAACCCGGGTCTCTGACGCTGTGAGACAGCAGGTCTACCACTGTGCCACCATGCTGCCCTGTTCTCTTTCCTGTTATTAAACCAGATTATCTCTCTAATTCCCCTCATCCATGCACACTCTAGGAATCGCCCCCGGTCCCCTTTAAACTATATCCATTCCTCTAACTTCACATTTCACTCATCGTCTTTCCTTTCCTCTCCTCTCCGTCTATACTCTGTTCTCTCATCTCTCTCCTTTGTCCACCTATTGGCCAATCAAAACCCCTCACCTGTAACCACCATCACTTGCTGGGTTTTTTCCCATCCCCACCTCTTTTCCAGCTTTTCTCCACCGATTCCAATCAGATCCTTGACCTGAAACGATTCATATCCATGTCCTTCAGAGATGCTGCCTGATCCGCTGAGTTACTCCAGCACTTTGTGTTTTGCTGAAGATTCTGGCATCTGCAGTTACTTGTTCCTCCATCTCCCTAGTCTCCTCTAAGAGGACTTGCATTTACTGTATGTAGTTCCTTTCATGTTTCCTGCTGTACAGCAGTGTTTTACAACCTATGAGTCATTTCTTGTTGATTAATGAATATTGTAATATCAGAAGTATAACTGCTAATTTGGATACAGCAACCTCCAACAGACAGCAACGTGATAACTAGTAGACATATTTTTATGTTGCTAATAGAGAGAGAGATTTTGGCCAGAATACAAGGGAGAGTTCTTCTACTCCCCTTCAAAATAGTGCTGTGCAGTCAATTGGAGGAAAACTAACTTTGTCTAATTTGCCCATCCATGCTGACATCAATAGAGAGGGGAATGTACAGCAATTGTTGGCCGTGCCAGTTTGGAGCTGCAATAGAAAGAAATGTACAGAATCTTTGGCTTCCCTATTTGTCTTTCTTGAATGTTCGGCTGCAATGTGCCAAATCTGTAAATTATCGGCAGCAATTAACAATGAGTGCTGACATTCACTAGCCTCACAGACTATGCTCTGAGTCCTCCGGTTCTTTCATTTCTGCAGCTGTGGCATCATCGTTGTGATCTATGCTCATTCCACTTTGCGTAGCACCAAAAACAGGCACAAGGCAGGCATTCCCTCCCCCGCGCTGCCCAGTTGTACAGTGGAAGAGGACCAAGAAGAATTGGAGGGGATAGTTTCCTCATTATTTAGGAAACGGGTCACTCCACCATTGTCAGAGTGAGGCCCAGCGTAAATTGGAGGAACAGCACCTAATATTTCCCATGGGTAGCTTACACCCCAGCAGTATGAACATTGACTTCTCTAACTTGAAATAGCCCTTGCTTTCCCTCTCTCACCATCCCCTCCCCCTTCCCAGTTCTCTCACCAGTCTTTACTGTCTCCAACTACATTCTATCTCTGGCCCACCCACTCCCCTGACATCAGTCTGAAGAAAGGTCTCGACCTGAAATGTCACTCATTCCTTCTCTCCAGTGATGCTGACTGTCCCACTGAGTTACTCCAGCATTTTGTGTACAGTTTGGAAGGTTGATACTATATGGGGCGGCACAGTGGTATAATTGCTGCATTACAGCATCAGCATCCCAGGTTTGATCCTGACTATGGGTGCTGTCTGTATGGGTTTTGTATGTTCTCCTTGTGACCGCATGGGTTTTCTCCGGGTGCTCTAGTTTCCTCCCACACTCCAAAGATGTACAGATTTGTAGGTTAATTGGCTTTGGTAAGTTGTAAAATTGCCCCTGGTGTGTAGGATAGTGCTGCTGCACGGGGTAATCGCTGGTCGGCATGGACTCGGTGGGCCGAGGGGCCTGTTTCCACCTTGTATCTCTAAAGTCTAAAGTAAAATCTATAAAGTCTCATTGGTCATTGCTTCCAGTAAAGTACGGATTTGGCACAGGAACAATTGTTGCAGATGATTAACCTGTACAGTGCCACCCCTGGGTATTCTCGGGTCATGGCCAATAGTTAAAAAAAACCTTGGCAGTGAACAAGATTAAAACATGAAATAAGGAAGCCAAAACCATGATTCTCCCCATTTTTATCTATTGTATTTGGAGACTGGTTCAAACAAGTTCTGCTTCTTCTTATCTTTATTGCATGGACAACTACTATTAGTGTCAACTGTGAAGGCAGTTGAGAGGAACATTGAAGCTTCTGCTGATGTATCTGCCTCTCATTGGTTAGGGCGAAGTAGCTTGATGTTTTTAAACTTTTTTAACTTTGAGAATTGGATGGTTTAGTAGTGAGACCCTCTGTTCAATACCGGAAGTGAGGAAAATGAATACAAGCGTTTCAGGTAGTTCACTTGCTTCACCCAGTCCATGATCCATAATATTCTAACCTAACACTCATTTATTGATGAATGCCAGTTCCTCAAAATATATTGCTTTTCCATTTTATCAATTTGTTTTATATGCTAAGTACTTTTGTATATTAAATTCCTTCTGCATTTCCTACTTTGCATTGTTGATCTTTACTGCTCTTAAATTGTAAACATGACCACTTCTACGTCGATTTTTACAAGATAGAAAAGTCTTGTAAAAATGAAATGCAAGGGGTCACATTCACAAATTAAGAGCAGAATAACAAATAATTTGCCAGAATTTTGAAGAAGACTGAATAATTTGTAATAGTTCTATAGTATTCCCTTATCAGGCTCAAGAGAGTAGATGTACTGCAATCATTCCCTGCTCTGTTCCATCCACCATCCCATTAATAATTGCAAAATACAATGGCCAAAGCTGCGCAAGTTGAGAGGTAAACTTACCAGAGTCATTTTTATAATTACTTAATCAAGTTTACATTTTGCTGTGGAGGCCAAGTCATTGAGCATTTTTAATGTGGCGATTGGCAGATTCTTGATTAGTACGGGTGTCAGAGTTTACGGGAAGAAGGCAGGAGAATTGGGTTGAGAGGGAAGATAGATCAGCCATGATTAAATGGCAGAGTAAGCTCTGGGGTGAACGGCCTAATTCTGCTCCTATGACTTATGAATATATGAACATTTCGTGCCACACTTCTGTGATGATCACATCAAATAGTGTGAACTTTGTAATGTTACTCGCTAGCTCCTGCTGCTGCTAGTGTTTCTGAAATCGGGGGTGGGTATGGGTATGTAGCTTCCGATGTTGCAGCTGCTGAGGCTGTTGGAGTGTTGCTTGCTTCACTGTTTGCTTTGCTCTAGCTGCAGGCTCTGTTTCTTGGTGTTCCAGGTCAGTTCACCAATTGCTCCATTAAAGGGTGATATTAAAAAAACATTGTGAGAGTGTTGTGTGCATTGTGGCTGTTTGTTTAGTTTAGTTTAGAGATACAGCGTGGAAGCAGGCCCTTCGGCCCACCGAGTCCGCACTGAACAGCGATCCCCGCACACTAACACCATCCAACGCACACACTAGGGACAATTTACATTCATACCAAGCCAATTAACCTACAAACCTGTACGTCTTTGGAGTGTGGGAGGAAACCGAAGATCTCGGAAAAAACCCACACAGGTCACAGGGAGAACGTACAAATCTGTACAGTAATCGTAGTCGGGATCGAACCCGGGTCTCTGGCGCTCTAAGCGCTGTAAGGCTCAACTCTACCGCTACACCACCATGGAGGTCATTGCACTATCCAGTAGTGTTTTGGGCCTTTGCAAGATTTATAGGTACTGCAATAAACTCCCTATTTAAAAATGAAACAACATCAGCATCTTCAGCCCAGGGCAAAGTTCCAGCGTCGAGACTCTGGTTACAACCAGCTTGCTCTGATGTCCAGGTCATGTCTTGTGCATCCCCAACATTGCACCAAAATAGACACCCTAGTCCAAGCTCCAAGACAGCACGAGATTATCAGGGAGGACAGAGGAAATTATTCAAAGACGTTCCAAAACCTCCTTGGAAAAAGTGTAATGTCATCGCTAACTCCTTGTGAATCCCTTGACCCAGAACCCTTATTCTGCATGTACAGTATGGAGCTTTTGCAAGTTTCCCTGTTAGACGAGTCCTGTCACCCGAGGCAGGGTCTGGTGCTTCTACATCGGTGCCAAGAGCCACATCATTAGCCACAGGCCTGACGTGGAAATGTCATTTCCGACTGAGGGACTGGATAAGAAAGGAAGCATGAATCAGAAGATTGACATAGTCATGGTAACATATCTCTGATGTGCATACTCATTTGATGTGACTGTTTGCAAAGCATTCTCCGGCTAAGTTTGTCATGGGATGACTACGATCATCTAATGCGCATGCCTCATATTGCCAAAGTTTATTTTTAGTAAATTACACAACTTGAATGTTCCTCAAAAACAACAGTAATTTTAAGAAGAGAGGGTTCTTGAGATATGGGTGACAATATATATTGCCATTCCTGGGGCCCTTGTGAGCAGTGTATCTGAGATACCGTGCACGCTCTTCAACTCTTTAATAACTTTCATTTCCCAGGCCTTATCACCTAATTTTTACCGTGGACCTCCAGCCCCTTTACATCTTCATTTTTCACCAGGAAGGTGTCGGGAGCCCCCGGTTGTTCCTTCAACAGAGACATAATCAGTTCCCTAGTGGAGCTTGTCCTCATCCTCAACAACATCTCCTTAGACTACTCCCGGTTTCCCAACTCAAAGGTGTAGCAATGAGCACTTGCAGTGGCACCAGTTATGCCTGCCTTTTTGGTGGTTGATTTGAATAGTCCTTGTTCCTAATGTATACTGGCCTCCTGCCCTAAATCTTTTAACACAACATTGACAAATGCATCAGGGCTGCCTTCTGCACCCATGCAGAGCTTGATGATTTCATCAACTTTGCCATTAACTTCCAGCCGCTCCTCAAATTCACTCCACCTCTCTCCCCTTTATTGAACTCGCTGTTTCCATCACAGGGGACAGATTATCGACTGGCATTGACTATAAACCCACTGATTCCTTCCCATGGTTATGTGGAGTACACCTCTTCTGACCCTGCCTCTTGCAAGGATGACATCCCCTATTTCTCTACCCCTGCCACATCTGCTCTCAAGATTAAACTTTTCTCTCTAGAACGTCCAAGATGACCTCTTTCTTTAATAAACATGGTTGCTCCCTTATGGTTGTGGATGGATCCCTCTCTCGTGTCTCCTCTGAGTCCCAGAGTTCTGCTCTCACTCTCGCTCTCCCCAGACGGAACAAGAATAGAGTTTCCCTGGACCTTACCTTTTACTCCACCAGGCCTTCGCCGACACTCCTGCTACCTGCAATGTGATCCTACTGCCAGTCACATCTTCTAGTCCCCACTCCATTCCACTTTCCTTGGAGACCACTCTCTCAATAAGTCATCATTTCCCACCCAAATCACCCCCACTCCAGGTACTTTCCCCTGCAGCCATAGGAGATGCCACGCCTGTCTTCATACCTCCTCCCTTACGGCCATCCAGGGACCTCACCTCCTCTAACTTCATCTACTGCAGTGCTCCCAATGTGGCCTCTTTATATTGGTGTGACCAAGTTTAGATAAGCAACCATTTCACCCAACACGTGTGCTTGGCCAGCCAAGGCCTGCGGGACCTCTTGGTTCCTAACCAATTTAATTCCCATTCCCATACCGACCTTTCTGTCCTGAGCCTCCTCTATTGGCAGTGTGAGGCCACGCTCAGACTGGAAGAACAGAACCTTGTCTTCTGCTTGGATAGCATACAATCCAAAAGTAGGAACATTGAATTCTCCTATTTTAGGAAACACTGTCCCCCCCGGCCCATTCCCTTCCACCTTTATCCCTCTTTCTGGCTTTACATTTCACCTCTCTTTCACTCCTCGCCTTATCATGCACTCTTTGTCTCTTTTCATCTCTATACTTTGTCCACCCATCTGCCAATCAGAACCCCCCACCTATATCCACTGATCACTTTCCAGGCTTTGTCCTGTCCCTACTTATTTTCCAGCTTCCCCCCCCCCCCCCCACCTTTCTGCAATCAGTCTGAAGAAGGGTCCCGACCTAAAAAATCACTTATGCATGTCCTCCAGAGATGCTGCCTGACCTGCTGAGTTACTCCAGCAATTTGTTGTCTATGCAAGATAACAGTATCTGCAGTTTCTGGTGTCTCTATTGCCATTCATGGTTGCCTTGAATTGGTGCAGAAAGGTCATACTGAACATTACAAATCTTTGAGTAGTTGATGCACCCTCACTTGAGTCATAGCTATCTAAGGTTTCCAGTGAGTAAAAGAACAGAAATGAACCTACTCAGGTTGTGTAAGGCAGTGCCTGTGTCATCGGCTTGGTTGTGTTTTTTACATGTTCCACAGTTCAGCTTGACAACTGTTGCTTCTATTTTCAGTGCAGTTTTGGAATGTGATGCTCTAAGAGATTTCCTTGAGCCTGATCTTGGAAGTGAGAGATACCTGAGAACTACAGTGGCTTGGGTATCTGGGGAGCTGGCACAAAGGCATACGACTATGACAGGTCACTTGTAACTTATTACATTAACCCTTTCAACTGTGTATTAAATAGTCACAGTTTATGATATAGAGCTACGTATTTAAGATATCTGTGATTCCCAAGGATGCAAACAAGATGCCAGAAATTGGAAACCTATGATACATATCTGAACATAAGTCAAACAGCATCTGGGTCAGAATATGATCGAACAGCAAGCTGTTTGAGACCACTCCCGACCCGAACCATCGCCTGTCCATTTTATCCTCAGATACTGCCCGACCTGCTGAGTTCTTTCAGCACTTTATATTTTGCTCTGAAACATAACATTGCTTTCTATAGCATTATTGAAACAAAATTGTTTTGATATTGGTCATAATTAATTTCTAAAGAATGCAGTTACTACCTCAGCTAGGAAATCCTAGGCTCTTAAATTCCCATGTGTTTCACAAGGTTTGCATGTGTGATATGAAGAAATGTAACTAGAAAATTGCACGATTGTTCAGTTCATTAAGTTGTTTTTAAGTGCCCCATGCTTGTGGAGTGCTAATGAATGGAGCAATCCAGGCGCACACAATGCAAGTTTAGACACTGCTTCTGCTAAATTCATTCATGCAAGTATGGTCCGCTTTCTGAGACTGAAAGGGAACTTGTTCACTCAGGTTCAAGACCATAGAACCTTGCACCCCATCAAGAGATGATCTCAGCAACTTATCAAGGCAACCCCGATCTCGCTTCTTTGCAGATAGAAACAAGGAACTCCAAATGCTGGTTTTACTGCATTCTTTAGAAATTAATTAGGATCAATATCAAACAATTTTGTTTCAATAATGATATAGAAAGTCATGTTATGAGGGAATGGACAGGCAATGTTTTTGGTCAGGACCCTTCAGAGTGGTCCCAAACAGCCTGCTGTTCAACCATATTCTGACCCAGATGCTGTTCGACTTATATTCAGATATGTATTGTAGGTTTTCAATTTTTGGCATCCCTTTCACTTCCTGGTTTAGTTGACGCTGTTTTAAAAAAGACACAAAAAGTGCTGGAGTAACTCAGCCTGTCAGGCAACATCCCTAGATAATATGGAAAGGTGACATTTCAGGTCGAGACCCTTGTTCAGACTGATTGACACTTTGGAGGTATTCCCTTTTTCCTATCCATCCCTTTGCCACATTCACTGACACAAAAAACGAACTAATTTTCACTCTAAAGGACAGAACGTGCAGGAGTAACTCAGCAAGTCAGGCAACATCTCTGGAGGACATGGATAGGTGATGTTTTGGGTCGAGACTTACCTTCATACTTTAGAGGTCCTAGTTTTTCCTCGTTCCCAGTCCTGACAACGAATCCTTGACCTGAAATGTTAACTCTGCCTGGCATGTTGAGCATTTCCAGCATTGCCTGTTTTCTCATTTCCAATTTCCAACATCTGCATTTGGGATGATCGTGTGTGAAACATGGCTAAGATGTCTGCCGAATTTTAACTCGCTGTGGACTGGCAAGCTGATGATGTTGTAAATGTAGTTCGAAATGTTACACAAAATTCTAAACCAATATTAAGTTTTGGTTAACTTAAATTAACCAAATTTGTGAGGTAGAGAAGGTCAACCATCTAACAGTAGAGACTGAGAGGAAATTCCTGAGATAATCTGCAAAAAATGCTATATACAACTTAAGCCAAGGTCAAATATGACACAAAAAGGTGGAGTAACTCAGCGGGACAGGCAGCATCTCTGGAGAGAAGGATTGGGTGACATTTCGGGTCAAGACCCAAGGTCAAATCATCTCATGAATTCTAAAGCCTGAGACGAAAAATAGGTGAGGCTGTGGATTCCTTTGAACAGTTTAAAAATACATTCAGAAAATGCACATTTAAAGAAATGGGGGAAAACACAGAAAAAGGAGCAGCCAAAGTCTCTAACCCTACTGACTGGGTGAACACCATTGTGATGAGACAGATATTTTATTGCTGTCTAAGGATATACCTAGGTTCCAAAACATGGACCGATCAAAAGTAACCAATGCCCATTTCCATTTCCGGAGGATAAAACCAGTGTTGACAGTGGCCAAGGTTTTCAGCAGATCCCTTGCCAGGAACAGATACTGGTATGAGGTCTAATGTTTTACTATAAAAGATATTAGGAACAGAATTTTTTTTAGCAAAGATAAATTCGAACAAAAGCTGATAAGTAGCAAGTAACATTCATGCCATTGGGTGTCAGGCAGAGAATCCCTTACTGAATCCTCTAATGATTTGTGCCAGGCAGCGACCATCTTCAATTAGAGCCATCCTACTTTGGCATTCAATGGCATTACAGTCCCCATGCTAACAATATCCTGGCGGTCCGCATTGACCAGAAACTCAACTGAACCAGCCACATAAATAGAGCGATCACAAGAGTATGTTTGAGACCCGGTATCCTACAGTTTAGTTCATTGTCATATGTGCAAAGTGGAAAGCTTGTTTTGCGTGATGTCCAGTCAACGGAAAGACTCTATATGATTACAATCAAGCCGTCCACAGTGTACAAATACAGGATAAAGGGAATAACGATAGTCCGATAGGCTGATAACAGCTGCAACTGAAACATCCTGTAGAGAGTGGTCCTAACCTACCATCTACTTCATTGGAGACTCTTGGATTATCTTTAATCAGACTTTACTGGAGTTTATCTTGCACTCAACGTTATACTTTTTTCCGAAGATAGACACAAAATGCTGGAGTAACTCAGCAGGACAGGCAGCATCTCTGAATAGAAGGAATTTTACCGGTATCTGTACACTCTGGACGACTGCATCGCTGACTGGATAGCAGGCAGCAAAAAGCTTTTCACTGTACCTTGGTACACATGACAATAAACGAAACTAAACTGTAGGATACCATACCTCAAACATACTCTTGTAATAATCACTCTATTTATTTGGTTGGTTCAGTTCAGTTTCTGATCAATGTGGACCTCCAGGATATTGTTAGCATGGGAACTTGGGGACAGTAATTCCATTGAATGTCAAAGGTGGATGGCTCTTGTTGAAGATGGTCGCTGCTCCGCTCAAATCATTAACTATTTAGTTGAGATAAGTTAAAACAAATCATTCCGATAAGGTAAATATTAAAAAATCAAGAAAAAAGGGATGTTGTATATTGTAGGAATAGAGAACAATATTGAAATGTGGAAGTATGCTACTTGTACCACACATTACTCATGGATATTAGCTATTTTTTTTATAAAGGGAGCAAGTTGATTTATCTGTTGAACATAGTTTGAGCTGGAATGATACACATATTGTTAAGTCACAGATTGATTAGTCTTGAAGTCTAGTCTAAGTCTACCAAGCAGTGCCCTTTAGCCATACCTATAGCTCTGTCAACCTTGGAATGTGATCAAGACATTATCTCATTATGGAAAGGGGCAGACTCGGATAATCTGGTTTGTTGAACCATTATTCATCAGGTGAAAAGTATAAGGAGACATTGTGATGGTGAACTGAAATTTGGCTGGTCTGTGAAGGTGGGATGGAGGCAGCAGGGTTCCTAGCAAAGCAGTCCTGTTAACAGATTGTTACCTTTGGGTGGTGGGGTTTAGGTGTACAACTGTACGTATATCTATGCTGGCTGAAGGTTTAGTTTAGGGGTACAGCGTGGAAACCTCGGCCCACGCTGACCGCGGATCACTCATTCGCACTCGTTCCATGTTATTTTCTCATCCATTCCCAACACATTTGATGCCATTTAATTTACAGAAGTTGATTAACCTAAAAACCCACATATCTTTGGTATGTGGGAGGAAACCAGAGTACCTGGAGGGAACCCATGTGGTCATCGGGACAATGTACAAACACCACACAGACAGCACCCAAGGTCAGGATGGACCTGGGTCTCTGGCGCTGCGAGGCGGTAGTTTAGTGTAGTTAAGAGATACAGCGCGGTAACAGACCCTTCGGCCTACCGAATCTATGCCGACCAGCGATCCCCGCACACTAACACTATCCCACACACACTAGGAACAATTTTGTATATTTATACCAAGCCAATTAACCTACAAACCAGTACGTCTTTGGAGTGTGGGAGGAAACAGAAGATCTCGGAGAAAACCCACGCAGGTCATGGGGAGAACGTACAAATTCCATACAGACAGCACCCGTGGTCAGGATCGAACCTGGGTCTCCAGCGCTGGAAGGCAGCAACTCCACCACTGCGCCACTGTGCCAACCTAAAGGCTCTACTGCCTTGGTTTGTGTTGGCCTGTTTCTTCATTGTTCCCAGCCCTTGAAATCTGACCAAAACTATTAATTAGTGGTGGTTCCTTGTAGGCCATCAAAAATACGTCCCAACAGCCTTTGTTATAGCTATGCACTCTTCTTTAATTGTACCTCTTTTATTTTAGTTTTGCTTGCATGAGGTTTTCTTTCCCTCACTAAAGTTGGCCTTGTCTGTTTAACTATCCGGTTGAATCTATGAATGCTGTTTGAGAGATTATCACAAATATTAAGGTATGACAAAACTATTTTCAGCTTCCAAATGCAAAGTCACACCCATTTTCTTCAGAAGAACTGTGTTTAGTTCTGCTTTTAAGTTTTTTTGATTTTGGATTTAAAAAAAATACCTTTAACTGTTGTATTTATTCAACAGGAGAAGGAACAATTAACAAGAAACTAATACAGAATTGGTTACACCGCTTAGAATAAAGGGACAGATTAATTTTTGCTTTTGGAATGCAGTTGATGGTGAAAGCAATGTGCTGCAAAGGGCTCTATACATCTGTCCACAATGGCTTTCTGTAGATCCTGTTGGGGGAGGGGAAAGGAGAGTGGCTGCTGCAGTTATAGTTTCTTTACTTAGTGGGAAGCAAAATTACTTATTTAACATATACATCTGCCAACTGCACTTCAAAGATGTAATAGCACAGTTTGCCTTCTTCCAGTGCCCATGACTCAACTCAATGTCTATTGACAATCTGTAACAGACATAAAGAAAAAAAAAGGTTTTCTCAAAATGTCTTTGTAGTTTGTCTAATATAAGAAGATAACTGCAGATGCTGGTACAAATCGAAGGTATTTATTCACAAAATTCTGGAGTAACTCAGCAGGTCAGGCAGCATCTCGGGAGAGAAGGAATGGGTGACGTTTCGGGTCGAGACCCTTCTTCAGACTGAAGAAGGGTCTCGACCCGAACCGTCACCCATTCCTTCTCTCCCGAGATGCTGCCTGACCTGCTGAGTTGGAAGAAGGGTCTCGATCTGAACCGTCACCCATTCCTTCTCTCCCGAGATGCTGCCTGACCTGCTGAGTTACTCCAGCATTTTGTAGTTTGTCTGATCCAAAAGCATCTCCACTTGTACTTTGTAGAAATAAAGAAATGCACAAAATGACACAATGTTCTGGGGGAGTAACTAAGTGGGTCAGGCCGCATCTCTGGAGAACGTGGATAGGTGACATTTCGGGTCCACTTGTACTGCAGCAGATTTCCCAAAGTGGTGTTACCTGCAGTAGTAAAGGGGTCATAGGATGAAGGTAAAATTTGAAGGTAAAATTGAGCAGACCCAGGCTGACCTCAGGATGGAAGGGAAAATGATGGAAATACTCAGCATTTGAGGGAAGAGAAACAAATAGAAACAAGAGTTTCAGTTGGAGACCCTTTGTCATGAACTGAGAAGGAGACAAAAGAAGCTTCTTAAGCTGCAGAAAGGATGTCTGATAGGGTAAAAACAGTGACCATGGGGATAAGCTGTAAACAAGGTTATCTGATCAGTCAATGACTGGGAGCTCGGGCAAAACAATTTGAGAGATGTTCCTGACATATTATTCCTTACTCTCTACATCTGAAAGTTGTTTCCATTGCCATGTTTATGAATGAAGTCATAGAGTGATACAGTGTGGAAACAGGCCCTTTGGCCAACTTGCCCACACCGGCCAACATGTCCCAGCTACACTAGTCCCACCTGCCCGAGCGTTTGGTGTGTATCCCTCCAAACCCATCCTATCCATGTACCTGTCTAACTGTTTCTTAAACGTTGGGATAGTCCCTGCCTCAACTACCTTATCTGGCAGCTCGTTCCGTACACCCACCACCCTTTGTGTGAAAAGAGTTCCCGACTTTGCCTTTGGCCAGAGCAGGTCCAAATCACAACAAGCTTCTGTTGAGCAATAATTTATCTCTGTTATATAGGAAGGCAAGAGAAATATTTGCCAGAGGAAAGCAGTGCTATTCAAAGGGTGGAGTTGAGATGGTTGGAGTTTTATTCGTGGAATTTGTTCTGCCCTAACCTGTTATGTGTTGATTTGAGGTGTGTCTGTTGACATTTTATTAAAATGGCCTTCACCAATTCTCAATCTGTCAAGCATCAATCCTACCAACCTCATCATTGAAACTGCCAAGTTGCTGAGTGTGAATGATTGATCTGCGGTCAGTGAGGGCCGAGGTTTCCATGCTGTACCCCTAAGTGTTGGAGTAATATTGCCTTTCCATGTTCTCCAGAGATGCTGCACTGGGTTACTCCAGCACTTTGTAAACCAGCATCTGCAGTTCCTTCTGCCTGCATAATTCCTGGGACAATGTGCAGGAAAAAAACTGCAGATGCTGGTTAAAATCGAAGGTAGACACACAATGCTGGAGTAACTCAGCAGGTCATGCAGCATCTCGGGAGAGAAGGAATGGGTGACGTTCGGGTCGAGACCCATCTTCAGAAAAGACCCATTAACCTTTTCCACAAACTCTGTGTCCTTCACATGACCTCAGACCATATCCCTGCACTCTTTCATGTTGGTTGATTGTTGGTGACGACAGGGTTCTTGTGCCTCAGAGTCAAGTCAACCTGGACTTTCTCTGCGCCACAGTCTTTTTGTTATTAAAAATCCTGCCCTTTCACTCCTAGACTTGCTTTTGTAATGCTGTCTTGGCTGGTTCAGCGTACTTCTTCATCCAGAAACATGACCTCCCCTGAGAACAATGGAGAAACACTTGTGCAAAAGCCTGTTTGTTCACCACCCCCTTGTCTCTCCGTGTCACCTCTGTCCTCGCTGATCCGTTCTGCTACGTGGAATCAGCTGTACAAAAGCCAGATGCTGTTGACATACCTCGCCTTATTGCCAAACAATAATTTCCCTCCCTGAAAACAAATACCTTAGAGTCACAGAGAGATACAGTGTGGAAACAGACCCTTTGGTCCAACTGGCCCACACCGGCCAACAATGTCCCAGCTACCCTAGTCCCACTTGCTTGTGCTTAGTCCATATCCCTCCAAACCTGTCCTATCCACGTACCTGTCCAACTGTTTCTTAAACGCTGGGATAGTCCCAGCCTCAACTACCTCCTCTGGCAGTTTGTTTGTGTGACAAACCACCCTTTGTGTGACAAAGTTACCCCTCGGATTCCTATTAAATCTTTTTCCCCTCACCTCGAACCTATGTTCTCTGGTCCTCGATTCCCCTACTCTGGGCAAAAGACTCTGTGCATTTACCTGATCCATTCCTCTCAGTCTGAAGAAGGGTCTCGGCCCGAAACGTCACCCATTTCTTCTCTCCTGAGATGCTGCCTGACCTGCTGAATTACTCCAGCATTTTGTGAATAAATACCTTCGATTTGTGCCAGCATCTGCAGTTATTTTCTTACACTAATTAATTTAAAAAGTTTTTTTCACTTTCATAATTTACTTTGGGCCTGCGGGAGAATTGTACCTTTAATATAATCAAGGTATACATGGCTTAGTTTAGCTTAGTTTAGAGATACTGCAAGGAAACAGGCCCTTCGGCCCACTGAGTACACAACCAGTTCTATCCGACCCACTAGGGACAATGTACAGAAGTCAATTAACCTACAAACCTGCACGTCTTTGGAATGTGGGAGGAAACCGGAGCATCCGGAGATAATCCAGGCAGTCACAGAGAGAACGTATAAACTCCATACAGACAGCACCTGTATGGAGGACGAACACAGGTGTCTGGTGCTGAGAGGCAGCAACTCTACTGCTGTGCCACTAAGGCGCCAACTCTACTGCTGTGCCAACTAAGAGTGAACTCGAATTTCTATTGTTTTGTTCAGTCGGTTAAACAAGCCTGTTAATGCTGAAACAAAAATAGATGAAGGAAAAATATTGAGCAATGTTTTGAACAATCTTGTGATGAGTCATTTCTGAATTTTTTTCTCAACATTCTTGGGCAGAAAAATGTTAATTGAAAAGATCTTGTCAAATAAGTTATTCAATGTACATATGTTAGGAGGAAGAAGAACTTTTTCAATTATTTCTGTGTTTGGTAAATAAATGGTATAATTGATTTATTATTGTCATGAGTACCAATATACAATGAGAAAACTTTGCGTGTTATTCAGGAAAATCATGGATACAATCAAACCACATGCAGGTACTTCTGGTTGTTCAAAAGAGAAAATAAAAGAATACTGAATATTTTGTTACAGCTACAGAAAAAGTGCAGATAATCCAATTGTGCAACAGCAGCAGTGAGATAGATTGTGAGAATGGGAATACATCCTTAGCTTGTGAGACATCCGTTCAAGAGTCTGATAGCAGCAGAGAAAAAGGTGTTCTTGAATCTGATTAATTCACAAAATGCTGGAGTAACTCAGCAGGTCAGGCAGCATCTCGGGAGAGAAGGAATGGGTGACGTTTCGGGTCGAGACCCTTCTTCAGACTGAATCTGATGTTGTGTGTTTTCAAGCTTTTGTATCTTCTGCCCCACACACGAGGGGGGGAAGAGGGAATGTCTGGATGTGAATTGTCCTTGATTGTTTTTTCTGCTTTCCTAAATCAGTATGGTGTAATTGGAGTTGATGCAGGGGAAACTGGTGTGCGTGATGGACAGGGCTGTATCCACAACTCTCCTCATTTCTTGTTGTTCTCTTGTGAGAACAGTTGCCATGCCCAGCTGCAATGCATCCTGATAGGATGCGTTCAATGGAACATCTGTAGAAACTGGTAAAAGTTTTAGTGTTAGAGATACAGCATGGAGACAGGCCCTTTGGCCCATGGAGTCCACACTGACCGTCTATCACCCGTTCACACAAGTTCTATTATCCCACTTTCTCATCCAGCCGCTGCACACTTTACAGGGGCCGATTAACCTACAAACTCACACGTCTTTGGGATGTGGGGGGAAATCGGGAGGAAGTCCACATGTTCACGGGGAGAACTTGCAGACTCCACAGAAACAGCACCCGATGTCAGAAACGACCTCGGGTCTCCAGCGGCCCCTGTAAGACAGCGGCTCTACCAGTTGTGCCATTGTATCACTCAAGTCATTAGAGATGCCCAAGGTGTTCTGGGGAAGTAGAGGCATTGGTGTGCATTCTCGGCCATACTGTCAGTGTGGTTAGACCCAAAACAGATTGTTGGTGATTTTTACCCTCAAGAACAAACTGGAAGAAAAAGATGCCCAACTCCATTGTATTCAGCTCCAACTGTTAACTTTCCATTGCAACACCTCTGCTGAATGGGTGAGCAAATCACAATTAATTATATTTCAAAAGCAACCAGATTGCACTGGTGATGCAGAAATCTGAAACTAGAGATTTAAATTTGATTTGAATCATGTGATCTGCTTTGGAAGAAAATTCCATAAATCTGTTCTGAATTTCAATGTTTGGTAAAGCTAAAGCTGTTTCTGTGTTTACCGTGCATTTGTTATTTTTTACAATAAAGGGAGTTTTAAAAAATAAATCCATATATCATAGGACTTGAAGCACTAATAAATTGTAGTTAGTGAGGGTGATATTTTGAATTGCATGTTAATTATTGTGCCTAAGTCGTAACTATGGGACAGTTTAGCTGTACACATTCTAAGATTGCCTGATTTACAGATATTAACAATGCAGAACAGGAATACAGGAGTGGAAATGAATAATACGAGGCATCTGACCTATTCCACTGATTAATATAACGTCCTAGTTCCATTGTGCACAGCTTTGCTCTCCACTGCTCTTGCATCCTCCCTACCTCCACCTCAGAATTATAGACACATAGAAAATAGGTGCAGGAGTAGGCCATTCGGCCCTTTGAGCCAGCAACGCCATTCAACATGATCATGGCTGATCATCCAAAATCAGTTCCTGCTTTCTCCCCATATCCCTTGTTTCTGTTAGCCCTAAGAGCTATATCTAATTCTCTCTTGAATGCATCCAGTGAATTGACCTCCACTGCCTTCTGTGGCAGAGAATTCCACAGATTCACAACTCTCTGGGTGAAAACGATTTTCCTCATCTCTGTCCTAAATGATCTACCCCTTATTCTTAAACTGTGACCCCTGATTCTGGACTTCCCCAAGGTCGGGAACATTTTTCCTGCATCTAGCCTGTCCAATCCTTTAAGAATGTTATGTTCTACTGGACCAAGTGGACCCGTTGGGCCCAAACCACTCCTGCATTGGTGCAGCACCCTCTCCTCCCCCACGGTTGCTGAGCCGCTGGACTCTGGGAGGGGGGCATGGGGAAGGCGCTGAGCCGGCCGGGGAGAGAAGGGGACGGGGGAGCCGAGGGCAGGCCCAGCGTCAGGCCCAGGCCTCGGCCTCCACCTCCACCAACGCCCGGCCTCACCTCCGCAGCTGCTGCTGCTGCCGCCTTTCCCCTTGGCCCACCTCAGGCTCGCGGTTACCCGGTCACATCCAGGCCCAGGCCCAGGTTCCGGCTGCTTCTCCCAGCACCAGGCCTGGCTCTCCCGTCCCCAAGAGACAAGTGGCCGATCCCTGCTTGTACCCGAGATCAACGAGGACCCAACTGCTCAGGCGCGGACGCGCTTGTTCTGTGCAAGCGTGGATGCGGTGGCCATCTTACGTAAGTACCAAAGCATGCGTGGTTTTTAAACTTTTTAAATGTGAATAACTTAAAAAATATAACACTGATTTCAATTAAACTTCCTCCCCGGGATGACGGTGAGTACGGTGGGCCTAAAATTGTCGTGCTATCGTGTACCATTTTCGCTGTAGTTCAGGAACAAATAAACAAACAAGAGTTTTAGTATATAGATATATAGATAAGATCCCCTCTCATCCTTCTAAATTCCAGTGAATATAAGCCCAGTCGATCCATTCTTTGCTACAGTTCCATACAACTGGCAGCATTCTTTATTCTGGATTTAGAAGGCAATTCTGGATTTAGTGTTGTGTAATGATCCTGATCTGATAAGGGGACTAGAGGTAAAAGAGCCATTAGGAGGCAGTGATCACAACATGATAAGTTTTACTCTGCAAATGGAAAGGCAGAAGGGAAAATCGGAAGTGTCGGTATTACAGTATAGCAAAGGGGATTACAGAGGCATGAGGCGGGAGCTGGCCAAAATTGACTGGAAGGAGGCCCTAGCAGGGAAGACGGTAGAACAGCAATGGCAGGTATTCCTGGGAATAATGCAGAGGTTGCAGGATCAATTTATTCCAAAGAGGCGGAAAGACTCTAAGGGGAGTAAAAGACACCTGTGGCTGACAAGGGAAGTCAGGGACAGCATAAAAATTATGGAGAGGAAGTATAACATAGCAAAGAAGAGTGGGAAGACAGAGGATTGGGACTCTTTTAAAGAGCAACAAAGGTTAACTAAAAAGGCAATACGGGGAGAAAAGATGAGGTACGAGGGTAAACTAGCCAATAATATAAAGGAGGATAGCAAAAGTTTTTTTAGGTACGTGAAGAGAAAAAAAATAGTTATGGCAAATGTGGGTCCCTTGAAGACAGCAACAGGGGAATTTATTATGGGGAACAAAGAAATGGCAGACGAGTTAAACCGTTACTTTGGATCTGTCTTCACTGAGGAAGATACACACAATCTCCCAAATGTTCTAGGGGCCGGAGAACCTAGGGTGATGGAGGAACTGAAGGAAATCCACATTAGGCAGGAAATGGTTTTGGGTAGACTGATGGGACTGAAGGCTGATAAATCCCCAGGGCCTGATGGTCTGCATCCCAGGGTACTTAAGGAGGTGGCTCTAGAAATAGTGGAAGCATTGGAGATCATTTTTCAATGTTCTATAGATTCAGGATCAGTTCCTGTGGATTGGAGGATAGCAAATGTTATCCCACTTTTTAAGAAAGGAGGGAGAGAGAAAACGGGTAATTGTAGACCAGTTAGTCTGACATCAGTGGTGGGGAAGATGCTGGAGTCAATTATAAAAGACGAAATTGCTGAGCATTTGGATAGCAGTAACGGGATCATTCCGAGTCAGCATGGATTTACGAAGGGGAAATCATGCTTGACAAATCTACTGGAATTTTTTGAGGATGTAACTAGGAAAATTGACAGGGGAGAGTCAGTGGATGTGGTGTACCTCGACTTTCAGAAAGCCTTCGACAAGGTCCCACATAGGAGATTAGTGGGCAAAATTAGGGCACATGGTATTGGGGGTAGGGTACTGACATGGATAGAAAATTGGTTGACAGACAGAAAGCAAAGAGTGGGGATAAATGGGTCCCTTTCGGAATGGGAGGCAGTGACCAGTGGGGTACTGCAAGGTTCGGTGCTGGGACCCCAGCTATTTACGATATACATTAATGACTTAGACGAAGGGATTAAAAGTACCATTAGCAAATTTGCAGATGATACTAAGCTGGGGGGTAGTGTGAATTGTGAGGAAGATGCAATAAGGCTGCAGGGTGACTTGGACAGGTTGTGTGAGTGGGCGGATACATGGCAGATGCAGTTTAATGTAGATAAGTGTGAGGTTATTCACTTTGGAAGTAAGAATAGAAAGGCAGATTATTATCTGAATGGTGTCAAGTTAGGAGGAGGGGGAGTTCAACGAGATCTGGGTGTCCTAGTGCATCAGTCAATGAAAGGAAGCATGCAGGTACAGCAGGCAGTGAAGAAAGCCAATGGAATGTTGGCCTTCGTAACAAGAGGAGTTGAGTATAGGAGCAAAGAGGTCCTTCTACAGTTGTACCGGGCCCTGGTGAGACCGCACCTGGAGTACTGTGTGCAGTTTTGGTCTCCAAATTTGAGGAAGGATATTCTTGCTATGGAGGGCGTGCAGCGTAGGTTCACTAGGTTAATTCCCGGAATGGCGGGACTGTCGTATGTTGAATGGCTGGAGCGATTGGGCTTGTATACACTGGAATTTAGAAGGATGAGGGGGGATCTTATTGAAACATATAAGATAATTAGGGGATTGGACACATTAGAGGCAGGAAACATGTTCCCAATGTTGGGGGAGTCCAGAACAAGGGGCCACAGTTTAAGAATAAGGGGTAGGCCATTTAGAATGGAGATGAGGAAGAACTTTTTCAGTCAGAGAGTGGTGAAGGTGTGGAATTCTCTGCCTCAGAAGGCAGTGGAGGCCAGTTCGTTGGATGCTTTCAAGAGAGAGCTGGATAGAGCTCTTAAGGGTAGCGGAGTGAGGGGATATGGGGAGAAGGCAGGAACGGGGTACTGATTGAGAGTGATCAGCCATGATCGCATTGAATGGCGGTGCTGGCTCGAAGGGCTGAATGGCCTACTCCTGCACCTATTGTCTATTGTCTATTGTCTATTGTTTACATTGTCATTTTCCAACAGTAGCCTAGTATTCTTTCATACTTCTCAAAAAAAAGCCTGGTGCAGTTGTAAATTAGCTTAACCAGGAGCAGTGCAATCCTCTGCCCATTCTGGATGTCCGACTGTCAGACAATTTTACTCCCATCTCTCTGGTGGGAATTTTAGTTGGCCCAGTGATGATTTCCTTTCAGCATAAATGCTTGCAAATGATTTCAGTATTAGTGCACACCTAGAATTCATCTTCAGTTGGATTTTGAATCCCAATGGTCTGAGAAACAGTTGATTCTTATTTACTCATAGGGTATTGGGGTTTTTTCCTGAAATTGAGCCATTTGAAAGGGCAGCACACAAATAGTAGAGTTCAACTTTACTGAGATCTGTCACTTGCGACCCTCATCTCAAGTGTGCCTTAACTGCTCCCTCCACAGAGGTCAAGGTCCCAGTCACTTGGCTTTCTGGCTTCTGCATCATTCCACGCTGCTGCTGCTGATCTCTGCCGCATCTAACAGTCTGTTGCTCACTGCTTCATCAGGGAGGTTTGTCAAATTCCACACTCAAAGGGAGAGGGCTTTGCCTTGTTCCTCCAAATGAGCTGCATAGTAATCTATCTCCGTTTGTGTTGTGCTTCTCCTAACGCAGAGCCCCTGGCCACATCCTGTTGGGGGGGCTCTTGCTGTAGCCTGGCAAATTCCTGGGACTATCTTCCACAAGGAACACTCCTCCTGTAAGTACTGTTCTTCAGCAGTCTACCCATGTTCATGTGGCACCCTTGGCCCAGTACGCCCAGGATGGACTCTTTTATGCTGCATGCATACTGTTGCGCCCCTTGAGAGCTGGCTGCCGAGCTGTGGAACGAAGTGCTGGCAACTGTGTGGAGTGCAGTATTCTGCGTTTAAACTGACAGCGCGATCTTGCACAGCGAAACCTGACCTCACTGCTCCTTGAACCTCTCAATTGAAAGTTGTGTGCTTCTGATTTAAAGCTATTAAAAGGCAGTAAAGCAATTGATAGGGTAGTTAGTCCAAAGAAAAGAAAAGGCAAGGTACCATTCTAAAACTCCAGGTCTCCACAGTTACGGGCTTCTTGTTCTTTTATGACTTTGGCCTGAGCCAAGTAGTTGATTTGAGTTCAGTTCAGCAGTGGAAATTTGAACCAAGTGCAAACTAAGCACACTTCATTGGCTCAGTTGCGATTCGGGACATAAATTAATCAACTTGAGGAAAGTTCAGATTATAAAAGAGAGAGGACAGTTGTTGTGGGAAGGAAAAGTTTAATTGAATTGAATGGTTTTCCCATATTTGATCATTAACATAAATAAAACTAGTCAAGAGAATTCAATGTACAAAACATTTGTCGATTTCCTTTACTAAATTAGACTAATAGATCACCCTGCAACTCTTGAGATTTTGTTATACTGGATTCATGAATGTTATTAAGCAATAACATTCATTGAAAAGATGACAAATATGGAATTCTCTAAGAGTGCATGGATGTTCTGCAATTGGGGTTGTGAAAGGTTGAGATCACATAGTTTTAGAGCAGCAGGGAAAAGGAGGATGTAAGCTCTGGAGAGAATCTAAGCTTGATTTATTTGACGTTGGAGCAGGCTCAACCTAGGGTTTCTTAAATGGTCTTTCATCATTAAATGAATGAATGAATTTGAAGAGTATTGGGTGGTGATATTTCAGGATATGTTTAGGGATTGTCCATAAAGTGGGAGCAACGTTTAAGTGAGAATCAGCAAGTGTCTGTCAAGGCCAATTGTCATTTATCAACCATGGAAAGAACCAGTGATTTAATCTGTGTAAAAGTGTAAGCTGAATGTACAGAAGATAGTTTTGTTCCAACAAAACTAATTAGCTAAATTTTCTTAAAACAAAAGGGCAGGTTGCCGCAGAGTGCGTCCTAGGGAACGGAAGGACAAGTGGTTACAGCATTCATTATAGCATTATGTACGGACAGATGTGTTTCACAAGTTCGTAAATTATAGGAGCAGAATTAGGACATTTGTCCTATCAAGTCTACTCCGCCATTCAATCATGGCTGATCTATCTTCCCTTTCAACCCCATTCTCCTGCATTCTCCCCATAATCCCTGACACACGTACTAACCCATACTAGGGATTTAATGCTGAGGCTCTATAAGGCGCTGGTAAGGCCGCTTTTGGAATATTGTAAGCAATTTTGGGCACCATATCTGAGGAAGGATGTGCTGGCTCTGGAGAGGGTCCGGAGGAGGTTTACAAGAATGATCCTAGGAATGAGTAGGTTAACATATGATAAGCGGTTGACGACACTGGGCCTATACTCGCTGGAGTTTAGAAGAATGTGGGGGGACCTCAGTGAAACGTACAGAATAGTGAAAGGCTTGGATAGAGTGGATGCAGAGAGGATGTTTCCACTAGTGGGAGAGTCTAGGACTAGAGGTCATAGTCTCAGAATTAAAGGACATTCTTATAGGAAGATGAGGAGGAATTTCTTTAGTCAGAGGATGGTGAATTTGTGGAATTCTTTGCCACAGAGGGCTGTGGAGGGAGGCCAAGTCAGTGGATATATTTAAGGCAGAGATAGATAGATTCTTGATTAGTACAGGTGTCAGAGGTTATGGGGAGAAAGCAGGAGAATGGGGTTAGACAATAGACAATAGGTGCTGGAGTAGGCCATTCGGCTCTTCGAGCCAGCACCGCAATTCAATGTGATCATGGCTGATCACAATCAGTACCCCGTTCCTGCCCTCTCCCCATACCCCCTGACTCCGCTATCATTAAGAGCTCTATCTAACTCTCGCTTGAAAGCATCCAGAGAATTGGCCTCCACTGCCTTCTGAGGCAGAGAATTCCACAGATTTACAACTCTCTGAGTGAAATAGTTTTTCCTCATCTCCGTTCTAAATGGCCTACCCCTTATTCTTAAACTGTGGCCCCTGGTTCTGGACTCCCCTAACATTGGGAACATGTTTCCTGCCTCTAACGTGTCCAACCCCTTAATAATCTTATATGTTTCAATAAGATCCCCTCTCTACCTTCTAAATTCCAGTGTATACAAGCCTAGTCGCTCCAGTCTTTCAACATATGACAGTCCCGCCATTCCGGGAATTAACCTAGTAAACCTACGCTGCTCTCCCTCAATAGCAAGAATGTCCTTCCTCAAATTTGGAGACCAAAACTGCACACAGTACTCCAGGTGCAGTCTCACCAGGCCCCTGTACAACTGCAGAAGGATCTCTTTGCTCCTATACTCAACTCCTCTTGTCATTAACACCAACATGCCATTAGCTTTCTTCACTGCCTGCTGTACCTGCATGCTTACTTTAAGTGACTGATGACCAAGGACACCCAGATCTCTTTGTACTTCCCCATTTCCTAACTTGCCACCATTCAGATAATAATCTGCCTTCCTGTTCTTACCACCAAAGTGGATAACCTCACATTTATCCACATTAAACTGCATCTGCCATGCATCTGCCCACTCACACAACCTGTCCAAGTCATCCTGCATCCTCATAGCGTTTTCCTCACAGTTCACACTACCACCCAGCATTGTGTTATCTGCAAATTTGCTAATGTGACTTTTAATCCCTTCATCGAAGTCATTAATGTATATTGTAAATAGCTGCGGTTCCAGCACCGAGCCTTGCGGTACCCCACTAGTCACTGCCTGCCATTCTGAAAGGGACTCGTTAATCCCTACTCTTTGTTTTCTGTCTACCATCCAATTTTCTATACATGTCAGTACTCTCCCCCCAATACCATGTGCTCTAATTTTGCCCGCTAATCTCCTATGTTGGACCTTATCAAAGGCTTTCTGAAAGTCCAGGTACACTACATCCACTGGCTCTCCCTTGTCCATTTTCCTAGTTACATCCTCAAAAAATTCCAGAAGATTAGTCAAGCATGATTTCCCCTTGGCAAATCTATGCTGACTCGGAACAATCCTGTTACTGCTATCCAAATGTTCCGCAATTTCTTCTTTTATAATTGACTCCAGCATCTTCCCCACCACTGATGTCAGGCTAACTGGTCTATAATTTCCCGTTTTCTCTCTCCCTCCTTTCTTAAAAAGTGGGATAACATTAGCTACCCTCCAATCCACAGGAACTGTTCCTGAATCTATAGAACATTGGAAAATGATAGCCAATGCGTCCACGATTTCAAGAGCCACTTCCTTAAGCACCCAGGGATGCAGACCATCAGGCCCTGGGGATTTATCAGCCTTCAGTCCCATCAGTCTACCCAACACCATTTCCTGCCTAATGTGAATTTCCTTCAGTTCCTCCCTCACCCTAGGACCTCTGTCCACTGGTATATCTGGGAGATTGTTTGTGTCTTCCTTAGTGAAGACAGATCCAAAGTACCTGTTCAACACATCTGCCATTTCCTTGTTCCCCATAATAAATTTACCTGCTTCTGTATTCAAGGGACCCACATTTGTCTTAACTATTTTTTTCCTCTTCACATACCTAAAGAAGCTTTTACTATCCTTTATATTATTGGCTAGCTTACCTTCGTACCTCATCTTTTCTCCCCGATTTGCCTTTTTAGTTATCTTCTGTTGCTCCTTAAAAGAGTCCCAATCCTCTGGCTTCCCGCTCGTCTTTGCTATGTTATACTTCTCTTTTATTTTTATACTGTCCTTGACTTCCCTTGTCGGCCACGGTCGCCTCTTACTCCCCTTAGAATCTTTCTTCCTCTTTGAAATGAACTGATCCTGCACCTTCTATATTATTCCCAGGAATACCTGCCATTGTTGTTACACCGTCTTCCCTGCTAGGGTCTCTGTCCAGTCAACTCTGGCCAGCTCCTCCCTCATGCCTCCATAGTCCCCCTTGCACAACTGCAATACTGACACTTCCGATTTTCCTTTCTCCCTCTCAAATTGTAGATTAAAACTTATTCTATTATGATCACTACCTCCTAATGGCTCTTTTACCTTGAGTTCCCTTATCAAATCCGGTTCATTACACAACACTAAATCCAGAATTGCCTTCTCCTGGTAGGCTCCAGTACCACGGTTAGCAGGGAGAGATAAGTTAGCCATGATTGAATGGCGTAGATTTGATGGACCGAATGGCCTAATTCTACTGCTATCACTATGACCTTATGATCAAATTTCTGATGGTGCTATTGTGCTGAGAACCCAGCATTGGCTTCGGCCCTCTTCATCGCTGCACACTGCAGAGATGGTATCAAGGCTCCGGACTTTCCCCTCCTCCAGCCTTCCTGCTGTGTTGAGTTGGTCAAAGTGATTTCATCATTGATAGACACAAAATGCTGGAGTAGCTCAGCGGGTCAGGCTGTGTCCCTGGAGAAAAGGAACAGGTGCCGTTTCGGGTCGGAACCCTTCTTCAGACTGAAAGAGAGCGAAGGACCAATGATTTCATCATTGCGTGTTCTCTGAGGTGATGTGCAGAGGCTGCCTGCGAGGGTTGATGCCGGGCATGCGGTGGTGAGCAGCGAGGCTGCTCCACGCAGTCGTGCAGGGCTCAAGGCTGCACCCTGGCTGGCATGGCGAGTGTGATCGTTGGTGCAGGCTGGCCGCACCTGCTTCGTGTGTTGACAGACTGCCCGGATCCTACAGTCTCTCTCGTCACCTGCTACTGGAAGCTGCATCTCACTGTCACTTTGCTTGGCTGACTCCAGGCTTCAGACGTCAGGATCAAGAGCGCAATAATAATTTATTACTCGGCAGAAGGAATTAAGTGGGATTTATAACGTTCCTTAGTTGATTGAAAGAAACAACATGGAAGCAGGCTCTGCAGCTCACTGAGTCCACGTCGATCACCCGTTCATGTTGATTAAATGTTATCCCACTTTCTCATCCACGTGGTACACGCAGAGGGCAATTTACGGAGGCCAATCAACCCACAAACCTGCACGTTTTCATGACATGGGAGGAAACCGTAGCACCCAGAGGAAAGCTGCGAGGTCACAGTGAGAACGTGCAAACTCCACACAGATGCCACCCGAAGTTAGTATAAGAAAATAACTGCAGATGCTGGTACAGGTCGAAGGTATTTATTCACAAAATGCTGGAGTAACTCAGCAGGTCAAGTAGCATCTCGGGAGAGAAGGAATGGGTGACGTTTCGGGTTGAGACACTTCTCCACCCGAAGTTAGAATCGAACCTGGGTCTCTGGCACTCTGAGGCAGCAGCCCTACCCACTGTGCCACGAGCTTTCATGCTGTTTGTTGTTGGAAGTAATAGCATTATGCTTTGATTTTCCTTTCTTGTATCATAATAGGATCAAAGTTCTTAAAAAAATAAACGTAGAGACTGAAACTAACTGCAGAGTGATTGGTTTGACAGGTGACACTTTCCAACTTGAGTAGAATGTTTGAACATTCAAGTACAGGAAATGAGTTAAAGCACCTTAATCCTATCTCCGGCTCCTACCTACGTCAAAAAGGAACTAAGTCTTCTTTAGCATCATTAGCTATTTACTCTGAACATAACTATGCTCTGCAATTGAATATTGTGCTAACACGCAGGTTTAAATTTAATGTGCATGGTAGTTTGCTTGTCTGTTACTTTGGAGTCTTGCTTAAGAGAATTTGAATAAACTTTATCTGGAATCTGCTTATTGCATTTGAAATGACCTTTTTAAACAAATGTTCCATTGATTTGTGTTCTCCTACCTTGTTTATCATCTGTTGTGCTATCACAAGATTTCCACCTGTCCATTAAATATGCTCCATAAGTCACTTTCGAGATGTGGGCAGTTTTCAATTTGGTTAAATTGGCATCTGTTTTTGTTAAAGTAGGAGATCTCTATCAGTAATTAATCCATCTTGTCAGTGACATCAGGATACAGACCTCTTCTCTCAACCACACTCCCCATTCCACACTATCCCCCTCTCCATTTTTAATTTGAACCTTTTTTTCCAGTCAAGGCCTTTATCGTGGCCACAAAATGTCTCATTTGCTCTCTGTGTGCTAAAGATTTTCAGTTTGCATTCCTCTCTGTCTAGTGTGTTTAGTTTATTTTAGTTTAGAGATATAGTGTGAAAACAGGTCCTTCGGCCCACTGAGTCCGGACCGACCAGCGATCACCGCACATTAACACTCCTACACACTCTAGGGACAATTTAGGGATTATCTCTAGGGAAGATATCAGCGAAAAGCCCACGTGGTCACGGGGAGAACGTACAAACTCCGTACAGACAGCACCCATAGTCGGGTGTGTTACTGGGTGTGTTGCTGGAGTGTGGACAGGGTGTGTGACTGGAATATGGACAGGGTGTGCTGGAGTGTGCTCCTGGAATATGGACAGTGGTGTGTTATAGGGGTGTGCTTGTGGAGTGGGGTTAGGGTGTGTTACTGGAGTAAGGACACAGTGTGTTCCTCAAGTGTGAACAGGGTGTGTTATTGGAGTGTGCTCCTGGAGTGAGGTTAGAGTGTGCTTCTGGAGTGTGGACAGGGACTGGATGGGGAGTGGCATGTGAACTGGGTGTACAACGGGAGTGTGGTGCTCGAGCGTGGACAGGATGTGCCAGTGGAGTGGGGTGGGGTCTGGAGGGGGGCTTGGATGTGATATGGGATGGAATCTGTAATGCTGGTATATTGGAGCTTGCCTTTCGTGGCTTTGGCATTTTCCTTGTTATCTGCTAGAAGTCTGTGTCCCTATTCCTCATGAATATCGAGGAGGTGGTGATGTTTTTTTTTCAAAGAGTAATGCCATTATCTACAGATATTTCCATGTTATTGAAACTCAGATATGGGTCTAATTTTTCTATACTTCTCAGATTACTGAACTATGTAAATGCTGCCAGTGTTTGCAAATTATCATCAGTCAAATGAAACTACTTGAAACCCAGTGTTCCCGGTCACCTGAGTTGGGCTAAACCCACTTGGTTATTCTTTGCTATGATAGCCAAATTACCTGTCTTTTTTAAATGATCCTTGATATATCGGAATAATAATGAGGACACTTCTCTGCTCTAGTTTGAGGTTATTTACGATACAGGTTATCTCTCAGTTTATGTAGGAAGGAACTGCAGATGCTGTTTTAAACTGAAGATAGATAGACACACATTGCTGGAGTAACTCAGCGGGACAGGCATCATCTCTGGAGAGAAGGAATGGGTGATGTTTTGGGTCTGAAGAAGGGTCTTGACCCGAAACGACACACATTCTTTCTCTCCAGAGATGCTGCTTGAACTGCCGAGTTATCTTTCAGTTTACCAGGAGCACAAAGCAGTGGTAAATTAGTGTGTCACGTTGTTGTGGGTCTCAGATATTTGGACTCTTCACTCCAATTTAACATGTCTGTCCAAACTTTTCTATCTATGTACCTGTCCAAGTGCCTTTTAGATGTCGTATTTCTACCTGCTTCTACCACTTACGGTGGCAGTTCATGCTGTACATGCATCACCCTCAGTGTGGAAAAGGTTGCTTCACGGGTCCCCTTTTAAAACATTCCCCTCTTACCTTAGACCCATGCTCTCTGGTTTTAGGCTCCATTACCCAGGGGAAAAGACTGTACAGGCTATTCACCTTATCTCTGCCCCTTTTGGTTTTGTGAATCTCTCTATTCACTGCTGAGCCTCCTAACCTACAGGGCAAAAATAAGCACATGTAACATAACATTTATCTCTTTCATGGCTGAAAGGAATAATTTCGAGCCTGAATAACTCTCCATAATGTTTACTGAAGGTTTATCAAAATTACAGGAAGAAGTTAAGTTTGCCTTTGGCTTATCATGCAAAATATCCGTAGCAGAATTAATTTGTGAAACCTGGCAACTGGAATCAGTGAAGGCAGTGACATTCTAGTCTGGTATCCTGTTTTGTAACGTTCCTAAGCAACTTCTAACTGCATTGCTATATTGTGTATCAAATTATTTTTTGAAGCAGTAAAAAAGATGTAGAGCACACATGACTTTTAAAGGCATCTAGGTCACGCTGATTGTAGTAAATAGAACATAAAACATTTTGTATTCAATATTTGGTAAATGGGTGACACAGTGGTGCAGTGGTAGAGTTGCAGCCTTACAACGTCAGAGACCCGTGTTCGATCCTGACCAAGGGTGCTGTCTGTACGGAGTTTGCACGTCCTCCCTGATGCTGAAAGGGTTGACGGTGGACATGCAATGGAAGGCATTTAAAGGTCGCATGGATGAACTACAGCAAGTGTTCATCCCAGTTTGGCAAAAGAACAAACCAGGAAAGGTAGTGCATCCGTGGCTAACAAGGGAAATCAAGGATAGTATTAAAACAAAAGATGAAGCATACGGATTAGCCAGAAAAAGTAGCATACCAGAGGACTGGGAGAAATTCAGAGTCCAGCAGAGGAGGACAAAGGGCTTAATTAGGAAAGGGAAAATAGATTATGAGGGAAAACTGGCAAGGAACAAAAAAACTGACTGCAAAAGCTTTTATAGATATGTGAAGAGAAAAAGATTAGTTAGGACAAATGTAGGCCCCTTGCAGTCGGAAACAGGCAAATTGATCATAGGGAACAAGGAGATGGCAGACCAATTGAACAAATACTTTGGTTCTGTCTTCACTAAGGAAAACATAAACAGTCTGCCGGAAATAGCGGGGGACCGGGGGTCTAATGAGATGCAGGAACTGAGGGAAATCCAGGTTAGTCGGGAAGTGGTGTTAGGTAAATTAAATGGATTAAAGGCAGATAAATCCCCAGGGCCAGATAGGCTGCATCCCAGAGTGCTTAAGGAAGTAGCCTCAGAAATAGTGGATGCATTAGTGATAATTTTTCAAAACTCTTTAGATTCTGGAGTAGTTCCTGAGGACTGGAGGGTAGCTAATGTAACCCCACTTTTTAAAAAGGGAGGGAGAGAGAAAACGGGGAATTATAGACCAGTTAGCCTAACATCTGTAGTGGGGAAAATGCTAGAGTCAGTTATTAAAGATGTGATAGCATCACATTTGGAAAGTGGTGAAATCATCGGACAAAGTCAGCATGGATTTACAAAAGGCAAATCATGTCTGACGAATCTTATAGAATTTTTCGAGGATGCAACTAGTAGAGTGGATAAGGGAGAACCAGTCGATGTGTTGTATCTGGACTTTCAGAAGGCCTTCGACAAGGTCCCACATAGGAGATTGGTGTACAAACTTAAAGCACACGGTATTGAGGATTCAGTGTTGAGGTGGATAGAAAATTGGTTGGCGGACAGGAAGCAAAGAGTAGGAATAAACGGGTCCTTTTCGGAATGGCAGGCAGTGACTAGTGGGGTACCGCAAGGCTCAGTGCTGGGACCCCAGTTATTTACAGTGTATATTAATGATTTGGACGAGGGAATTGAATGCAACATCTCTAAATTTACGGATGACACGAAGCTGGGTGACAGTGTTAGCTGCGAGGAGGATGCTAGGAGGCTGCAGAGTGACTTGGATAGATTAGGCGAGTGGGCAAATGCGTGGCAGATGCAATATAATGTGGATAAATGTGAGGTTATCCACTTTGGCGGCAAGAACAGGAAAGCAGAGTATTACCTGAATGGTGACCGATTAGGAGAAGGGGAGATGCAACGTGACGTGGGTGTCATGGTGCACCAGTCATTGAAAGCAAGCGTGCAGGTGCAGCAGGCAGTGAAGAAAGCGAATGGTATGTTGGCATTCATAGCAAGAGGATTTGAGTTTAGGAGCAGGAAGGTTCTACTGCAGTTGTACAGGGCATTGGTGAGACCGCACCTGGAGTATTGTGTGCAGTTTTGGTCTCCTACAGAGAAGGTTCACCAGATTGATCCCTGGGATGGCGGGACTTTCATATGAAGAAAGACTGGATAGACTAGGCCTGTACTCGCTGGAATTTAGAAGACTGAGGGTGGATCTTATAGAAACATATAAAATTCTTAAGGGGTTGGAGAGGCTAGATGCGGGAAGATTGTTCCCGATGTTGGGGGAGTCCAGAACCAGGGGTCACAGCTTAAGGATAAGGGGGAAGTCTTTTAGGACCGAGATGAGAAAACATTTCTTCACACAGAGTGGTGAGTCTGTGTAATTCTCTGCCACAGAAGGTAGTTGAGGCCAGTTCATTGGCTATATTTAAGAGGGAGTTAGATGTGGCCCTTGTGGCTAAAGGGATCAGGGGGTATGGAGAGAAGGCAGGTACAGGTTACTGAGGTGGATGATCAGCCATGATCATATTGAATGGCGGTGCAGGCTCGAAGGGCCGAATGGCCTACTCTTGAACCTATTTTCTATGTTTCTATGTGACTGCAGAGGTGCTCCAGTTTCCTCCCACTTCTCAAAGACGTGCGAGTTCATGGGTTCATTGGTTTCTGTAAATTGCCCTTAATGTGCAATTTCTTAATTTTTCAACTTCATTGCCGAGATTGGACATTTTCTTTAGAATCATTACACTACATGCCAGTTTTAAAGAATTGTGCAGCAAGCTTAGCTCCAGCCTTTCAAAAGATTTTTCAGAAGTCTGTGAATAGTGGCGAACTCCCAGAAGATTGGCTGAATGCTAACATTGTCCCCATCTTTAAAAAAGGAGATAGGATCGATCCTGCAAACTATCGCCCTGACCTCCAAACCGTGCAAGATTCTCGAACATATAATCCACCGACATTTTATGGACCATATTGACTTCCACAAAGGTACAAACAAACCACCAACATAGCTGTAGACAGGGTCGATCTTGTAAAACCCAACTGGCGGGACTCATTGATGATTTTGCCAGGTCACTCGATAACAAGGGTCAGACTGACCTGATTATATTAGACTTCAGTAAGGCTTTTGATAAGGTTCCCCACAAGCGGCTCCTGTACAAGCTCAAACATGTAGGAATAGACGGCAACCTCTTCAAATGGATTGAGATCTTTTGGACAAGGAGAAGCCAGCGAGTTCTCTTGGAGGGAGAGACGTCTATTGAAACTCCTGTGACATCAGGTGTGCCACAGGGGACTGTCATGGGTCCATTGCTCTTCCTACTGTATATCAATGACATTCCAAATGCAGTTTCGTCCAGAGTTCGACTCTTCGCTGATGATGCCATAATTTATAGAGATTAAAACACCAGAAGACAGCTTGTCCTTACAGAAGGATCTGGATGCTCTCTGTGAGTGGGAGAAAACCTGGCAGATGTCATTCAATACAACCAAATGTCATCCCATGCATGTCTCACACAAGACTAAACCACTTTTATTGGAATACAACATGGGTGATTTTGTACATTACTTGCTGTCGACCATTACCCATATCTAGGAATCGAATTAAGCAAAGATTTAAGTTAGTCAAGTGTCTAACAAAGCAAATAGAACGCTCAGCCTTCTTAAAATAAATTTCCACGCATGTAGTACATCCGTCAAAGAGAACGCCTACAAGTCAGTGGTCAGGCCCAAATTGGAGTATTGTGGAGCTGTATGGGACAACACCAACAACAAGATCACCCTGGAGAAAGAACAATGACGAGCAGCTCACTTTGTATGTAATGACTACAAGCGCAAATCAAGCGTGAATAATATGCTGACTTCTCTCGGATGGGATACCCTAGAGCTCCGCAGAATCAGGCTAAGACTTATTGCAATTTACAAGGAGATTCACAAAATCACGCCATCAAATCTTCCGTCATCCCAGAGCACCAACCGCCATGAAACAAGACAAAATACTGGTCCCTACATCATCAACTCGCTAAATTTCAACAAACCTTGCTTCCAATAATCCCTTTACCCTCGGACGATAAGGGAATGGAATATGTTACCACCCAACACACGCGCCGCTCCCGATATTCAGTCATTTAAAAAGGGGATTGAGCAACTCGATCTCCTCAACTTGGTCAAAAAGGCCCACTTCAAAATTTAATCACTACTCTACCTACCTACTGCGCGAGATAACCACTTATGAGGTGTTTGCGCAGTAATCAACCAGAACCAGAACTATATTCTGCAGTCTGTAGTTTTCCCTTTGCTCTACCTATTGTACTTGAGTTTAACTTGATTGTATCTATGTATAATATAAACTGATTTGATCGGATAGCATGCAAAGCAAAGATTTTCACTGCACTTCAGTACACATGACAATAACGAACCGAAAACTAAAAGGATACACCTCTCGGTCTCAAATCTAAGATTTTCATTTCCGTTCTCTGTCCCTCTTCGTTCCTTTGCATCTTAAAACCTGTTTGTCCACAGGTTTCTCCCAGTTCTAATGAGAGGTCATTGAGGTGACAAATTAACTCAGTTTTTCACTCTTCACAGTTGCTGTCTGACTGCAAAGAATTTGAGGCATTATCTGGTTTTTTTTAAAGATCCAGTTGTGCATTTGAAAGACTAACAAGACTTGGTTTATCAGATTTGCCTGCTTTGGGCTTTTTGTTCAGTAACGCAATGTTATGGCAAAGGTTAATTGATTTGCAATGTGATTTCGTTCAGCTCTAAAGAAAGCGTTTAGTTTCCAACACAAGGAAGAGAATGAAAAAAACATGAATGCATTGAAAGCCTGTGCTGCACCTATTGGTGCTAGTACCCAATCGAAGCAGGTTGATTAATGCTGTATCACGAAGAAAGGATTGAGTGGATCAGCACTGTGTTCTCCCGAGTTTAGAACAATAAGAAGAGATATAATTGACAATTCTTAAGGGGTTGGACAGGCTGGATGCAGGAACGTTGTTCCCAATGTTGGGGGGGGGGGGGGTCCAGAATCAGGGGTCACAGTTAGGTCATTTAGGACTGAGATGAGGAAAAATCTTTTCACCCAGAAAGTTGTGAATCTGTGGAATTCTCTGCCACAGAAGGCAGTGGAGGCCAATTCACTGGATGTTTTCAAGAGGGAGTTAGATTTAGCTCTGAGGGCTAAAGGAATCAAGGAATATGGGGGAAAAACGGGAACGGGGTACTGATTTTGGATGATCAGCCATGATCATATTGAATGGTGGTGCTGGCTCGAAGGGCCAAATGGTCTACTCCTGCACCGGTTTTCTATGTTTCTATGAAACATGCAAGATTCTCAATAAGCTGGGTGCATTCAGGGGAAGTTGAACCTTGAAATCTCTACTCCAGAGGCTCGGTCATGGTGTCATTTCAAAGCACAGATCAATAGATATGTGGATAGTAAATGGAAGCAAGGGATAATGCTAGAAAATTGCCTAGAGATACAAGATCAGCTATGGTTTTGGTCAATGATAGAGCAGACTCAAGGGGCTTTGATTTTTCTTGTATAACGATACATTTCCATCGCGTTCAAAAAACGGATTCATTGCTGTCAGATGAGTGTCACAAGACATGCCTTGATTTTAAATTTAAATGTAAGTGCCTGCAGGTGTGCCAACAAAAACTCCAAAAGGATATCTGGACCTTTACAGTACTTTCTGTTATTGCACAAACATTGCATTGATTTTGAATTCAGTTCCAGGTATGTGATTATGCCACCCTCTTCCCGGTTCTGTAGGATTTTGTATATACTTCCATTGATATTCAGTTGTTGCGGAAATCCGGCTAAACCTAACTCAACTCGTAGTCCTTGCAGGGAGGATTTGTGGGCCATCTTTGTTGGTTCTGATTCCTCAGTTTTGAAAGAGAACTTTCAACCTCCGCTGTAGTAGTCAACTGCAAATGAAGAAAAACACACGCCTCTGACCTAATGGGTTTCTGGTTTCGGTCCTGTACACTACTGCACTTTCAGAATGCTCGCAGAATACTTTCTGGAAAGATGGACTCCTAAAAATACTTTTTAATAAGCTATTCATTGTATGCCTTTTAAAGAATACCGTCACATGCTTTGGTTCTTCACTAAATGCCATTCATGGCCTAAACACCAAAGGGTCACGGGAAGCTCAGAACAAATTCAGCTGTCAGTACCTGGTGGGTGGGAAAATAACTGCAGATGCTGGTACAAATCGAAGGTCGGGTCAGGCAGCATCTCTGGAGAGAAGGAATTGGTGATGTTTTGGGTTGGGACCCTTCTTCAGACTGAGTTATCCCAGCATTTTGTGATACCTGGTGGGTGGAACACCTTGAAGACCTCTTCAACTGTGACTATTGCATTGGTTTGAGTAAAACTGACCCATATCCACAGAAACCTATCCAGGCAAGTTTTGCCACCACTCCTAATCCACAAGAAGTCGAGAAGGCCAGCTAAAAAGTAATTCGGTCCTGGTAGCAGATGACATTCCTGCTGAAATCTAAAGCTCAACAACGAAGAGCTTTGCCTACAATTTTGTGCCTCAACACGCACACCTGGGACGAGGAGAATATTCCAGGGACTTTGGAGACACCTACTCATGACCGTCTAAAGAAAGGAGACAAGTCTGACTGGTAAATGTAAAGGAATCTTCCTGCTGTCTGCCGCAGGGAAGTTACCACCGGGATCCTTCTCAATTGCCTCCTCCCAGTGGCGGCTCCCCAATCACAGTGTGAGTGGAGGCCAATTCTCTGAATGCGTTCAAGAGAGAGCTAGATAGAGCTCTTAAGGATAGCGGAGTCAGGGGGTATGGGGAGAAGGCAGGAACGGGGTACTGATTGAGAATGATCAACCATGATCACATTGAATGGCGGTGCTGGCTCGGAGGGCCGAATGGCCTCCTCCTGCACCTATTGTCTATTGTCATCCATCTTGAGGTACAATGGAAAACGGTTCAACATATGATGACCACACCCCAGAATCCAGGTTTCCCAAGCGTCAGGAGTTGTGCTGCATTATAGAGATGACATATACATGCGCTCAAACGCTGAGCTCCAAAGCTAACATTCACAGCTCAAGCATACAAGATGATGGGGCTTGCATTCAACTCCTGTCGACGGTGCAAAGGTCCTTCGTTAACTTGCTCCTGCTGCACCACACTGCCCTCCAACACTAAAGGCTCATGGTAAGGCTCTTGTAAACATGGTCCATATCCCACATATAGGAGCCATCTATAAAGGCAGCTACCTGTATCAGCAATAAAATTCACCATCAATTCACCAGCACAACCTTTGGTTGCGTGACATAAAAGTTAATTAATGATCACAACCGCTAACTTGGTACAAAACCAGAATGCACCAGGCAGCAGTATGCCTTGCCATCCGATATGCCTCTAAGACATGGAGTATTTACAGCAGATGTCTCAATTTATGGGCAAAATACTAACAAAGCCTTCCAGCTTTACAGGAAGGGAAAGTGAATCAACATCAGTGTCGTCTGCCAGGCACACATCCTCAGCACTGAGGCCCTGATACACCCGGAGCTATGTTAGGCAGGCCCTGACGTTCGCATGTCTGGTATCAAACTCCCGAAGCAGACATTATTTTGAGCCATGTCATCGAAGAGATTACCAGATGGACAGAGAAACAGATCCAAGGATGTGGTCAAAGCCTTCAGAGGAAAAAGTGCCAAAACTTCTGTTTCCGGGGAATCTCCAGCCCTAGGCCACTCAAGATGGAGACGCAGCATTGGGGAAGGTGTTGCGTAGCTCAGCCAAGACTTGGGAGTGCACAGGTGCCCTGTGTGAGGGGCAGAAGGAGTGCACTACCCCACAAATGCCCCATCTACTTACTTCCCACAAATGCCCCATCTACTTAACTTTCCGCCCCATCTATGTAAGAGCATGCCGTTCCACATTGGCCTCATCATGCACCCCAGAATCCTCAAAACCAGAATGGGAACAAGTCATCCTTGAGCTTTGATTCTCAATTCTGAAGAATTGAAAAGGCTAGCTTGTTTATTTGATTTTAAGGGAATACAAGTCGATCGGTGTGGAAGAGATTTTGGAGAAATCGAATTTCCACATCAGCTATGGATCATGCAAATTAGAATTTTTCATAACAAAAATTAAAGACCCGGAGGCACAATTGAGGTCTTCATCTAGTCATGGAGATGGTTTGGTTCTCGTGATTTATTTTTAACCTGATATATTGAGATGCATCAGTAATCTTTAATTGACTAGCAGTAATTACACTCCCCCAGCTACCCATATTGCAGTTCAAACATGATTTTGTAAATCCCCTCCTGTGCTGCAGAAAAGCATCTCTAGCTCCCACATTTATGTATGTTTGTCAAAGTATTGTATAAAAGTAAATATTTAATAATTGACTTTTAAACAGAGGCTGGATTACATTTGCACACAATCCTGATTGCTTTCTCTATTCTGCTGTTTGGTCAGTGTACACTTTCCATTGTCTCACTTAATTTTCACCTAAATGTTATGAACACAGTATTAGTGGCAAAGTTGATAGCATTCTTACACCTTCTTCTGAGTAGATGTCGTGGGTTCAATCCCCTCTCCAGAGACATGAGCACAAAAATCCAAGCTGAAGCAGTATCGAGGGAGAGCTGCACTGTTTGTGGCTGCCATTGATAAACTTGGTCCTATCATCTGTCACGTGGGTGTCAGAGATCCCATGCCATTATTTTGAGTATAGCTATCTTGGGAAGTTCTTGGCCAATTGTTTCCCTCAACCAACATTTAAAATGTTGATAATAAGATTGGTCTTTATCACGACGTTTAGTTTAGTCGAGTGTCGGCCCTTCGCCCCACCGAGTCCACACCGACCAGCAATTACCCATTGTAGGAAAATAACCAGTCTGAAGAAGGGTCTCGACCTGAAACATCACCCATTCCTTCTCTCCTGAGATGCTGCCTGACCCGCTGAGTTACTCCAGCATTTTGTGATAACAACAATTACCCATTGGCTAGTTCTATCCTACACACTGCGGACAATTTTGCAGAAACCAATTAACCTAAAAACCTGCACATCTTTGGAGTATGAGAGGAAATCTGAGCACTCAATAAGTGACTATTTGACAATAACATAATTTGTAAATAGCAAACTGAGTTAAGAAGATTGCAGTAGAATGGCCAAGACATAGAAGGTTATGGACCAACTGCTGGTAAATGGGATAAGTATATGTATGGGTGTTTGATATGACATGATGAGTCAACGAGCCTGTTTCCATGCTGCATGGAACTATGGCTCTTTCTAACATTGGAAGAGAGCTGTCGGGAAAGACTTGTATTTGTAAGGACCTAAGATAAACAATGAATCTGTCTCTCTGTGTGGCTGTACACAAAAATCGCAGCAACATTGTGAATTTTACTTTGCTATTGCAGAGATTTATAGTTTCCAAGACTGGGTATTAGCAGTTATAAGCAGCGCATTTTTTTCCATGTCATATAAGGGTAAATAAGTAGTAATGATATTTCTCCAATTGAGATTTGTTTGTAATAACACATTCTGAACAATCTTAAATAGTTTGAGACCAGTCAGTTCTCGGGTCTGAGATTACATTCAGCATACTGAATGAAGATAGACACAAAATGCTGGAGTAACTCAGTGGGACAGGCTCTGGAGAGAAGGACTGGGTGACGTTTTGGGTCGAGACCTTTCTTCAAGCTGAAGAGATTCACAAAATCAAAAGGGGCACAGATAAGGTGAATAGCCACAGTCTTTTCCCCAGGATAATGGAGCCTAAAGTTAGAGAGCATAGTTCTATGGTAAGAGGGGAAAGTTTTAGAAGGGGACCCGTGAAGCAACTTTTTCCACACTGAAGGTGATGCATGTACAGCATGAACTGCCAAAATAAATGGTAGAAGCAGGTAGAAATACGACATTTAAAAGGCACTTGGACAGGTACATAATAATAATAATAATAATATATTCCTTTATTTGTCCTACACCAGGGAAGTTTGCAGTGTTACAGCAACAAAGTGGATAGCAAGAGACATTCATTATAAATAAAAATAAAGATAAGGATAATTGTTATAATTTACTGTGGTTTTTGTTTACTGTTACTGTTAACTGGTCTGTTGATTTGGTCTGCTGGGAGTAGCGCTGGTTGTGCAGTCTCACAGCAGCGGGAAGGAAGGACCTCCTATATCTCTCCTTCACGCACTTGGGGTGAAGGAGTCTGTCACTGAAAGAGCTACTCAGTGCAGTGACAGTGTCCTGCAAGGGGTGGGAGTTGTTGTTCAGCAGCGATGTTATCTTTGCCATCATCCTCCTCTCTCCCACCGCCTGTACTGAGTCGAGGGGGCAACCCAGGACAGAGCTGGCCTTCCTGATCAGCTTGTCAAGTCTCTTCCCCTCCGCTGCTGAGATGCTGCTGCTCCAGCAGACCACTCCATAGAAAATGGCTGATGCTACCATAGTGTTGTAGAAGGTGCTTAGGGGTGCCCCCTGCACTCCAAAGGACCCGAGTCTCCTCAGCAGGTAAAGACTGCTCTGGCCCTTTTTGTACAGTGCATTGATATTTTCGGTCCAGTCATGTTTATTGTTAAGGTAAACACCCGGGTACTTATAAGAGTCCACTCTCCCGATGTCCATTCCCTGGATGTTCACTGGTGTCGGGGGGACGTGGCTGCGCCTGCGGAAATCCACCACCATCTCGCTGGTTACCCCCGCGTTGATCCGGAGGTGGTTCCGCTGGCATAAGTCCACAAAGTCCCTGGTCAGTTCTCCGTACACCCTGTCATCGTCGTCTGTGATGAGGCAGACGATGGCAGAGTCGTCTGAGAACTTCTGTAGATAGCAGTTTGCTGAGCTGTGCCTGAAGTCCGCAGTGTACAGGGTGAACAGGAAAGGAGCTAGCACTGTTCCCTGCGGAACCCCAGTGCTGCAGACCACCATGTCCGAAGCATAGTCCTTTGTCCTCACGTGCTGTGGTCGGTTGGTGAGGTAATCCAGAATCCAGGATGTGAGGTGGTGATCCACTCCTGTGCGCTTCAGCTTGCCCCCCAGAAGCCCAGGCTGGATGGTATTGAATGCACTGGAGTAATCAAAGAACATGATTCTCACAGTGCTACCAGGCTTCTCCAGGTGGGAAAGAGCTCTGTGTCGTAGGTCGATGATGGCGTCCTCCACCCTGATGCGAATATGGTAGGTGAACTGCAGCGGATCCATTGATGGTGTCACCAGGGGGCGGAGATGGACGAGGACCAGTTGCTCCAGTGTCTTCATCAGGTGCGATGTCAGTGCTGTTGAGTTCCTTCGGGTGCGGCGTCTTTGGCACTGATACCATGCAGGATGGATAGAAATGTTTGGACAAATATGTTTTGTTCATTTAAATTGAGTGAAGAGTCCAAATATCTGAGACCCACAACAACCTGACACACTAATCTACCACTGCTTTGTGCTCCTGGTAAACTGAGAGATAACTCAGTGGGACAGGCAGCATCTCTGGAGAGAAGGAATGGGTAACGTTTCGGGTCGAGACCCTACTTCAGACCCGAAACGTCACCCATTCCTTCTCTCCAGAGATGCTGCCTGTCCCGCTGAGTTACTCCAGCATTTTGTGTGTATCTTCGGTTTAAACCGGCATCTGCAGTTCCTTCCTACACAGTTATACTGAGTGAAGTGAGTCTCTTTTGGAGAGAGGGATACATCTGACCCTTATCCATTCTGCAGAGCCATCTATTCTCTTACCAAAGACTATTTCAGAGAAAACATACTGCAGTGCCTGCAGATCACCATGTTTCACTTCTCGATTCCTAACAGCAAGCAGGTTTCGCAGAGCCATCACTCATGTACCAACTCGATTCTCCTCGGCTTATTTAGAAATGGGAAAAGTAATTAACTGGTCGGCCTCATTAGTAGAACAGAGGAAAGATGGACAGAATTTGGGAAAGACATTGGTCCAAATAAAATATGGTGATTGCTTCATAGCCTGAAGAGAGTTCAATTTATTTATTTAGTCATATGAAAGAATTATGATTTTTCTCTCTCTATTGACACCTATTTATTCTTCAACTTGAACTATTCAGAAGTGCAATCCTAGGTATTTCAACACAGTGCAAAGAGAATCTAAGGTCTGATTTCACTAAGCAGCCGTTCTCATTTTCCCCTCTTCCTGATTGTTATTATCAGTGAAATGCGCTTGTCAAATGCTCAATTGTCCTGTGCCAGCCAACTGTGTTAATATATCCTCCCTCAAATACTGTTGGGGGAACAAGTGTACAAAGATTCGTAAGTTGGGCAAACTGGTGCAAATTACCTGCAAAGTTCCAGTCATTAAAAATGAGTCATTTTCAGATTTGTGTGTTCTGCTCTGCGCTTTGATGCCCTGGCAAAAAAATCCCTGTGAGTACGCTGGATACCAGTCATTTATATTGCAAATGACACCGGAAACTCAATACTTTAAAGGGCTCATTGCTCTCCTTTTGCAAACGACAGGTTATTTAACTGGCTTGCTACATGATATGAGACAACGGAGAACTCAGGCAGCGCTTTGTGAGTTCATTGCTTTATTGCAGTAACTGCAGGCAGTTTTAGTACTTGACTCCAGGGTACATGAGACATGAATAACGATAAACAACGCCTTTAGAGAGCATTTAAACTATCTAGCAAGACAAGAACATCAGTTCTGGCCGCAAAAACAAAGGAACATAAGAAATAGAAGCAGGAGTAGGCTATTAAGCTACTCAGACCCATTAAACCATTCATTATAATCATGGTTGATTTTTCTGTATTTCAATATCAGCTTCCTACAACAACACTGATTCCTTTGATTCTCAATACTCAAATCCTAAAAAATTGCTATCTTGAATATATTGGGAAACAGGTCTTCCACAGTCTTTGTGTGGACTAATTGCCCCCTGGATGAAGAGATCTCTTTACGTCTCAGTCCTAAATGGGCAACCTCCCATTTTAGGTATGTGATCCCCCCTGCTTGTGTAGGCACCCAGCCAAGAGAAACAATCCCCCCTCCCCCAACCCCGCCACCCACATTTCCCATGGATCCCTGATAGTGGCATAAGAATGCCAAAACTTCCAGGCCAATATTGGGCAGTTAAATGTCACTGTGAAAATGTGACTGGTCACTTCTCCCATCACCCGCCGCCATTGTGCCTGTGGAGGTGGGAAAGAGGAAGCAAATTTGAAAAATAGATTTGGTCAATCGGGAGAGGCTGTATTTCTTGGGTAATGGAGGCAGGGATGAGTTAATTCCCTCCGCACACACATGTGCACCCCTATACCATGGGGTCACATCTTCTTTAGTCGCGGCAAGTTATTAAAGGGTGAGTCAGGGAAGATTTCTATGCTTCCCTGAAGTAATGGTTATGTCGTTATTGAATATATGCAGAGTCCATCAGTGACGGTGCCCATGTGAGGCTAATGATCCTGATTTACCACGTTGGAATGTAATGAGTATTAGATTCTCTTTATAGCTTGTGTCAAACTTTTAGGAAGGGTATTTTGAAACTTCTAGTGATATGCACGCGATTGAATGATGCGTATGACATTACACCTCTCCCTCCATCTCCCTGTCGCCCCTGTTTCATGTGCTTAGGGATGCGAGCACTACCTTTATGCGAGGTCTTTTGTGCATTCCCACTGAACTTGGCTGCCGAAGTGTGAGCAAACTCTCACTTTTCTAGTTATATAATTGTGCTCTTTTTTTCTTTCTCGAGACATGGCTTTTGCAAGCTCGATTAATTCTCTCCCACTGAACGTTTGAGTCTATTTTAAAGTCCCCTTCCTCCATCACTGCTAGAAATAGCAAACCTTTGGAGGCACATGGTGAAATCAGGGCGGTTTTATAAACAAAATTAGAAAGTCTACAAGATTGATAATAATGTACTTACACAAAACCACCATTTCCAACTTATTTACAGCATGTTGTTGGTCTGGCTCCATTTGACTCCCGGCTCTGAATCAGAACTTAGAGCTCCATTCAGGTGGATGGGAGAGATACAATGGTACCGTTAGAAAAGCAAGAACTTGCTCCCTTCTCTCATCAACATTTCTCAAAATAGCTTTCTCAATTCTTTCCGTTCTTTCCCCAAATTGCTGCAGGACTAGCGGCTCAGTTGTTTTTTCCACTTACTGTAGAATATCGCAAGCATTCTGCCTGCGTAAAGAATAATGCACCAAAGAAATTCATTGTAATTGGACCACTTTGAATACGCCTGGGTGGAGTAACAGTTTGTGATATTGAAGTCTTTAACAATTCCCTCAGGAATTGAACTTCATCACTGTTTCACCAGGTTTCTGCAAAATTGTTGTGATACTTGAGGAATTGCACCATAATGTTTACGCACTGGAAATTAGTTTTTTTAAGTTTCAATTCAAATTTCTCTGTAGAGCATGGCATTGGAATACAGGTGCTCCTCAACTTACAATGGGGTCACGCTCCGAGAAACCCATCGGAAACCGAAAATATCGTAAGTCGAAATACATGGAATACACGTGACCACGTGGCCGGACGCGAGCTGCGGCATGCTACGGGTCGCTGCCAATTGCACCATCGCAAAGTCGAAATATCGCAAGTCGAAGCATTGTAAGTTGAGGAGCACCTGTATGCAAAATGCAAAAATATCAGGCATCCCTCACTTGTAGAGATTTTGGTATTGTCACTGCAACAATAAAGCAGTACCACTTTACAGTTCTTCTGAGCTGTTGTATTTTACAAAAGAACGTGGTCTTTGCTTAGCATTGAACAAACTAGGAGTGATTTAAAAGCCACTTACCAACACCGCTGACAGAAATGCCAGTTGGGTTGATTTGGATATTTGTAGACTTGAGCGGTATAAAGTGCCCACACCTGTGGTGACAAGGCCCTTCATGAGTTTTGATGGCAGACCGTGTTTAGATCAGGCCATTAAAGTGGAGTGCCAAGCAGACTGACCTTGCTGCACAGAAATGGCAGCCGCAGAGTACTGCTACTGGAGTCAGGAGTGTTTTATTGTCATATGCCCCGAAACAGAACAATGAATTTCTTTCTGACAGCAGCACAACAGATACTGTATGTAAACATAATACTGAGGCTGAGGCGAGAAGGCTACACTTGAAACGGATCTGTGTGTGTCCGATATTTAAACTTGTGATTTATTGCAGTGCAGAAGGAGGCTATCGGCAGCAGTGAAGGGAATAGGTTTTGCTCAGCTCTGTGAGTGTGTCTCATTTATATTTGGTGATCTTGCCTACTGAAGTAATGGCAGGCAAGCTGTTACAGTGTTGGAAGTCAGGGACACTGCAGGTGCCTCTGACAACTCCACCTGCGGAAATTGTGTCCAGGTGCAGCTCCTGAAAAATCGTGTTGAGGAACTGGAGCAGCAGGTGGATGACGTCACGACCATCCGGGAAAACGAGTGTTTCCTGGACAGGATCTACAGTGAGGTTGTCACACCTAGGATACAAGAAGAGCGAAGGTGGGTGACGATGAGAAAGAGAAGTAAGCGTGGAGTGCAGGAGCCCCCAGTGGCTGTACCTATTGAAAACAGGTACACCCTCTTGGGTGCTGTCGGAGCGAATGACAAGTCAAGTTTGAGTGGCAGCCAGGGCTGTGACTCCAAACCTTGTGCTGAGGCTCAACGGGGAAGAGTAACATCAGGCAGAGCCGCAGTTTTGGGGGGGACTCGATAGTCAGAGGTGCAGACAAGAGATTCTGCGGCAGCAGGTGAGACTCCAGGATGGTGTGTTGCCTCCCTGGTACCAGGATCCAGGATGTCTCGGAGCGGCTGCACGGCATCCTCAAGAGTGAGGGGGAGCAGCCGGAGGTTGTTGTGCATGTTGGCACAAATGATATAGTTCAGAAGAGGAAGGTGGTTCTGTAACAGGAGTGTACGGAATTGGGTAAAAGACTGAAAAGCAGGACCTGCAGGGTAGTGATCTCAGGATTGCTTCCAGTACCTCGTACCAGTGAAGGTAAGAACAGGAAGATAGGGGAAATGAATGTGTGGCTGAGGAGTTGGTGCAGGGGACAGGGATTTAGATTTCTGGATGATTGGGATCTCTTCTGGGGCAGGGGTGACCTGTACAAAAGGGACGGGTTGTACCTTAACTGGAGGGGGACCAACATCCTCGCAGACAGGTTTGCTAATGGTACATGGGAGGGTTTAAACTACATTGGCAGGGGAGTGGGATCTCGTGCAGGACAGAGACACGTGAGAGGCTAGAAGTTGGTATGGAAGGTGGTGAGGGAAAGGTTGGTGGACAGAATAGGCCGGTGAAAGGTGGAGAGCGAGGAAGGAGGGTTGGTTTAAACTCCACTTATTTTAATGCAAGGGGCCTGACTGGTAAGGCAGATGTGCTTAGGACATGGATAGGTATGAGCGACTGGGACGTTGTAGCCATGACTGAAACTTGGTTAAGGGAGGGGCAGGGCTGGCAGCTCAATGTTCCGGGGTACAGGAGCTTCAGGAGATACAGGGATGAGAGAAAAAGAGGAGGGAGGATTGCATTGTTGGTTAAGGAGGATGTCACGGCAATGATCAGAGGTGACATTACAGACGGTTTGTCTAGTGAGGCTATATGGGTGGAGCTGAGGAACAAGAAAGGGATGGTCACCTTGTTGGGGGTGTACTACAGACCCCCGAATAGTCAACGGGAATTGGAAGAACAAATATGCCAGGAGATTACAGACAGCTGCAGGCCAAATAAGGTTGTTTTAGTGGGGGATTTTAACTTTCCCAATATTGACTAGGAAAATCATAGTGTGAAGGGTTTAAATGGGATGCAATTCCTCGAAAGTGTTCAGGAGAGTTTTCTTAAGCAGTATGTTGAGGCCCCCACATGTGAGAGGGCAACGCTGGATCTAGTATTGGTAAATTGGGAAGGGCAAGTTAATGAAGTGTGTGTGGAGGAGCCTTTTGGGACCAGTGACCACAGTTCGATTAGGTTTACGATAGTTATGGATAGGGACGGAGAGGGTCCTTTCTGGGGTAAGGCCAACTTTGAGGGTATGAGAGAAGGTCTCGCTCAAGTCGACTGGAGCAGGTTATTAGAGGGGAAAGGAACATCAGCCAAGTGGGATGTTTTTTAAAGTGTGCTGACAAAAGGATATGTACGTCCCCATTAGAGTGAAGGGCAAAGCAGGCCAACTTAAGGAAGCTTGGCTGACGAGGGAAATTGAGGTGTTGGTCAAAAACAAGAAGGATGCATGGGACAGGTATAGGCAGCTGGGATCAAGTGCATCCCTGGAGGAGTTTCGGGAACTAAGGGGTAAACTGAAAAAGGAGATCAGACGGGCAAAAAGGGGCCAGGAGATAGCTCTGGTGGGTGGCATTAAGGACAATCCCAAAAGATTTTATAAATACATAAGGGGGAAAAGGGTAACTAGAGAGAGAGAGTGGGACCTCTCAGGAATCAAAGCGGTCACCTCTGTGTGGAGCCACAGGAGATGGGCAAGGTCCTTAATGAGTATTTCTCTGTATTTACCGAGGAGAAAGACAGTAGGAAGGGGGAACTTGGGGCAGTCAATGGAAGTGTCTTGAGAGCAGTCAGTGTTGCGTCGAAGAAGTACTGAAGGAACTGTCGTGTTTGAAGGTAGACAAATCTCCAGGTTTATCAGATATATCCGAGGACATTGCGGGAAACTAGAGAGGAAATTGCGGGAGCCTTGGTTGAAATTTAGGAGTCATCCTTAAATACAGGAGAGGTGCCGGAAGACTGGAGGGGGGAAAATGTTGTGCCTCTTTTCAAGAAGGGCTGCAGGGAAAATGCTGGGAACTATAGGCCGATGAGCTTAACATCTGTAGTTGGAAAGTTACTAGGGAATATTCTGAGGGATAGGATATACAGGGATTTGATGGGCAAGGGCTGATTAGGGATAGTCAGCATGGTTTTGTACGTGGGAGGTTGTGTCTCACACATCTGATTGATTTTTTTGAAGACGTGACCAAAGAGGTTTATGAAGGCAGAGCTGTAGATGTTGTGTACATGGATTCCAGTAAGGCGTCCGACACGGTTCCGCATGGTAGGCTGCTCTGGAAGGTTAGATCACATGGGATCCAAGGAGAGATAGCTGAATGGATAGCAATTAGCTCCATGGAAGGAGGCAGAGGGTGATGGTGGAAGGTTGCTTCTCAGACTGGAGGCCTGTGACTAGTGGTGTGCCTCAGGGTTCAGTGCTGGGCCCATTATTAGACAATAAACAATAGGTGCAGGAGTAGGCCATTCGGCCCTTCGAGCCAGCACCGCCATTCAATGTGATCATGGCTGATCATTCTCAATCAGTACCCCGTTCCTGCCTTCTCCCCATACCCCCTGACTCCGCTATCCTTAAGAGCTCTATCTAGCTCTCTCTTGAATGTATTGTCATCTACATCAATGATGTGGATGAGAATATACAGGGCAAGATTAGCAAGTTTGCTGAAGATACAAAAGTGAGTGGTTTTGCAGATAGTGCAGATGGTGGTGAAAGATTGCAGCAGGATCGGGATCAATTGGCCAAGTGGGCTGAGGAATGGTTGATGAAACTTAATACAGAGAAGTGTGAGGTGTTGCATTTTGGGAGCATTTTGGGCTCCCTGTTGGGAGCTTAGTTTTGGGTTGTCATGTTTTGTAGCCTGATGGTTGTTGGGAAGAAGCTGCTCCTGAACCTGGACAATGGAGTTTTCAGTCTCCTCTATCTATTTCCTGCTGGCAGAAGTGAAATGAAAGTGTGGTCAGGGTGGGGTGAGTTCCTGAAGATGCTAACAACCTTTTTGAGATCCCTTCGATGATGGGGAGGTCAATACCTGTGATGGACTGGTTGACCACATTTTGTAATCTCTTCACTTCTGGGAGGTCGAGTTGCCAAACCAGGACATGATGCAACCAGTCAATATGCTCTCTCCTGTAGAAGCTCAAGAGAGTATTTGTCGACATGCTGATTCTCCGCAATCTTCTAAGGATCTTCTAAGTTGATGAGCTTTCTTTATGATTGCATCAATGTGTTGGGTCCTGGGCAGATCTTCAAAGAGAAGCACGCCCAGGAATTTGAATGATTTGACTACCTCCACCACCATCCTGTCGATGAAGACAGGTTTGTGGATCCTCTGACTTCCTCTTGTAAAGTCAACAATTAGCTCCTTGGTTTGACTGACGTTGAGAGCATGGTTGTTGTTCTGGGTTCCATGGTAATTGTATCTTTTCAGACCCTTATTGGGTTTAACCATCCAAATCACTACACGTAAACGAAACTGTCAATCCTGATGTGGCATTTAGGATTCTTACCCGTTCCAAAACATGAAAGAAGCTGACAGGCATCCTTGTGTTTCTTTGTCATCTAATTCGGTGTGATCCAGACCGCTTGCATCTGGCAGATACAGACACAAGACTTTCCTCTCAGGAAACCGAGATCCTGTTGCTCATCCTGTTGATTAATAAGTCCCAGTAGTTTCATGATTATATTTCGCCAGTTTGTTTAAGAGGAAAGTCAAATGTGTAACCAATTCAGCGATGTAAATATTTATGCATTTCACAGATTTATCCAAAGCTTCATTCAAGTGCAAGGAAAATGCAAACCACAGGAGGGTTATGAAAGTACAGAAATTGAATATGCGGAGGAATTAATAGTTTAGTATTCACAAGCCACAGGCTGCTAATAGCAACCAATGCAATGGGATCTTGCGTACATCTGTTGCTTAATGTAAGTGGCTTTAGTTGGGTGAGCACAAGGGAACTGTGGGTACTTCTCGTAGCACGTGCATTACCTTTATATCTTAGTCATAGTTTTCAAACCCACAAACTAGAATAATCCCGCTGTCAAAATGTATCTTTCAGTTGGTTCTGCCAATTATTCGGGTTTATTTATGCCACTACTTCAGCATTGCTGCAAAACTATTCTGCATCAGTGGATGAACTTAAAGCTAGACTCACCTACCTTAGGGGAACCACAGAGAGCTTGTTGTGTGACAGTGAGATGGCTTACCCGTGTTTCATTTGATGGTACAAATTTGTTCCAAAAGGCTTCCCATTCCACTAAATGGACCGCAACTGAAACAAGTGGATTGTCTTCATACACCGAACAGATTGGAAACTCGCAAAGTTATCCACCCATTTTGAACAATACACTTACCCACTGAGCAGTTGTGGGCCATCAGTGATGTATTTTTTAAAAGTACCTTCCTGTTGAAATGAGAGTGAATAGAATAGTTCCAATTCCAATTTGAAGGCAGAGTATCAGAATTTGAATTGCTCAGGAGGAATCATGCTTCTGGTGTAAAATGGAAAATTGCCGTCTGAACGAGGCACTGAGGATTTTAGCAAATGCTTTACACTGGAAGAGCACAAATTATATTCTAGATAGACCGGGAGTAATCATTTCCCCGGCAAGGTACTTTGTTTTTAATATTGCTGTTGTATAATGTCACATTTTGAAATAAAGTATATCTTGAAAATTTTAAACAACTCCATTCATAGTGTGTGTTTGTTTGTGCATACACACTAGTTTCTCTGTTTTCAATGGGTTGAAAATGGGTGTTCATTCCTCATTTTCTCATTGTTTGTTAAATTATATCACTGCTTTACATATGTAGGTCTCATTCTTCATCACTGGCTTGTTTTGAGTTGCTCCACAGAAATGAATTTTGAGTTTTTATTCCGAGTTTCAGATTTGTTGTACATGTTCGCCCAGTTTAAAATGTAATCGCATACAATGCATTTTCACTCTCAATTTTTGGGATAGTTATATACAGCAAAATAAAGAAGTGCTGCCCACATTGCAGACAAATGGCAGATGACCTTTCACAAAACGGTGTGAAGTAATACATTTTGGCAGAAGCAAGAACCGGAGACAATATACACCAGGGGTTCCCAACCTTTTCCGTCCCGTTTACCCCTGGCAACTTTTCGAAAGTAAATTGACCCCCACCCTGTTTTGTTCAGTAATTTGAGTTCACACTTCCCCCACAATAAAGCAACCGACAAAGGGGACATTTTAAAATACTGTTTTTAACTTTATTATTTTGTTCAAATTTACCCCGTGGGTAGGCGAAATTTACCCCCTGGGGGTAAGTTTACCCCAGGTTGGGAACCCTTGATATAGACCAAATAGCACAGTCCTAAAGAGTCACCAGGGACATGACTTAGCAAGTGCATAACTCTTTGAAAATGGTAGAGCACCTTGAAAGACTGGATATTAAAGGATAGAGATGCTGCCTGACCCGCTGAGTTACCCCAGCGATTTTTGTGTCTATTTCCATCCACAACCGCGGATAGAACAAGTGGATGTCCTTTGATTGAGGCTTAGGCTTATCGTCGTCACGCGTATCGACGTATAGTGAAGAGGTGATCCTCTTCTCACAATTTCTCGTCTCCCCCGCATCTGCTCCCAAGATGTGGCATTCCAGTCTTGGACATCCGAGGTTCTTGTTCTTGGTCTCCTTGCTGTGAGAGATGGATCCCTCACCCGCATCTCCTGTGATCTGTAGTTCTGCTCTTGCTCCCCCTCCCCCCCCCAGAGGAACAAGAATAGAGTTACCCTGGACCTCACTTTTTACCCTCAGCCTCTGCGTCCAACACATCATCATCCGACATTTCTGACACCTCCAACATGATCCCCCCACCACTCACATCTTCCCATCTCTATCCCTTTCCGCCTTCTGCAGATATCGCTCCCTCTAGCAGCTCCTGGGTTCACTCATCCCTTCCCACTCGGGTATTTTCACCTGCAACTGCAGGAGATGTAAACGTCCCAATACATCCTCCTTTACCTCCATCCAGGGACCCCAGCAGCCTTCCTTGTGAGACAGAAGTCCATGTGCACCTTCTCTAACCTCATCTACTGATCCGTTGATCCTGATGTGGTGAGACCCGGCGACAGTTTGCCTCGGTGTGCCAAGACCTGCTGGATCTCCCGGATGCTAACCATTTCAAGTGCTCTTCCCATTCCCATACCAACCTTCTGTATTGGGCCTCAATAGACAATAGGTGCAGGACAATAGACAATAGACAATAGGTGCAGGAGTAGGCCATTCAGCCCTTCGAGCCAGCACCGCCATTCAATGCGATCATGGCTGATCACTCAATCAGTACCCCGTTCCTGCCTTCTCCCCATACCCCCTCACTCCGCTATCCTCAAGAGCTCTATCCAGCTCTCTCTTGAAAGCATCCAACGAACTGGCCTCCACTGCCTTCTGAGGCAGAGAATTCCACACCTTCACCACCCTCTGACTGAAAAAGTTCTTCCTCATCTCCGTTCTAAATGGCCTACCCCTTATTCTCAAACTGTGGCCCCTTGTTCTGGACTCCCCTAACATTGGGAACATGTTATCTGCCTCTAATGTGTCCAATCCCCTAATTATCTTATATGTTTCAATAAGATCCCCCCTCATCCTTCTAAATTCCAGTGTACCCCTTCGAGCCAGCACCACCATTCAATGTGATCATGGCTGATCATTCTCAATCAGTACCCCGTTCCTGCCTTCTCCCCATACCCCCTGACTCTGCTATCCTTAAGAGCTCTATCTAGCCTCCTCCATTGCCAGAGCTGGAGGAACAGCACCCTCATTCCACGTGAATAGTTTACAACCCAATGGTATAAACATTGACTTCTCCCAATTTTAGAATTTTAGGTAGCCGTAGACCCCCCCCTCCTTCTTTCCCCACAACCTTCCTCTTTCTCCTCCCTCTCCACTGTGCCCCACCTAGACTCACAGCTATTGCCTCTCACCTTCCCCTCTACCTATATTTCTGAAGAATGGTCCAGACCTGAAACTTCGCACAAACAAGTAATTTCATGGCACCCTGGTGCATAGAACAATAAACTAAACTGACCTGATTAAGATTTTTTAAACAAATGGTTTTATTTACACAGCAGTGGTCCAGAACCATTGTAATTTTTTTCTTATTTTAACTGAAAATCTCTTTAAACCTACCATTGCTCTCCTTCTAGCTAATCATTAATCCTTGTCTTGTCCATGACTTGGAGTTTAAGTACATAACTTTACCTGAGCTTTAACAAGTGGCGAAAACGACGTATTACATTTTGGCCCCACATTACCTGCTCTAAAGCTTCACTTTGTTCTTGTTTTATTTTCCTGCAGTTCATCAAAGAAGATATGAAGGACAAAGATCCGACCAGTAAAGGCAATACATTCCACAAGGAAGACAAACACATCACTGTGAGAGATCTGTGGAGCCATTGGAAAAGCTCACAAGGTGAGCAATTTAGTGGCTAGAGAGTAACTCTCTTACGAGTCCTCTGTTCTTAATCATCGAAAGAGTCATAGGCAGCACAGTAAACAATCTACACAAAATGATAAAGTGACCTGGATTCAGTACCCAAGTGCACTGAAAATACAGTTATGCCCATAGGAAAGTTTATTAGGTTCATGGATAGGAACTTTATTAAAACATCATCTTTTAGATGCTATCGCATGTGTCTTGCGAAAGACTTAACATCAAAATTAAATCTGCCCCATTGTGACAAGTGGAGCTTTCTCTATGCATTGCCTTGTCCAGCTTAAGGGCCACCAGTACTAGCCTTGCCTGCTCCACTGTAAGTGCTCTGAGCATTTATTAAACTATCTGTAATGCAGCCTCTCTATTAGATGCTGTCTGATCCGACGGCTGGGGCTACCTAAGCAACTTGATGGTGGTTTTAAACAGAGAGGTAAAAATGACACTCCATCTCCTCCCCATCCGATCCGAGTTCTCCGACCAGTCTGACTGTCCTCCTGATTACATTTTATCTTTATGGTTCGTTGTCGCCGTTCCCTAGCTAACTATCATCTATCTTCAAATTTTCTTGGTCCTGGTCCCATTTGATCTCTTGTTCTCGCACCTTACCTTTCCATATCCCTGTGTCCCCCTCTCCCCTGACTCTCAGTCTGAAGAAGGGTCTCGACCCGAAACGTCACCCAAACCTTCTCTCCAGAGATGCTGCCTGTCCCGCTGAGTTACTCCAGCATTTTGTGTCCAGCTTCGGTTTTCAACTAAACATGGTTAAGACTGAGAATTGTCATCCTCTCTTTTGACTACTGAATGAAAGCGGGGGGTTATAATGGTAGCAGCGTTTCAAGCCATCCACTCTGTATACGTTAGGACCATTCACCAATACAATTGATCTTTGTTTGGATGTGCACAGTAGTTCTTGTCAGCTATCTATATTAAAGCGTTTTGAGTTTCACGCTGACTGCAAAAGAACTCTTGCCAGAATATCTAAAGGCAAAAACATTCTATAATGAAAGCTTTGTGCAACAAATTTAGGACAGTCTCTTTCTACATTGACCTAATTTCTGCGAAATGAAAAAATGTTGAATTGTTTGGCACGATTGGGTAACTTTTAAGAACTTTTAATATTATGGCAAATGCCGCAATATACTGAAGACACTTTTCAAAATAAGAATAAACCAATATATTTAGAATGGCAAATACTTTGGCATGGCGCACAGAACCTCTTTCCCATGATGGAAATACCAAATTCTAGCAGTGAGAGGGGCAAGGTTTAAAGGAGATGTGGGGGGCAAGCCTTTTTACATAGAGGGTGGTGAGTGCTTGGAATGCATTGCCTGGGCTGGTGGTGCAGGTAGATGCGATTGTGGCGTTTAAGAGACTTTGGATAGGCCCTTAGAAATGCAGGGAATGGAGGGATAGACCTTATGTGCAAGCAGATAAGAGTTGGTTTGACCTCATGTTAGGCACTGACATTGTGGGCTGAAGGGCGTGTAGCTGTGCTGCACTGTTTCTGTATTTTATGATGGGCTCCTTTCGTGTTGAAATGTCAATGCACTCTAAAGAATGTGCCAGAATGGTGTTAATGTCATGGAACAACGACTTTGTAATTCACAACTCACCACATCAAAATTAATCAAACTCAAAGAAGGCTTGGCAAGGTGCCATCTAGCACTCCTCACCAAAGACTAGGCTTCGGGGTCAGTTGAAAAGTTTCAGAGAAAATCAAGCCAAGTTTAGTTTATTGTCATCTGCACAAGAATTGTGATGTACAGGTGCAATGAAAATTTTGCTTGAAGTTACATCATGGGCACATACATCATTCAAAAACATAAATGACATGAATTATCCAAGATCATTGTGCAAAAAAACAAGATGTTATTTTTATTTTTAGCTGTTACTTTTAGAGATACAGTGTGGAAACAGGCCCTTCGGCCTACTGAGTCCACGCAGACCATCAATCACCTGTCCATAGTGTTTAAGTTCTATCTTAAACACTATGGACAATTTACAGAAGCCAATTAAGTTCATAAGTTCTTAAGTGATAGGAGCAGAATTAGGGCATTCAGCCCAACAAGTCTACTCTGCCACACAACCATGGCTGATCGATCTCTCCCTCCTAACCCCTTTCTCTGCCTTCTCCCCATTACCTCTGACACCCGTACTAATAAATAATCTATCTATCTCTGCCTTAAATATATCCACTGACTTGGTCTCAAAAGCCCTCTGTAGCAAAACATCTGCAAACTTGGCCACAAAGCCTTCAATCCCCTCATCCAAATCATTAAAATAACGTGAAGAGCAGCGGCCCCAGGACTGAGCCCCGCGCAACTCTGCTGGTCAATGGCAGCCAACCAGAAAAAGCTCCCTTTATTGCCACTCCTTGCCTTCTGCCATCCAGCCAACTTGCTATCCATGCTAGTATCTGCCCTTTGATACCATGGTCTCTCATCTTCCTTAGCAGTCTCCCCTGTGTCACCTTATCAAAGGTGCCTTAACAAACCATATCAATCAATTAACCTACAAACCTGCACATCTTTGGAATGTAGGAGGAAACTGGAGCACCCGGAGAAAACCCACGAGCTCACAGGGAGAACGTACAAACTCCATGCAAACAGCACCCCTAGTCAGGATCGACCCTGGGTCTCTGGCGCTGTAAGGCAGGAACTCAACTGCGTCACCACCGTGCCGCCCTCCTTTAATGTAAAAACATATTTAATAACAAATCCTTGTTTGTGCAAGAGGTGGTCGTTAGTGTTTCATTGCTGAGGTAGGATTAGAGTTGTGCAGGTCGGTTAAAATTGGTGTTTTAATATCGCCCAATATTGGACAAAGGCCAATATTGATGGGATGGGAAGTTCTTGGACAGATTTGCGTTGTGTTAGTTCATCTCAGCTGGTGCGGCTGTGGAAATGTCGACACTAGTTTGACCCTGTCTTTTTTATTCACTCCTGGTCCAGTCACCCACCCTCGCAGGCAGCTGAACATGTATAAACAATCAAGGCAAGATTGGGTTTGATCGATCAGAACCCCCCCCTCACAAGAGTGAAATGACCTGCTGTTACTGTTTGGATTCCCTCTCAGGAGGAGAAAAACACAAGGTGGCCCTTCTCCCAGAAACCTTACCCCGTGGTCAGCATGAATCAGCATCTTTAGCAGTGGAATGAGGAAGCAGTTGCAGGGAATTGCTCCAACCCAGATCCAATTACAGCAACACCGAATGTTTGTTTTGGAAGGAAAATAATGATATTTGAAGTTATGTAGTATATACGGATGTTGATCATCTGCAGACAGGTGAAATTGGCATAGCTTGGCATCATCTGCAGTACAGACATTGTGGGCTGAGGTCTGTTCCTGTGCTGTACTGTTCCATGCCCTATAATTCTTGGTCTTTTTTTACTAACCATTAAATGCATCGATTCTGTCCGGCTGAGTGCTTGTGTTTAAATGTGGAATCCATTGCTCTGAAGGTGCAGTTAGGTTTGCACAAGTGGTCTGAGGGGTAATATTGGCCAAGATCAGTAGCAGTAAATGGGCTGATAGTGAATTGGCAAAACTGTAGTTTCATTTAAAGTCAGCAAGTGATAAACATCTGTCCAGCAGTTGCACTTCATTGGGATCATGACAAGGGTCAGTCATATGAGCTGGGCTTTATAAACTGTGTGAATGGCGCAGCAAGCATTTCACTTTGGCTTTCATGTGTCTCATGCGTAAAGTTATACGTTTGGTACTTCACTCTTTACATGGGATAATTTGATGTATGATCTTTCTTCATATAACCCGCTCACTATAAAGCTCTGGTTGAACATGTGTTATTATTTGAATTAAAATTTCCTTCTACTCTGATCACATGGAGCTTAGATCAGAATGTAGTTCTAATTTTTATGTAAAATTTGCAAGTTTATGACCTGATTAATTGGCCTTAATTGTCAACTATTCCCCTCATGATTTTATACACCTCTATAAGATAAGCCCTTAGCCTTCTACGCTTTACGGAAGAAAGTCCTAGCCTGTTCATATAGCTCAGGCCCTCGAGTCCTGCCAATAACATCGTAAATCTTCTCTGCACTCTTTCCAGCTTAATGACATCCTTCCCATAGCAGGGTGACCAAAACTGAACACAATTCTCCAAATATGGCCTCACCAATGTCTTGTACAACTGCAACATAACATTCCAACTTCTATACTCAATATCCTGACTGATGAAGGTCAATGTACCAAAAGCTCTTTTGGCCGCTCTACCTGTGACACCACTTTCAATGAACAATGTACCTGTACCCCAAGATCCCTCGGTTCTACAACACTCCACAAGGCCCCATCATTCACTGTGAAGGTCCTGAGCTGGTTTAACTTACCAAAATGAAACACCTCGCACTTATCTGCGTTACACTCCATTAATCATTCATCAGGCCACTTGCCCAGCTGATCAAGAGCCTGCAGTAATTGTTGATTATCATCTTCACTATCTGCGATACGACACACGTTAGTGTCATCTGTAAACTTACGAAGCATGCCTTGTACATTATCAGTTAAATTGCTAATATAAACCACAAACAGCTATCGGGCCAGAACTTATTCCTTGTGGTACCACTTGTCACAGGCCTCCAGTTTGAAAAACACCCTTCCAATCACCACCACTCTCTGCTTTCTTCCATGAAACCAATTCTGTATCCAGTTCTGTAACCTCTTCCTGGATCCCATGCGATCTAGCCTTCCAGAGCAACTTACCATGCAGAACCTTATTAAAGGCCTTGCTGGCCCATATAGACAATGCCTATAGCTCTTCCCTCATCAACCTGTTTAGTTACCTCTTCAAAAACACTCAATGGAAATTGTAAGATACAATCTCTCGCAAACAAAACCTATTTGTAATCAGCCTCTGTCCATCCAAATGTATATGTTTCTTATCCCTCAGAATACTTTCCAGTAACTTTCCTACGACAGATGTTAGGCTCACAGGAGTATGATTGCAAGATGTTTCTTGGAGCCTTTCTTAAAAAGAGGTACAACATTACTCACTCTCCAGACATCCAGCACCTCACCCGTGTCTATCGATGATTCATATCCCACAGCCAAGGCCCCTGCAATTTCTTCTCCAGCCTCCCACAGATGTCAAGGACCTCCTTGACCATAGTATGGATTGTCCATTGAATATCTCCATTAACTGTCCCAAGTTCCCGAGCCTCCATGCTTTGCTCCATGGTAAAAACAGAGGAGAAATACTCACCTGGCCCACCTCCACACATAGGTGACCGCTTTAGTTTCTGACAGGGCCTTTTCTTTCTTTAGTTATCCTCTTTCTCGTCTTCTACTTAAAATCTCTTAGGATTCTCCTTGATATTATCTGCTGCCTCCTGAAGTATGCTCTTCTGTCCCCTAAATACCTTGAGGGATACATCGTATCCCAGCTGCCCACTGTATACCTGGCCCATTCGTCCTAATGTTTCCTCACCAGACCCTCAATTTCTCCTGCCATCCAGGGATCCTTACTATCAGCCGACTTGCCCTTTACTCTAACAAGGACATGCTTACCTTGAACTTTTAACATCACTCTTTTAAAAGCAACCCAGTTTGCTCTTTGCCCGCAAACATCCCACTCCAACCAACTTTAGCAAGTTCACGTTTAATACTATCAAAGTTGGCCTTGTCCCAATTCAAAACTTTAACTTGTAGGCCCAAACTGTCCATAAATATTTTAAAGCCAATAAAACTATGGCCGCTGGTCCCAAAAAGCTTGCCCATCAACACTTCATTTACTTGCCCCTCTCAATGTCCGAAGAGATCAAGCTTTGTCCTCTCCCTTATAGGGCACTCTAGATATTGGCAAAATGCATAGGAAGGAACTGCAGATGCTAGTTTAAACCGAAGATAGACACAAAATGCTGGAGTAACTCAACGGGACAGGCAGCATCTCTGGAGAGAAGGAATGGGTGATGTTTCGGGTCGAGACACTTCTTCAGATTGATCAGTTGTGAACTGTAGACTTTGAAGAATCCAACTCACTGATTTTGAACTTGTTTATTAGTAATAAGGAGGTGGGTGGGGTGTTGTCCATTGTTCATTACTGGCATATTAGTGAGTTGAAAAAGGGGTCTGAGTGTGCAAGGAGAGTAGTAATTTTTCTACCACTTCAGTTGAATGGGCTAATGCAAATTATAAGGTCCTTTGGGAGACATTTGCATTTGGTCTCATTAAGACTGCTATTTAAAAAAAAAAAAATTGCTTCAGATCATAGATCTTAGAACTGTACCGCACAGAAACAAGCCCTTTGGCCCACAATGTCCATGTCCAATGTGAGGACAAGTTAAACTAATCTCCTTTGCCTGGACGAGATCCATAATCCCCATTTCCAAGGGCCTATCAAAAAGTATAAGAAGATAACTGCAGATGCTGGTACAAATCGAAGGTTTTTATTCACAAAATGCTGGAGTAACTCAGCAGGTCAGGCAGCATCTCGGGAGAGAAGGAATGGGTGACGTTTCGGGTCGAGACCCTTCTTCAGACTGATGTCAGGGGGGCGGGACAAAGGAAGGATATAGGTGGAGACAGGAAGATAGAGGGAGATCTGGGAAGGAGGAGGGGACGGGAGGGACAGAGGAATTATCTATCAAAAAGCGTCCTTTGGTTCTCTGGTATTGCTGCCATTTTTTAAAACTTTTCTCCAAAGACAGAAACAACTTAGATTATTTCTTTTTGCCATTTCTTTAATCCCCGTTATAAATTCAGCTGTCTGCATAGGATCCATATTTCTCCTCACTTATTTTTAGATTGCTGTTGAAGCTCTTAGAATCCATTAATTATGCTTATCATATCATATCATATCATATATATACAGCCGGAAACAGGCCTTTTCGGCCCTCCAAGTCCGTGCCGTCCAGTGATCCCCGTACATTAACACTATCCTACACCCACTAGGGACAATTTTTTACATTTACCCAGCCAATTAACCTACATACCTGTACGTCTTTGGAGTGTGGGAGGAAACCGAAGATCTCGGAGTAAACCCACGCAGGTCACGGGGAGAACGTACAAACTCCTTACAGTGCAGCACCCGTAGTCAGGATCGAACCTGAGTCTCCGGCGCTGCATTCGCTGTAAAGCAGCAACTCTACCGCTGCGCTACCGTGCCGCATTTACCCCCCTTTTTGTTCATCCTTGTCAAATTTGCTTAATACTAAAATGCCTCCAATCTAGAGTCCTGATGCTAGTTCTGCCAGCTTTATAGCCCTCTTCCTTGGATTTAATGTTACCTTAAAATCCTCTGGTCGGCCATGGATGAACCATTTTTCCTGTTGAGGTGTTTGTGCCTTGAAAGAATATATCTTTATTCTGCAGAGTTTGCATCAGTTTCAGAAGGGTGACTGTGATCACACAAATCTGGCGAGAAGGAAGCTGATGTGGCAGAAAGGTTGATGGCATAGTTGCAAAAAGTCATGTACTTCTCAGAAGGTCTTTGCCAAGGCACCACTTGGAAGATTAATTACAGGAGCTTTGCGGTTGTAGAAATAGGGAAGGGATAGCAAACTGATTTTTTAAAAAGTGATAAAGGAGAGAGGCCAGCCAGGGGCTGAGAGTAGCTTTTCAAGATTAGACCTGGATTGGGCTATGCAGTTTCATCCAATTCAAGGGCTCTTTCTGCTCGGTGAATATACCCTGTTTTGGATGGAGTGGTGTCAAAATTGCAGAAGAAACCAAAATAGAAGCGAGATGAAATTCCTTGGAAGTCCAGAGGAATTTGCAAGTGATATTGATAAGACAGGGAAAGGCCTAAAAGTAGCAGTTGAAATTCAGTGTCAATAAGTTGGTTTAAAAAAAACCTGAAGTAATTATATCTGGAAGTTGGCTTGATGCTGAAGGCAAGCAATGGGTGGGTGGTCAGAGAACTGCTGCATAGGAGTTTAAATATAGATGCTCCAATTGGGATGGCCATAAAAATGCAGTGGAATTCTTGTTTATCAAAAAAAAAATGGGGAAGTAGAATTTAAGATAACAAAATATAATCTCCGAGTGTGTGTGCTTTATCAGTGTTTACAGTCTTAATATCTTAAGACTTGACGGAGATTGCAACATGTTTGCAACATGTTCACTGGGAAGCTGTCTGACCTGAGGAAATGGAAATAATGTAGATATTGTTATCGTATGAATAATAAGATTCTGGAGTGATAAATAATGATGTTTTAGTATTGTGGAAGAGTGCTTCAGAGCAGTTGCAAATAGATTCTTCAAATATGTTTCCTGAATAAATATTTAAGTAGAGGAGATTTAGAATTGAGAGTGTAGGGAAATGTATTTGGAGATAACTAAAGTGGTAGAATTCCCTTTCATGGCTCCTGGTTGAGGCAGAAATGTTAGTGTCGCTTTTAAACTCCTATGCCCAAGGAGCCCAAAAATTAGAAATCTCATCTTCCAGCCAACTGGGGGACAGTGTTTTTTTTATCATTAGAGTTCAGAAACCACATGAGTGTCTCATTGCAGACATACAGGGCCTCGTAGATATCAAAGGTTCAGTCCAAATTCACGAATTGGTACCTGCCTCGATTGTAAGGTGGCTCAATAGTGCTTTATTTGTTGCGTAGTGAAATTCTTTTTGCATATATTGCACATGCTGATGCCTCAATTTTTGGTGCCATTGTTCAAAGTGTAAAGTCCGGTCGGCCCGCGAGCTCGATATACTGGAGCAGTTCCCGTGAACCAACGTCACTCTCCCCTCCTCTTTCGGCCATCTTTGTGTCCCGGGGCGCCTCCTGCAGTCCACCTTGAAGGTGCTGGAGGCATTACCCCGGTTCAACCTCCTGCTCCCAATATCTCCAGCTCCCTTCCGGTCCTGCTGACCAATGAACCTTTGAGCGGGTTCCCGGTGCCGTCGACCGGCGATCTTCCCGGGTGGGCACTGCGGCCGTGGCACCTCGGGAAGGGCTCCTCGGCAGGGCACTTGGGAGACTTCTGCTGGGGAAAGCCTTGCGCCATCTGGCTGCAGACTTAGGAGAGCGTTGAAAAGTACATTACTTCAAATATGTGGTTTTTTTCACACAGAGAGTGGTGAATCTGTGGAATTCTCTGCCACAGAAGGTAGTTGAGGCCAGTTCATTGGCTATATTTAAGAAGGAGTTAGATGTGGCCCTTGTGGCTAAAGGGATCAGGGGGTATGGAGAGAAGGCAGGTACGGGATACTGAGTTGGATGATCAGCCATGATCATATTGAATGGCGGTGCAGGCTTGAAGGGCCGAATGGCCTACTCCTGCACCTATTTTCTATGTTTCTATATCCATCCCTGTAGATGGGGAGGGAAAGCAGGGCTTGGCCAACCAGTTAATTGTTATCATTGAGTAAAACCAGTTTTGCAGCAAATAGCCAGGAATGCAACAATTTATTTGCACAACTTTGGAAAAATTATTTTTCAATTTCAAAGATTTTTTTTTAACTGATTGAAAGATGCAGCATGGAAACAGACCCTTTGGCCTAACGAGTCCACGTAGATTATCATTCACACTGGTTCTATGGACATACAAGCAACTGCAGTTGCTGGATTACAATGAAAACACATAGTGCTGGAGAAACTGAAGCAAAAAAGAAACTTGAGAGGATGGCTATGGACCAAATGAGAGCAGTTGGGACTAGTGTAGATGAGGCATGTTGGTCGGCATGGACATGTTGAGCCGAATGGCCTGTTTCCATGCTGGATGACTGAGGTAGGCCACACCCCTGTTATGGAGGTGTTGCATTCAGAGAAAGCTGCCTGTGCAGTGATTTTCATGTAACGCAAACAAATTGACAAGGGCGTACACTATGTTAGATATTTTCATTTAAGTATTACTATTACTCATTTGCCTCAAATAATTAAAACAAAGTTTGAACTGAATTAAGTTAACATGTTGAGTCTCCATTTTGGATAGAAGCAACCCTGTGAATCTCCAGATTGTTCCAGATTCCAACACTTGCAGCCTCTTCATTCCTCCAGCCTCCTTCCCCTCCCCCCCCCCCCCCCAACTTCCCACCCATCCCCACCCCACAGATTCTGCCTGACCCGCTGAGTGCCTCCAGCAGAGTGTTTGTTGCTCAGGACTCCAGCACATGCAGCCTCTTCATTCCTCCAGCCCCCTTCCCCTCCCCCCCACTTCCCACCATCGCCTTCCCACAGATGCTGCCTGACCCGCTGAGTGTTTGTTGCTCAGGACTCCAGCACATGCAGCCTATCATGTCTCCAATCCCCTGGATGTGCTTTAGCAATTGCAAAAACTCATAGACCAGGGTTTTGTGGCATGAAGCAGCCCACAGCACAGAGCGAAGGTGCTGGGCATGAAAGTGGTCAATTGCTCTAAAAAGGGGCCGACCGGTTGTGGGGAATGTGTTCTGAATGATGGGTTTGATCATGAAATAGATTTACATTACAAGTTATCGCACTGTGGAAGCAGCCTAACTGGGTTACATTTTAGGGCAGGAGTTTATGTTCACCCGTCCGCACCAATGGCTGCACAGCTTTGCATCATATGATTGGAATGAGGAAAGTTAACAAATTGGTTGCAGAGGGTCATATTGGGGTCTGAGAGATAAAAAAGTTATCTGTTATGTTTTACAGAATAGAAATGCACTTGAAATACGAACCAGGTTTTGCAACATACTTTGTTGATTACACAATCATCATAATAACCATAGTGATGTCCCAACAGCTAATAGGTTAATTAGATGTGTCTGGCTTTCTTTCTCATGCTCAATAGATTACAAGAAAGATGCGGAAATGAAAATGTTATCATTTAGGATTATATAAAGAAAATGTATGATTTTTTTCAAAATGGACAATGAAACCCATAGTTAGGACCGGAATAATTAATATCATGAGGTGACATTTGCTATTTGCAATGTTGAATTGTGAATTGCCATTTGGTTGCAAAAATACGATCAGCTTCAGCTTTAGTTTCAGATTAGTTTATTGTCATTTACACTTTGAACAGTATACCTGGTAGTGATAAATACATACACTGACGCGTGCAAAACAGCAGGATGGTGCGTTGACAGTGGGGCAATGTGAAGATGTGCAAAAGAATAACATTGTACTATCATGGAACAACCAACTGGGGTGGAGTTGAGAGTAAGAGCTTGTGGCAGTACCTCAGGGAGGGGGATTGTGCAAGAAGTGATTGATGGATCACCTCTATCACAGAACAGAGAAGATGCTGTTCTTAAATCTGGATGTCTGGACTTTCAAGTTCCGGCATCTTATCCCAGAAAGTAGAAGAGAGAAAGGGGAACGAATGGCCAGGGAGCTAGGCATGCTTGGTGCTACCTCCTGCCTTCTTGGTGCGACACACCATGAGGATGAAGTGGACGGAGGGAAGCGATGGGCATGCGACGGACTACGCCGTGTTCACCACTGTCAATGCAAGTTCGAATGGTTAAAAGCAGAGCAGTTGCCACACCAGGCTGAGATGCATCCTGTCAGAATCCTTTCTATAGTGCATCTGTATAAGTTCAAGCGAATCCTTGTACACATGCCAAATCGTCTCAGACGCCAAAGAAAGTAAAGACGCTGACGTGCTTTCTTGATCACCGCATCAGTGTGAAGGGATCAGGTTAGGTGGCTGGTGACATGGACGGCTCGGAACTCGATGCTGTTGACCATCTCTACAGCTGTTCTGTTGATGAGGACAGGGTTGTGTTTACTCCCGCGCTCCCTTAGTTTAACATTTTGAAACTGAGATGTAAATTGTGGCACAGACTAGATGGTAGACTGGATGAGTCTCATTCTTCTTGAAGTCATATTAGGTGTCTTCAATATGTCAATTGAAGACTGAGGGAGCGTTTGGTACTACAGGGAGGGAGGGTATGGGGTGTGAGGGAAGGGGCCAAGGAAAAGCGATCAAGAAAGAGCGGTCGGCACGGTGGCGCAGCGGTAGAGTTGCTGCCATTACAGCGCCAGACACCCGGGTTCCATCCTGACTACGGGTGCTGTCTGTATGGAGTTTGTACGTTCTCCCCGTGACTGCGTGGATTTTCTCTGGCTTTCTCCCACACTCTAAAGACGAACCGATTTGTAGGTTAATTGGCTTCTGTAAAATTGTAAATGGACCCTGATGTGTTGGATAGTGCTAGTGTATAGGGATCATAGGTCCACGCGGATTCTGTGGGCTGCAGGGCCTGTGTACGTCCGCTGCTGTATCTCTAAACTAAACTAAACTAAACTAAACTAAGGGAGTGTGTACTTATGTACATGTTTATGTGCTTGTGTACGTGTGTGTGGGTGTTTGTGAGGGTGTGTGAGTCTATGGAGTGGATCCCTTGTGCTGTTGGACCAAGTTCTTTTGGTGGCTAGTATGTAGTGGTCACCCCTTTGAAAAAAAATATCATACACAGGCATGGTCCCCTCCTCTGACGTGGAGTGAACGTAAGCCATCCTCTACTCTTGAGCAATTGTCTAAGAAGATGATTGTAAACTAAATTTGATCATAAATAAAGCACACATGGAGATGCAAGAAACTGCAGGAGTCTTGAGCAAAACACAGACTGCTAGAGGATTGCAGCAGGTCAGGCAGCTGTGAAGGGGTCTCCATTTACAACAAAGCACCCAAGGCTCGTCTTGGGATAGAAACAAGGAACTGCAGATGTTGGGTTTACAGAAAAAATACACCATGTGCTGGAGTATCTCAGCAGGTCAAGCAGCATCCCTGGAAAATGTGTACTGTTGACGTTTTGGGTCGGGACGCTTCTTCAAATTCATGGATCATTTTCGTCAGTCTGAAGAAGGCTCCCAACCTGAAACGTCACCTAACGATGTTCTCCAGAGATGCTGCCTGATCCGCTTAGTTACTCCAGCATTTTGTGGCTCATCAAGGTATTGGCCTCCCTCTGCTGGTTAATATTTGCATTGCGGTTTCTCACAATTAGCCAAATCTGACAAGGGACGTCATCACTCTTTAGTCAGTGTGGGTGTGTGTGTTGCATGCCCGTATGTATGTGTGTGTGTACCTACCATATCTCCTAAACAGCAAAGCATCCCATCTTCTAGAGGTGAAATATTGGAACCTTTGAGCAAGATCATCTAATGACCACAGTTTTATTCCTGTGCAGCAGTGATCTCAAAGCCCTCCCTCCACACAACCAAGGCATTTTGTCGCCATGGTGCCCTTTTCATCGGTCTCTTCCCCACTCCAAATGCTTCTTGTTCCCTCGTTACTCTCTCCCTACTCTGCGCAAGCAGTGACCATGTGATACTTTATTGCGTCATTGTGTTCAATAAAATATTGGAATCATAAATAGAAAGTACAGGAAGTATTCAATAGATGAATACTTCCAGTACTCATCTACTGGAAGATGAGGTTAATTTTTCAGATCAATGACCTCTCATCAGAACTGAGTAAAAATAGACATCAAATCAGTTTTGTTGGGGAGGAGGAGGAGTGGGGAGAATGAAGCCAATATATGCAAGAATAAAGCAATTGGCAGTCTTGCTGGCTGAGATAGGACTGGGGACATGCGCTGGAGAGGGTTAGTCATTCACAGATAATCCATGGGGAGGAGGTGGGAGTGGAAAGAAACAAATGAAAACAAAATAAAATGCTGAAACGACACGAGACACAATGGAGAAGCAAAACATTGCAGGTGCTGGAACTCACCGGTTCTGATACAAAATGGAAAGATACCTTTTCAGAACTTTTATTCAGAAATTGAGGACTGCAATGCAATGAACAGAGATAGGTGGAGAGGCAGGTAGTGTAGAGGAAACAGGAACTCTGCAGAAGGTCTTGGACAGGTTTGGTGAGTGGTCAAGTCAGGCAGCATCTTTGGAGAACATAGATAGGTGACATTTTGGGTGGAGCCTTCTGAGCAGAGTCCCAACTCGAAACGTCACCTATCCATTTTCTCCTGAGTTGCTGCCTGACCTGCTGAGTTATTCCAGAACTTTGTGTCCTTTTGTGTATTCGCCAGCATCTGCAGTACTTTGTTTCTGCATTTCCTCAGACTTAAGTATTTTCTGTTTTTTATAATAGATTTTCAGTATCCACAGATTACTATTTTTCAATTAACAGTTGTAGTTCTTCCCTAGCAGCTCATGCAGATTTTTAAGATAGTCTTTACAACTCCAATAATTTTTTGATTGAGAATTACAACATTGAATTAATGTTTTTTATTGTCACTTAATCTTTTAGTTTTTTCATCGTATCAATTTTAAGATTTTTCTTTTATCTGCCATCAATAATTTGTATTATAGATTATAATAAATCTTTGGAAATCTACCCGAGAAGATTGTGGATGCTCAGGCACTAATTATATTCAAGGCAGAAAATCATATTTTATTGGATATTAACGGAATGAAGGGATGTGGTTTAGTGCAGGAAAGTGACATTGAGGTTAAAGGTCAGGTGTGATCTTATTGAGTAACAGAGAAGGCAGCACCTATGAATACAGCAGAGAACATACCACTTATGTTCACTGCAAAAGAGGGACCATGAACTTCCGGTTGCCTGTGATTTTACTTCTTCATGCCTCCTCCAGTCTGAGCTCTATCTTTGGCTTCTTACAGTGTTCTAATGTCAATTCAAAAGGCGTGGAGTAGACTTTACTTGAGACTTTAGAGATACAGTGTGGAAACAGGGCCTTCAACCCACCGAGACTGTGCCGACCATGCACACGAGCACTATCCTGCACACAAGGGACAATTTACAATTAAATGAAGCCAATTAATCTACAAATCTGCACGTCTTTGGAGTGTGGGAGAAACCTGAACACACGGAGACGTACAAACTCCATACAGACTGCGCACATAGTCAGGATCAAACCCAGGTCTCTGGTGCTGTAAGGCAGCAACTGTACTGCTGTGCCATTGTTTTAAAAGTTTGTGTAAATGTTCTCTGGTTTGTTTTATGTGGTGGGTGGAGGAGGGGGTCGGGTAAACTTTTTTTCAATCTCTTGCCTTTCCGGAGATGCGATGGTTTTCCGGATCGTATCTCCGGTCACTCTGCGGCCTAACACCGTGGAACTGGAGGCCTTGCCCGGGACTGACTTTGAGCCCCACCTCGGGGTCGTGGACTGAACATCTGAGCGTGCGATTCCTTGCCTCGATCGATGCTCCAATGCGGCCTGCGGACTTCAACATCATGGAGCTCGCAGTCTCGGGTTGAGACCAATCGGGAGCTCCAAGCCGCACGATGTTCGACAAGCCCCGACCTGGGGTAGATTGCCCGGCGCGGGGGAGCTGAAATTCCCCCCCGTTGTAGGAGCTTGATCGCCCTGACAATGAAGGCCCGCCTCCGGCTACGGGAGTCAAGAGCGTCCCGTCAACGGAAGGTTAGAGGCCCCCGACCGCCCGAGGACAAAGAAGGGAGTGATTGAACTTTTTTCCGCCTTCCATCACAGTGAGGAATGCGGAGGAGTCATTATGGTGGATGTTCATGTTAAAATGTATTTTGTGTGGCCTGTTGCTTTTTATTGTTATGTCTGTATGGCAAATGACATTCCTTGTATGTTGCAAAACATACTTGGCTAATAAAGTATGATTGTGATTAGTCCTTAATAAGGAAAGTCTGGATAGGTCTTTTTTTCCTTGGAGCGTAGAAATCTGAGGGGTGACCTGAGAGAGGTATATAAAATAATGAGGGGCACAGACATGGTGAGTGGTCACAATTTTCTTTCTCTCAGTGTAGAGGAGTCTAAAACTAAAGGGCATAGATTTAAGGTGTGAGGGTAAGATTTAAAGGCGACCTGAGGGGCAAGTTTTTTACACAAAGGTGATGGGTATATGAAATGAGCTGCCTGTGTATGTGGGTGTGGTGGGTCCAACTATAGTGTTTGAAGACATTTGGATAGGTACATGGATAGAAAGGATTAGCGGATTATGGGGTAAACTCAAGCAAATGGGATGAGCTAAGGGATCGTCATGGACAAGTTGGGTGGAAAGGACTCTGTTACTCAAAGGCAGCCCCCAGATCAACAACAAACCCAGCAACTGTATACAGAGAACTGTCTGTTCCTCCCAGTATCAGAAACTCCCTTTAGCTATTTCCTTCGCCATACAAATACTGCCTGAAATGCTGAGAATTGTCAGCTCTCTCTTATTTCAGATTTCCAGTGCCTTGTATTTGAGAATTCCAGCAATTTATCTATCTCTCTGTCCATTCATCGCCTCCTACTCTTCCAGAATGATCAGTGATAATTAATAAGGCTTCATCAGTCGACATCTATGCCACTTGTATTGTTCAGCACGTAACATTTACTGGGCAATATTAAAAGGAAAAATGTATTTTTACAAAAATTGCAAGGGTTCAGAACAATTCCTCCCTGCTACGTAATATGTCGATCATTTATTAACGTTTCATTACGTCTATTTTGTTATTTGCAGTACACAATTGGACCATGGATGAAACGATGGACTGGTTAATTTATTTTGTGGAATTACCACAGTATACAAAGAATTTCCAGGAAAACAAGATTCAAGGAACAGATCTACCCAGGTGGGTTTTGCTGCAAATATATCTCTGGTTTTCTTCGCCGTGAGTAAAGGAGAACATCCATGAAACTAAAAATTTACCTAACGGTGAAAAAAAATTACATAAAATTATCTTGCGTTCATTTTTCACTTGTGAAATATGAGCTTCCCCACTATTATGTTCCCAATGTTGGGGGAGTCCAGAACAAGGGGCCACAGTTTAAGAATAAGGGGTAGGCCATTTAGAACTGAGATGAGGAAAAACTTTTTCAGTCAGGGAGTTGTGAATCTGTGGAATTCTCTGCCTCAGAAGGCAGTGGAGGCCAATTCTCTGAATGCATTCAAGAGAGAGCTGGATAGAGCTCTTAAGGATAGCGGAGTCAGGGGGTATGGGGAGAAGGCAGGAACGGGGGTACTGATTGAGAATGATCAGCCATGATCACATTGAATGGTGGTGCTGGCTCGAAGGGCCGAATGGCCTCCTCCTGCACCTATTGTCTATTGTCTATTAAATGAAATCAAAAGATTACGTAAAATGGTCTTAATTGAACTTAAATTAATTACAACACAGAATCAGACCATTTTATTCAGTGGTGTTATGCCAGCTGAGCAGTTGGCTTAATGCTGTGTGTCTAAGTGACATGGAAATAAGACCATACAGGAATTTGAAGAAAATCAGGCTTGTTCTTGTGACCATGGAAGTTAGAACAGTAAAACCCAGGAACTGGTCCTTCGGCAATGATGTCTGTGCCATACATGTTGCCAAATTAAACTAAGCCCTTCTACCTGCACATGGCCCATATCCCTCCATCCTTTGCATACCCTTGTGCCTATGTAAAAGCCTCTTAGACGGCACTATTGTATCTACTTCCACCACCATGCAAATTGGAAAAGATTAACATAAAATATTTACTTTCATTTGTTAAAAGCCGTTATTTTCTTAAGTTTAAATCTTATCTAAAAAATACATTGTTTTTGAAACAATATTTAATAAATGTTGTTTTGTAATCCAAAAACGACCTATTGTCTTCTGGAGTGCAGTTAAGCAGCTGCCTCTGTTCTGAATATAGATAATAATGTGCACATCAGATCTCATCTACTCTGACCTACTCCATGTCTTTACACTTATATTCACAAGAGGCATTTCATGAAGCCTGAAGTTTTATGAAGTTTTAAAAGTGTGCTGACAAAAGCTCAGGATCTGCACGTCCCCGTTAGAGTGAAGGGCAAAGCAGGCAAACATAAGGTAGCTTGGCTGACGAGGGGAATTGAGGCATTGGTCAAAAACAAGAAGGATGCATGGGGCAGGTATAAGCAGCTGGGATCAAGTGCAACCCCGGAGGAGTTTCGGGAACCAAGGAGTAAACTGAAAAAGGAGATCAGAAGGGCAAAAAGGGACCAGGAGATAGCTCTGGCGGGTAGCATTAAGGACAATCCCAAAAGATTTTATAAATACATAAGGGGAAAAAGGGTAACTAGGGAGAGAGTGGGACTTCTCAGGAATCAAAGCAGTCACCACTGTGTGGAACCACAGGAGATGGGCAAGGTCCTCAATGAGTATTTCTCCTGTATTTCCCGAGGAGAAAGACAGTAGGACAGAGGAACGGAGAAGTCAGTGGAAGTCTTGAGAGCAGTCAGTTTTACCGTCGAAGAAGTACTGAAGGTACTATGCAGGGAAAATGCTGGGAACTATAGGCTGGTGAGCTTAACATCTGTAGTTGGAAAGTTACTGGAGTGTATTCTGAGGGATAGGATATACAGGCATTTGGATGGGCAAGGGCTGATTAGGGATAGTCAGCATGGTTTTGTACGTGGGAGGTCGTCTCTCACAAATCTGATTGATTTTTTTGAAGACGTGAGCAAAAAGATTGTTGAGGGCAGAGCTGTAGATATGTACATGGATTTCAGTGAGGCATTCGACAAGTTCTGTATGGTAGGCTGATCTGAAAGGTTAGATCACATGGGATGCAAGGAGAGATAGCTGAATGGATAGCAAATTGGCTCCATGGAAGGAAACAGAGGGTGATGGTGGAAGGTTGCTGAGGGAAATTGAGGCATTGGAGGCCTGTGACTAGTGGTGTGCCTCAGGGTTCGGTGCTGGGCCCATTACTGTTTGTCATCCACATCAGTGATTTGGATGAGAACATACAGGGCAAGATTAGTGTGAGGTGTTGCATTTTGGGACGTCTAACAAGGGCAGGACCTACACCGTTAATGGTAGGCCTCTGGGTAGTGTTGTAGAGCAGAGGAATCTAGGAGTACAGGTGCATGGTTCCTTGAAGGTCAAGTTACAGGTAGATAAGGTGGTCAAAAAGGCTTTTGGCACATTGGCCTTCATCAGTCAGAGTATTGAGTATAGAAGTTGGGAGGTCACGTTGCAGGTGCATAAGACGTTAGTGAGACCGCATTTAGAATATTGTGTTCAGTTCTCGGAACCATGTTATAGGAAAGATATTGTCAAGCTTGAAAGGGTTTAGAAAAGATTTACGATGATGTTGCCAGGACTAGAGGGTGTGAGGTATAGGGAGAGGTTGAGTAGGCTGGGTCTCTATTCCTTAGAGCACAGGAGGATGAGGGGTGATCTTATAGAGGTATACAAAATCATGAGAGGAATAGATCGGGTAGATGCACAGAGTCTCTTGCCCAGAGTAGGGGAATCGAGGATCAGAGGACATTGGTTCAAGGTGAAGGGGAAAAGATTGAATAGGAATCCAAGAGTTAACTTGTTCACACAAAGGGTGGTGGGTGTATGTAACAAGCTGCCAGAGGAGGTAGTTGAGGCTGGGACTATCCCATCATTTACGAAACAGTTAGACAGGTCCATGGATAGGACAGGCTCGGAGGAATATGGACCAATCGCAGGCAGGTGGGATTAGTGTAGTTAGGACATGTTGGCCGGTGTGGGCAAGTTGGGCTGAAGGGCCTGTTTCCACACTGTATGACTCTATGAGTCTATTTACATTAAAGTGGAGACAAAAGCATGTCCAGGCTTAATCCTTTTGGTGGGACTTTCCCCAACTACATGATTGTATTGACAACATCCTGTCTAGTGCTGAGCCATCCAAACATACATTTTATTTTCAGAAACAAAGAACTGCAGATGCTGGTTTACACCAAAGATAGTCACAAAGTGCTGGAGTAACTCAGTGGGTCAGGCAACATTTCTGGAGGAAAAGGACAGGTGACATTTCGAGTCAGGACCCTTCTTCAGGCTGGTGTGAAGTCTGGAGAAGGGTCCCAATCCGAAACATCACCTATCCTTTTCTACCAGAGATGGATGCTGCCTGGCCCACTGAGTTACTCCAGCACTTTGTGTCTATAAAATGTTTAAAAAAAAAAAATTGAGTGGTAACATTCACGGGAACAAGGTTTTATGGTCAAAGTAGAACATTTGATAGTTGATGCGAAGTCAGAGGTTGGGAGGGCAGTGTAGAATATGGTCAGGTAGGAAAATGTCAACCAAGGACCCTGGAGGTAATACCAATCACCAGAAGTGGTTGTGATGGAGACAGGGCATGGGTTAAAAATCATATGTTGCGTAATCCAGCCTGCAATCCTCCTCCCCCCCCCCCCCCCCCCCCCCCCCCGCTGCCTGCTTCATCTGAAAATCCCCCTTTTCACCTTCCTCATTGAGTACATTTCCTGCCTTCTAGTTATTGTTGGGCTGCTGAATTTTTAATTAGTACTAGACCAAGTGGACCCGTTGGGCCCAAACCTCTCCTGCATTGGTGCAGCACCCTTTCCTCCCCCACTCACCCCCACCCTCCCTCCCTCCTCCCCCTCCCCTCTCCTCCTCCTCCTCCCCTTCTCCCCTCCCCCCTCGCCCCCTCCCTCCTCCTTCCCCTCTCCCCCCTCCCGCTCCTCTCCTTCTCCCCCTCCTCCCCACCCACCCTCCCCCCACTCCATTGCCCTTATCCTCCCTCCTCCCCATCCCTCCATTCCCCCCTCCGCCCTTAGGAGATGGATTTAAACTTTAAAATTTGAATATCTTTGAAAATATAACACCGATTTCAATGAAACTTCTTCCATTAGCACCAAAGGGACGACGGTGAGTAAGGTGGGCCTACAATTGTTGCGCTATCATGTACCGTTTTGGCTGTAGTTCAGGAACAAACAAACAAACAAAGCAGGGTTTTAGTAGTCGCTGTGGTGAAAGATTGGCAACCTGGTTATGCCCAGTGTGAACCACAGTACAAGGAGAGAGAGGAGAAAGCAAGTCGTAGGAATAGACATTTGTACCTTGTTGCTCCTCTTGTCCAATGTCATAGCCATCATATTTCTAAGGCTGCATTGTGTGTATCTTGCAGGCTAGCTGTGAATGACATTCCTTTTATGGTGAATAATTTGAAAATCACTGACCGGAGTCACCGACAGAAGCTTCAGCTCAAGGCACTGGATGCTGTACTCTTTGGAGCACCCATTCGTGAGTATCCGATGTAAAAAAAAAGTCTATTTCATGGTCTTAAACATGTTCACCAACCACGTTATGAGTTAACTCGGAATTGATGTCTTTGAATTGCTCAGATCTATCAATGGGTTGACCTGCAACTCTAGTCACAAGACCTTCCAACTAACGAGGGGTTGTCAGCCTTGTTTATCAGCAAGCTGCAGCCCTAGTGCGGCTTGGCAGCTAGTCACCTGGAGTAGGAACCTTGGATTTTCTTTTCCATCCTTTATAACCGCGGGGAGCTGACGTTGATTGTAAAATGTCTTTCCCACTGCCGAGGTTAACATCAACTGGCTTAGAATATTGATACAAAGGGATCTGGGTGTCCTTGTGCACAATTCATGATTGGGAAACATACAGAAGTCAGATGGTTCTTTGATAATGTGGATGTTTGAGGATGCTTCCTCTTGAAGTATTTAGTACTCAAGGTTACTGTACAGTTAGAATGAGGTGAATATTGAAGCAAAGGGATAAGGGAGTCCTCGTGCACGATTTGTGAAAAGCATGGCTGCAAGTGATTGGGAAACCCCGCACAATGTTTTCATTCATTGTGAGACTAATAGAATATACAGTGCCCTCCATAATGTTTGGGACAAACATTTTTGGGACATTTATTTATTTGCCTCTGTACTCCACAATTTGAGATTTGTAATAGAAAAAAATCACATGTGGTTAAAGTGCACTTTGTCAGATTTTAATAAAGTCTATTTTTATACATTTTGGTTTCACCATGTAGAAATTATAGCAGTGTTTATACATAGTCCCCCCATTTCAGGGCACCATAATGTTTGGGACACAGCAATGTCATGTAAATGAAAGTAGTCATGTTTAGTATTTTGTTGCATATCCTTTGCATGCAATGACTGCTTAAAGTCTGCAATTCATGGACATCACCAGTTGCTGGGTGACAATAGACAATAGCCAATAGGTGCAGGGTTAGGCCATTCGGCCCTTCGAGCCAGCACCGCCATTCAATGTGATCATGGCTGATCATTCTCAATCAGTACCCCGTTCCTGCCTTCTCCCCATACCCCTTGACTCCGCTATCCTTAAGAGCTCTATCCAGCTCTCTTGAATGCAGCATGGGAATAGAGTCATGCAGCACGGGAAGAGGCCTTTTGGCACAATGTTGATCAGTTAGTGGAAGCAAATTCTTTGAATGATTTAAGGCAGAGGAGATGGATACATGATAACCAAGTGGAAGCAAAGGCTACAGAGGGCAGGCAGACAGGAATGACGAATTAAGGTTACCATTAGATAAGCCACGGTTTTATTAAATGGTGGAGCAGGCTTGAGGTGCGAATGCCTTACACTTACTCCTTATTCATATGCTTGCAATGAACCTTCTACAGGTGTCAGAGGTTATGGGGAGAAGACAGGAGAATGGGGTTAGGAGGGAGAGATAGATCAGCCATGATTGAATGGCGCAGTGGGCTTGATGGACTGAATGGCCTAATTCTGCTATCACTTATGACCTTATGCCCAGTCTTCTCATTGATTAATTGTCTGGGTGGTCTTGGATTGATTGTGAAATGCTCATGGAGTTCAGGCTATTGCAAATCCTTGTTCCACATTTGGTGATTTTGTGCAACATTATCACCAGCATATTAACAATGGGCCACGGTTAAGCCAGATACGCCTTTGCAAATTAATAGGGTTTGTTGATAGGAGATAAATGGAAACGATGGGGATAAGATGGTGCATCCACTGTGCTGTAGATCGCCCTGCTTCTGTAGTTTAGTTAAGTTTAGCGATACAGCGCGTAAACAGGCCCTTTGGCCCACCGAGCCCGCGCCGACCAGCGATCCCCGCAGACTAACACTATCCAACACACACTAGGGACAATTTACAATGATACCAAAGCCTAATAACCTACAAACATTTGGAGAGTGGGAGGAAACTGGAGCACCCGGAGAACACCCACGCAGGAGGTCACGGGAAGAAAGTACAAACTCCGTACAGACAGCACCCATCGTCAAGATCGAACCACGGGTCTCTGGGGCAGTAAGGCAGCAACTCTACTGCTGAGCCACCATGCCGCCCTAAATACTTCTATACTGTCTGTTCTGATTAATTCCATACCTGAGAAAGGCTGAAAAGAATCCCAGGATGGCTTAGTCAAGGTAATTACTTCCCCCATTAGATGGCACTGTCGCTACATGCCTTGCTCCTTCATGGTCTTATTATAATGTGCTTGGATTGCTGTAGGTCTCCTTCTATGGTGATGTAGTGGCAACTCTGGAGTTTCCACCAAGTTGTCAGTCATAGAACTGCACTAGGCATGGCCTGAAGTTGGAGTTGCTGTTAACAGTCTGTGCCATTTTGAGTGAGTAGTTTAAAATTGAAGTGTGCATCTTTTTAATGAAAGTAACAATTTGTAAAAGCATGGTGTAGAATGTGCAGTTTTCCTGACAACCAAATGAATAACAGGATCTCAGTCTGAAGGGCCCCGAGCCAAAATATCATCTTCCCATGTTCGCCTGACCCCGTGAGTTACTCCAGCACTTGGTGTCTTTTTTTGCACAGCAGCATCTGCAGTTCCTTGTTGATGAATAACAGGATTGTCCACTTCATTCACATCAGCACAGTCTTGAAACACTGGGCAGATCTTCTACCTCAGTGATTGCTTGATACTGACCTCTTCTGGCTCGCACTACTTGTACCGTGCTCTCGGGTGCGCCCTTGGTTGGACTCTACATAAATAATTGCATTGTGGTTAAATGACTGGACCAGCAGGCAGAGCAAGAGCACGTTCGAATCCCGCCACGGTAGCTGGGGAACTTATGGTCAAGCAATTAAATAAAAACTTATTAAATAAAAAGCTAGTTAACAATGGTAACCATGAAATTATATAGCACTGTCATAAAAAAACAATGTGGTTCTCTAAAGTCCTTCAACGAAGGGGATGTACTATCCTTACCCAGACTGGCTTGCATTTGACTTCAGACTCACCGATGTGGTTTGATTCTTAATTGTCTCTTCGATAGAAGGTGTGCTGGAAGGAACTGCAGATGTTGGTTTAAACCGAAGATAGATGCAAAAAGCTGGAATAACTCAGCGGGCCAGGCAGCATTTCTGGAGAAAAGGAATAGCTGACGATTCGGTTCGAGACCCTTCTTCTGACCCAGGGTTGCTGCTTGATCCGCTGAGTTACTCCAGCTTTTTGTGTCTATCTTTGATATAAGGGCACTTAGGGATAAATGCCAGCATTGTCAGTGACATCCACATCCCAGGTGCTGACAAAAAAAACCATGAAATTCAACTTAAAATGAAGGCCTACATACTTTTCTTCTGACAGGTGATTTCCAGCTTATTTATTCTAAGTTTGACCTGATCCATCTGCAGCAGGCAACTTATTGGACTGCAGATGTTGGTGTTGCCACAATGAACTTTATGAGGAATCTCACAAAGTAGTAGGGCGAAGGCCGCGGACGACAACAGAAGCAACAAGCTCATCGGGAAGGCTGGCTCCGTCCTGGGAGTGGTGATGGATTCATTGGAAGAGGTCTCGGAAAGAAAGATGCTCCTCGAACTGCGGAGCATCTTGGACAATCCATCTCACCCCTTCCATGACACACTGGTTAATAGACAATAGACAATAGGTGCAGGAGTAGGCCATTCGGCCCTTCGAGCCAGCACCACCATTCAATGTGATCATGGCTGATCATTCTCAATCAGTACCCCGTTTCTGCCTTCTCCCCATACCTCCTGACTCCGCTATCCTTAAGAGCTCTATCTAGCTCTCTCTTGAATGCATTCAGAGAATTGGCCTCCACTGCCTTCTGAGGCAGAGAATTCCACAGATTCACAACTCTCTGACTGAAAAGGTTTTTCCTCATCTCCGTTCTAAATGGCCTACCCCTTATTCTTAAACTGTGGCTGGTCAACCTGAAGAGCACCTTCAACAACTGACCGGTCGGTCCCACCAAGGTGCAGCACAGAACGCCACAACAGATCCTTTTACCTGTGGCTATCAAACTGTACAACTCCTCCCCCTTCTGTCGTGGGTAGACTGACCCCCCCCCCCCCACCCCATCTTTACACATCCCTAAATAAAGTTGTATTGTATCATATCGTATCAAATCTTTTGGTGCAAGCAGGGGTCCCAGGCCCATTGCTCATCTGAGCTAAAGTTGCACTTCAACTTGAGAATAACCCAGTTATTGCCTTATCTACCACAAACTAATCGCAGCAGAAGGTCTAACCCATTTTCAGTGAGATGTTTGGAAACTAGTTGTGAATGGCAGCATCCCCATTGCCAACCTGGTATTAATTTTTTTCGTTTAGTTTAGAGATACAGCGCGGAAACAGGCCCCTTCGGCCCACTGGGTCTGCACCGACCAGCGATCCCCGCATATTAACACTACCCAGCACCCACTAGGGACAATTTTTACATTCACCAAGCCAATTAATCTACATACCTTTACTTCTTTGGAGTGTGGGAGGAAACCGAAGATCTTGGAGAAAATCCACACGGGTCACGGCGAGAACGTACAAATTACAGACAGAATCCGTTGTCGGGATCGATCCCAGGTCTCTGGCACTGCATTCGCTGTAAGGCAGCAGCTCTACCACTGTGCCACCGTGCATGTAAACAATGAAACCATAATCGTGCAGCTGCTGCATTGACTGCGCCTGCCTATTGACTGCGCCTGCCTATTGACTGCGCCTGCCTATTGACTGCGCCTGCCTATTGACTGTGCCTGCCTATTGACTGCGCCTGCCTATTGACTGCGCCTGCCTATTGACTGCGCCTGCCTATTGACTGTGCCTGCCTATTGACTGTCAGAAACTGACCAGGTGAACAGGACATTACAGTCATAGAATTGTATGGCATAGAAACAGGCCCTCCAGTCTATTGTGTCCATGCCGGCCTGAAAACATGGATAACAGATGCAAAATTTTAACAATGAGCTGAGAGTCATAGAGTGATACAGGGAGGAAATTGGCCCTTCAGCCCAACTTGCCCACACCAGCCAACACGTCCCAGCTACACTCGTCTCACCTGCCCGTGTTTGATTCATATCCCTTCAAACCTGTTCTATCCACGTACCTGTCTAACTGTTTAGAGTCATAGAGTGATACAGTTTGGAAACAAGCCCTTCGGCCCAACTTGTCCACACAGGCCAACGTGTCCCGGCAACACTAGTCCCACCTGCCTGCTCTTGGTCCATATCCCTTCAAACCAGTCCTCTCCATGTACCTGTCTAACTGTTTCTTAAACGATGGGATAGTCCCAGCCATAACTACCTCCTCTGGCAGTTTGTTCCATACACCCACCACCCTTTAGGTGAAAAAGTTACCCCTTGGATTCCTATTAAATCTTTTCCCCTTCACCTTGAACCTATGTCCTCTGGTCCTCGATTCCCCTACTCTGAGCAAGAGACTCTGTGCATCTACCCAATCTATTCCTCTCATGATTTTGAACACCTCTATAAGATCACCCTTCAGCCTCCTGCGCTCTAAGGAATAGAGACCCAGCCTATTCAACCTCTCCCTATAGTTCACACCCTCTAGTCCTGGCAACATCCTCGTAAATATTTTCTGAACCCTTTCGGGCTTGACAACATATTTCTTATAACATGGTGCCCAGAACTGAACACGATATTCTAAATGCGGTCTCACCAATGTCTTATCAACTGCAACATGACCTCCCAACTTCCTTACTCAATACTCTGACTGGTGAAGGCCAATGTACCAAAAGCCTTTTTGACCACCCTATCTACCTGTGACTCGACCTTCAAGGACCATGCACCTGCACTGCTAGATCCCTCTGCTCTACAACACTCCCCAGACCTCTACCATTCACTGTTGAGGTCCTGCCCTTGTTCGACGTCCCAAAATGCAACACCTCACATTTCTCTGTATTAAATTCCATCAACCATTCCTCAGCCCACCTGGCCAATTGATCAAGAACCCTGCTGCAATTTTTTACAACCATCTTCACTATCTGCAAAACCGCCCCTTTTGTATCATCAGCAAACTTGCTAATCTTGCCATTTATGTTCTCATCCAAATCATTGATATAGATGACAAACAGTAATGGGCCCATCACCGAACCCTGAGGCACACCACTAGTCACAGGCCTCCAGTCTGAGAAGCAACCTTCCATCATCACCCTCTGTTTCCTTCCTCAAAGCCAATTTTCTATCCATTCAGCAATCTCTCCTTGGATCCCATGCGATCTAACCTTCCAGAGCCGACTTGTAAAACCTTGTCAAATGCCTTGTTGGTCCATATATACAACATTGATTTGTGAGACACGACCTCCCACGTACAAAACATGCTAACTATCCCTAATCAGCCCATGTCCATCTAAATGCCTGTATATCTTATCCCTCAGAATACTCTTTAGTAACTTTCCAACTAAGACGTTAAGCTCACTGGCCTGTAGTTCCCAGCATTTTCCCAGCAGCCCTTCTTGAAAAGAGGCACAACATTTGCCACCCTCCAGTCTTCCAGCACTTCTCCTGTATTTAAAGACGACTCATACATTTCAACCAGGGCTCCCGCAATTTCCTTTGTAGTTTCCCACAACGTCCTTGGATGTATCTGATGAGACCCTGGAGATTTGTGTACCTTCATACATGATAGTAACTTCTGCACCTCTTCTTGTTGGATAATGCATCTTACCATGAACTAAATTTCATAGAGTCCTTCAGTGTTGCGAAATACATTTGAAACTCGTATATTTCAAATCATACAAACCATATCTTGCATTATTGCTGAATGGAATACTAAAACTTTGTAATTATCAACAGTTATAAATCTAGAAAGAGAAAATCAACTGAAGAAATGGAACCTGTTCAGCCTTCAGTACAAAAACTGAGATCTTCACGGGAGAGTCTGCGTGATATGAATTTGCAAAAGTCTCCAAACTGTTTAGTATTCACACTAAAGCTTTTTATTCAGATGCTTTAAACATTATTCAGTATTTGAGATGGATTTGATAAAAGCAATAGAATGATCCATGTCCACACCTATTTATAACTCTGCCAGTGGGATGCAGTGGACTGATCTTGTGCATTTAACCCTGGCCTCCATAGACCAGAGATAAAATGGGCCCTTGTGACCTGTTCAAGGTATAAATCTCCAGCCATAAATTTTAACAGTAACAATTCTGCCATTGCCATTTTATTCAGTCGCATTCATTGACGACTACATTTAATCACTCGCTAACAATAGCAGTGATCTTTAGGTAAGATCCAGGGAATTGTTCACAGAAGTACTGGACAGGTTTAAAAAGACCTTGAAAACAAAATGCATTGCTGCTTGGTCATTGGCTTTCTTTTTTCCAGTGTATTTTCGGTGAATATGCTGCCTTTTTGTTTCCCATTTTTTGAGCAGGAAAGGTAATTGTTTCCTCTTCCATCCACCATGTTCACATGTCACCTCTACCTCCACCTATACACTGGAATTTAGAAGGATGAGAGGGGATCTTATCGAAACGTATAAGATTATTAAGGGGTTGGACACGTTAGAGGCAGGAAACATGTTCCCAATGTTGGGGGAGTCCAGAACCAGGGGCCACAGTTTAAGAATAAGGGGTAGGCCATTTAGAACAGAGATGAGGAAAAACTTTTTTAGTCAGAAAGTTGTGAATCTGTGGAATTCTCTGCCTCAGAGGGCAGTGGAGGCCAATTCTCTGAATACATTCAAGAGAGAGCTAGATAGAGCTCTTAAGGATAGCGGAGTCAGGGGGTATGGGGAGAAAGCAGGAACGGGGTACTGATTGAGAATGATCAGCCATGATCACATTGAATGGCGGTGCTGGCTCGAAGGGCCGAATGGCCTACTCCTGCACCTATTGTCTATTGTCTATTGTCAATGGACCCTGGCTTCTAAATGTTCTCATCTCTTAAAGGAGAAAGGAACAAATGCTGCCAGAGAAAACTTTCTTTAGTCACTTGAAAGAATGCATGTATCTGATTTTGAAAAAACTGCGGCTTGATAAATTTTCTCTGCCATGCTACTAAATTGGATTAATGGATATTGGAAGATTCCAGTTTAAACCAGTCATCCAGGTTGTTGGAAGCACCTTAGCTCACCTAAAGTGGACAAGGCGGGGACGTCCATTTTTAGAGGTTTATCCAAGGCTGTTGATGGAAGGAAGCACATCAGAGATCTTTGTGCACAATGCACATGGTCCAGAGCTTTGAGATCTGGATTTTCACCAGATTCCACATTGCTACTTTGTGGTTTTAATAATGTCCCTGATAGCCAGGCCATAATGCAGAGCCTGAACAATTTTGAAACCATAGATTCAAATCTCACCACGCGTCCAAGTTTAAAATATAAAACATTAGTTGCCACAAAGCTGTGGTGCGGCCCCATTTAATTCCGCAAGAGTCCCACATCAGGGTTGCTGTCTCTGAAGTGCTCAGATCTGTCAAACCTCCAGGTAGAGTGGTTTAGGAAGGTCACCTTTTCAGGATGACTTTGCAACTGGTTAGTAAGTACCAGGTTTGCCTGCAAGACCATCCGGGGAATTAAAACAAAATGCTCGTGACATTCCTCAAAAGAAACAAGATCTCTTTTAAATCTGAGGTTAAAGGCAAATATATTTTGAATTTATTCAAGTCTTGCAATGTAAAAAAAACTTAATTGTCTTGCCCTTGAGTTAAGTAAGGCAATGAAATAAATGAGGCTGGGTTTCGATCTGAAATATCAACAATTATGAGTGGCTCAGTGTGGGCACACAGTAGAGCTGCTGCCTTACAGTGCCAGAGATCCAGGTTCGGTCCTGACTGCAGGTGCTGTCTGTATGGAGTTTGTACATTCTCCCTGTGACCACATGGGTTTTCTCTGCTTTGCTCCCACACTCCAAAGACATGCAGGTTTGTAGGTTAATTGGCTTCTGTAAATTGTCCCTAGTGTGTAGGATAGCAATCTTTAGCAACTAGTGTACAGGTAATCGTGGTCGGCGTGGACTCGGCAGGCCTGAAGACATGTTTCCACACTGAACTAAATTCCTTTCCCCGACAGATGCTGTGGATCTGCTGAGTTCCACCAGAATATTACCCGGTGTCGACTGAAATAAATAAATGTGGTTGATATCGCAGCAGGAACATGATAATATTTTTGAAAATATATATTTTTCATTGTGCCAGATTGAAAAATAGCCTGTATTTAGGAAAAGAGATTTGAGAGGTTATTGTGACTTTAAAAAATGCCTGTAGAAATGGATCCAATGTTGAGAACATTATAACAAATGCTCCATTAAGGAGAACTTACTAACTATCTAGGGCGTTTTACATTCCTGGCTCTTGAACTTTGCCTGAGAAATGATTTCTGTTTTTTAGGGCCTCGTCACAATTGGTTGAAGGACTTTATCCTCGCTGTTTCAATGTTAGTTGGTATTGGAGGATGCTGGTTTGCATTCCATCAGAACAGGAACTCCAAAGAACACATTACAAAGATGATGAAAGAACTGGATAGCCTGCACAAAGCTGAGGAAAGCCTGATGGAGTTTCAAGAGAGGTGAGGACAGAGTGATAGCCAGAGCAAAACCAAAGTGTTCAAAATTAGCTTCCCAAACAAATTTTATAAATGACCGAAAGTAAGAGATGATTTTGCTCACTCCCACTTTAAGCCTTGACATTTTGTACTTTGCTTAACTCCTCCATTTTGGTTTATGACTAAGTTCCCCAAAATGCTTTGTACAACTTTGAAATGTTTACTTTCCCACAACCATTCTGTCGTGATGCATTAACAATCTGATAGATTAGGTCAAAAGGTACAGGTACTTTGAATGTGGGTGCTGCTCTTTGAGAAATTTGGTTTGTCCAGAGGTGTCAGAGTTCATGCTGTGACTAAGCTAAGAAAACAATGAAGTGGGGTGGCAGGGTGATGCAGCGGTAGAGTTGCTGCTTTACAGCGCCAGAGACCCTCGTCCGATCCTGGCTACGGGTGCTGTCTGTATGGAGTTTGCATGTTCTCGCTGTGACCTGCGTGGGTTTATTCTGGGATCTCCAGTTTCCTCCCACACTCCAAAGACGTACAGGTTTGTAGGTTAATTGACTTGGTGTAATTTTAAATTGTCCTTAAGGTGTATAGGATAGTGTTAATATGCGGGGATCATTGGTCGGCATGAACTCGATCGGCCAAATAGCCTGTTTCAGCAGTGTATCTCTACTCTAAACTATTCATGATAACCCAGCGATAAGAAGTTGGAGCTACTTCTATAATGCTGTAAATGGACACAACAAAGGGATTTGATTTCTGATTAACATGATTTCTTCCACAGGTACTTCCTAACAGTGCCTTGCATTGAGAGCATGTACTCTAATTGAGGGAACTTGTCCCATTATTGCCCCATTATTGTATTTGGGAATTTTAGGGTGTTCCTATTGAAACATATAAAACCCTAAGGTGGGAAGACATAGATGTCGAGATATTTCCACCAGTGATAAGCACATGGATAGCCAGGGACTGGAGGGATATGGATCACGTGCAGGCAGAGGAGATTAGTTTAGGTTAACATCTTTCAGCATGGGCATTGAGGGCTGATGGGTCTGTTCCTGTGCAAACTGTTTATGTTCTAGTGAGAGAATTTCCAACGGTGATACCTAAATGTAGGGGTGGTCATTTAAAACTGACCTGTCTTTAAGAGTCAGTTCCTTTTTGGAAGGAACTGCAGATGCTGGTTTAAACCGAAGATAGATATAAAATGCTGGAGTAACACCGCGGGACAGGCACCATCTCTGGAGAGAAGGAATGGGTGACGTTTCGGGTCTTCAGTCTGAAGAAGTGTCTCGACCTGAAACGTCACCCATTCCTTCTCTCCAGAGATGTTGCCTGTCCTGCTGAGTTACTCCAGCATTTTGTGCCTATCTTATCTCGAAGAGTGTTGAAACCCTATTCTAGAGGGTTTTCACGGCAGGATCATTAGGGATATTTAAAGAGAAATCAGATATATTTTTGAATTGAGGCAATGAGGAACTAGTACAGAAGAGGAGACGAGATCCATGGAAGATCAGCCTTAATCATATTGATTGGCAGGTCAGGCATGAGGGACCAAGTTTAGACAAGTTGAGTTTATTGTAATATGCACAAGTATGGTGAAGTACAGGTACAATGAAAATCTTGTAACAGTCGCACAGGCATGTAGATTCAGACAACACACAAAAACATAAATGATTACAAAAAAAGATTTTGCAAAAACACAATTGGAAAACAAATCCTTGGTAGTGCAAGAGATGGTCCACAGTGTTCCATTGTTAAGGTAGGATTAGGGTTGTGCAGGTCAATTCAAGAACCTGATGGTTGTGGGGAAGTAGCTGTTCCTAAACCTCGTAGTGTGGGACAAAAGGCTTCTTTGCCTCCTGCCCAAATGATAGCAGCGAGAAAAGTGCATGGTGCGAATTTTTGATGGTAGATGCCACCTCTTGAGGAGGCTCTTCATGAGATCCCTAAGATGATGGAGAGGGATGTGCCCATGATGAACCTGGCTGTGTCCACCCCTCTCAGCAGCCTCTTGTGTTCCTGGGAAATGGAATTGCTCTTCCATGCTGTGATGCAACCAGTTAGAATACTTTCTACAGTGCATCTGCAGAACTTTGCTCAGAGTATTTAGTGACTTGCCAAACCACTTTAAACTTCTAAGAAAGTAGAGGTGTTATTGTGCTTTCTTCCTGTTTATATTTATGTGCTCAGGGTAGATCATCCACGATGTTAAACCCCAGGAATTTGAAATTACTAAATCTCTCCACTGCCGGCCCACCAATGAAAATCTCCAGCTCCTATTTCCTTTTCTGCTTACTATAGGTGTTAGGAACAAAGCCGGTTATGATTGATTGAGTGGACCTTGTTTGGTTATATGTTGATGATGTCCACAGATGCTGTTTGGAGGATGTCATGGGTCTGGCGGCTGAGCACATTGGTTATGAAAAAGACTGCATTTCATTCACTTCTGTTTATTTTTATTTGCCGTGCTTTTTCTTGCCTTAATGAAGACTTCAAAAAGCTCAAGAAGAGAACAGAACCGTCGAAGTGGAGAAGCAAAATTTGGAACAAAAAATGAAAAGTGAAATAAACGACGCCAAGCATGAGGCTCAGCGCCTGAGGGAGCTGCGGGAGGGATCGGAGACGGAGCTGAGCAGGCTGAAGTATGCCGAGGAGGAGCTGGTTCAGGTACAGCGTTCACATTCCTCTTTGTGCAGAGTGGGAGCTCATGAAGTGCTATGTCTGAGGTGGTTTGTTTTAAAAATCACTCGCGTTTAATAATGCTGACATATGTAGGTTAATTGGCTGGGTAAATGTAAAAATTGTCCCTAGTGGGTGTAGGATAGTGTTAATGTACGGGGATCGCTGGGTGGCACGGACTTGGTGGGCCGAAAAGGCCTGTTTCCGGCTGTATATATATGATATGATGATATGATATGATATGTGATGTAGACTATCTGCAACACACTATCTGTTTACAAGAAGTTTACGCACACTAGGAATGGAAGGGTCTTAGGGAGTATTGAGGAACTGAGGGACTTGGAGATTTGTCCAAAGATAGTGTCTTCCTAAATAGGTATATAGGAGAGGTAACAGCGGAACAGGCAGCGTCTTTGGATAGAAGGAATGGGTGACGTTTCGGGTCGAGACCCTTCTTCAGACTGAAAAAGGGTTGAGACCGGTAACGTCACCCATTCCTTTTATCCAGAGATGCTGCATCATTTTGTGTCCTATCTTCGGTGTAAACAGCATCTGCAGTTCCTTCCTACCCATGTAAGAGAGGTTGTAGTTACCTAAAAATGTAGAATTCAATATTTTCTGTTGACTTAATTACCTATCACTGCCGTGAATTGGGAGAAGATAGCAGACAGTGGGAAATATCACAGTCTGTACCACATTCCCGTGCATCTGAAAGTCCATCCGTTGTGGAACCAGCCTGTTCTTGTGTACCCAGTGGTACAACACTTGAGTGGATCCCAAACAGGCAGGCAGTGCTCTCCTGCGAATTACTGCTCAGATGGAGGATGGGAAAGTCACTTGCTACATGATGAATCTTCTTTGCCACATGACTGGCAACATCTTGTTTTCTGACTGTTTCTTGATTGATTCAGTTACAAACTGGTTTTCTATTAAGACTCCCAAGCAGAACACAACACTTAATTGAAACATCATTTTGAAACCAGTAGTCTGGATATGGTTTGTTGCCTGGGGCCACTGTTATTGAAGACATAGATGCACACAAATGATGTCTCGAGGCAAGCAAAAAGAACCCAGAAATGTTCTCATCTGCGAGCAGAAAAAAAAAACATGAGCTTCTTTCTTTTTAAATCCTGATTTATTCTTTCGTTGGCCAAACATTCATGATGAATGTGCCGGTGCTGTTTGCTTCAACGTTGCATGGGGCGACAAGTTTCATATTCTCCCCACACTCGGTGCAAAGAATTTGTACCTAAATACTTTATTTAATATTAAGGGCTTATTTTTGTTGAACTTTGATTACCCATAAATGGAAGCAATGCTTCACATCCACCATTTAAAGATTACTGTTACGTCTCCTTTCTTGCAGTTAAAACTAAGGTGTTTTAGTTTAGTTTAAATTCAGATTAGTTCTGAATTAATCTGAATTCAGATGAGTTGAGATGATTTGTTTTTTGTTATATGCACCAGGGTGCAATGAAATTCCTTGTTCACATGAAGCTCACAGAGTAAACAGTATGCACACAGTAATGATCTGCAAAACACCAGCTCTGCAAAACACCAGAATGGTACAAGATTGTATTGCAAAATCTGAGGAGTGCAAAAAAATATTAAAGCACAATAGCGGGATAACCAAATGAGGTAGAGATAAGACTAAGAGTACATAGCATCATCCTTGGGAATGGGAGGTAAAAGAGATGACTGGCCCAGGAGGGGAAGAAGCTGCTGTTAAGCCTGGACGTCTCAGCTTTCAAATTCCTGTATCGTCTCCCAGAAGATAGAAAAGAGAATAGGGAATGGCCAGTGTGGCAGGCATCCTTGCTGATTCCTCCCGCCTTCTTGATGCAATGCACCATAAAGATGGAGCCTGTGATGGAGTGGGTTATACTGACCACTCTCTGCATGTTCAGGATGTCCAAGGCAGAACAGTTGGCAGACCAGGCTAAAATGCATTGCATCAGAAATCTTTCTATAAACACATACCTGCTAGAAATGTGAGGGAACCTCTGTGGATTTGCCAAATCTTCTCAGACGCCTAAGTATGAAAATACACTAATGTGCTTTCTTGATCACCGCATCAGTGTGAAGAGTAGATGCAAGGAACTGCAGATGCTTGTTTACAAAAACTAGGCACAAAGTACTGGAGTAACTCAGCGGGCCAGGCAGCATCTCTGGAGGACATGGATAGGCGACGTTTTGAGTTGTGACCCTTCTTCTGACTGATTGAAGAAGGGGAAAGCTGGAGGAGGGGTGGGGGCGGGGCAAAAGCCAGGTAAGGGGTAGAGCTGAAAGGGGTTTAATTGACAGATGGAAGGACATAAGGCAGCGATGAAAAGAAGACAAAAGGTTGTGAGATTCGAAGAGGTGTTCAATGTGACGCCAGCAGATGAGATGTAGGTAGAAGCGGACGGGGAGAAGAGGAAAAAGGGGAGAAACAGGGGGAGAATGGAAGGAAGGGGGGAATAGAAAGGGGGGCTGTTGGTTAGTTACCCAAAATTGGAGAATTCATTGTTCATATTGTTGGGTTGTAATCTACCCAAGGCGAATATGAGGTGTTGTTCCTTCGCTTGGTGGTGTCCTCACTCTGACAATGGAGGAGGCCCAGGCCTAACATGTTGGTATGAGGATTGGAAAGGGAGTTAAAATAGTTAGCAAGCGGGAGATCTTGCAGACCTTGGCAGACTGAGCATGTATTCAGTGAAATGGTCACGTAGCCTTTTAGTCTCGCCGATGTAAAGGAGGCCACATCAGGATCACCGATTGCAGTAGACGACCTATTATTTGCAGTCATTTTGCTGATGAAAGGTTTGGTTGACATTATCTTTCTTCATTTTGATCTGAAATCTGGTAATGTCCTTCTAATGCTAATACTAATGCTAATGCTAATGTGCTTTTTTGAGAGTGCTGTGTAGAGTGCCTCAATTATGGGTTAAATTCTGTTGAAAAATTCTAATTATCTTTCTGTCTTTATATTCTATTCCTCTAGAAGTTAATTTCAACACTTCGCAAGCTTAGCGGCCTTATCAATTTATGTTGTTGCTTTAAAGTGATTCTTATTCTCAGATCTCATGGCTTCCAAGGAATAAGTTACTTCCTTAATCCTCTGATCAAAATTCACACCTGACACACTATGTCGGTTTGCTCACACTCAGAGCTGTATGTCCTGGGTTTCGGTGCAGACTTCCGCATATCTGCTAGAAACAAGGAACTGCAGATGTTAGTTTATCACGGAAAGACAAAATACTGGAGTAACTCAGCGGGTCACGCAGCATCCCTGGAGAACATGGATAGGTGACATTTCGGGATTGGGACCCTTCTTCCGAGCCCCGACCCGAAGCGTCGCCTATCCATGTCCTCCAGAGATGCTGCCTGAACTGCTGAGTTACTCCAGCATTTTGTGTCTTCCCACATAACTGTTCCCTCAGCTAATGTGATATTAGCTGTAACTTATGCTACAATTCCTTCACTTCCTAAATTCAAACCATTTTATGTACCTGACAGCACAGACTCCTTCGCTGTATTACACTCCACTTTCAACTAGTCTGAACAACTGCCCTCAGTGTCTATTAATTTAACTCGTACTGGAATTTCATTTTTGCATGCATTTTCTATCAGTGCTGCCCAATGAAAATTCTCGTTCGATGTTTAGAATTGAAACAGCCAGTTGAATGTGGAAGCGTGAACAAGAGCTTTTGTCCATTCAAACCCTCAGCCCTGTCCCACCAGTCACTGGTCTGTAGCTCAGCCTCTTTTTCTTCCTCCAAAAGTGAATACAGTCGTTGTTGGGAATTTAAAATGAAGTTAACTATGTTGGAAATGCACAACAGATCATGCATTTTCATTGAAGAGAGAAACAGAGTTAGCATTTCAGCTCGATGAATGGTTGCTTCCCTATCCTGTGGTATTCCACCTCTCAAAACAAAATCCTGCTCTTAAAAGTTCCAAGTGGCCAGTCTTTGGCAGGGGTGTTACTGTATATCTGCAGAATGCGCTTTCAAATTTTGCTCCCAAGTATCCTAATCTCTCATTCTTTTGAAATTGATGGTGGTGAGGCCAAACTTGAAATATTAAATGCACATCCAGAGGAGAGCACTCACAAAATGACTTTACTAAGTGGCATCATTATAAACTCTTTAACATGATCATCAGTTAACCAGATATTCTAAGATAACAGATCAACATGGCAAAAATAATCACAACATTTGTAGTTCTGTTCAGGTTTTTCATGAAGTAACAGCACAATATTTTCCAGCAGTTTAACTGCCTATGTTACAGCTGGTTTGGGATTAAAATGTGAGTACAACATATGGATGGGAAGTGGGTTGCTGTGAGAGGTAAGAAGATTATTTGTAGTAATAGTGAATGAATGATAATGTAGATAGTTTTTTTTTTAAACTGAAAATGCATCTTAAAATAATCCTCAGCATACTAATTTGGATAAATGCACACATTACCGACATGATTTTTAAATTAGTAAATTAAAGATCCGACTGGACAAGATTATTTAAGTTTCCATCTTTTAAACTCAATTTTATGTTCTATTTACCTGGCTGGTGTAGCTACACTTAGTTTAATGTTCACGCTCTACTTTAGTTTGTATCAGGATGGTGCTCTTTCCTATCTCTAATATTACGACACCATTATGAGCTTCTCCCTTGTGATTTTTTTTCATATTAAGCGAAGATCTAAAAGGCGAATCAAAATGTACTTAATGCAAAATTATTTTCATCACCAAAGTAGCTGGTTAAATCAATGGTAGAAAATATGGATAACGCACACAGAGCTGAATTTCTGTTTAGATTCATAGAGTCATACAGTGTTGAAACAGGCCCTTCGGCCCAACTTGCCCACGCCGACCAACATGCCCCATCTACACTAGTCCCACCTGCTTGCTTTTGGCCCATATCCCTCAACCTACCCTTTCTAGGTACCTGTCTGAATTTTTTTTTAACTGCATTATTTCCTTGACTTGCTGCATTTGAGTTATGTTTTGCTGAAGATGTGTTCATCAGTCATTGTGGATGCAGGGAATTGCAGATGCTGTTTACAAAAAAATGCTGGAATATCTGAGCGGGTCAGGCAGCATCTCTGGATACATAGATAGGTGACGTTTTGAGGTCAGGACCCTTCTTCAGACAAGCTAAGGTATTCCAGAAAAGTGTTGGAGTGACTCAGCGGGTCCCAATCTCTAAAACTTCTCTGTCAACATTGCTCCAATTTCTGTTCACAACCATATTTACTAACCACAAAATGGTAGTGGGTGTACTGGGAGATGGTGTTTGTTTATTTTTGTTTGTTTATTTTTCATGTTAACAAAACACACATTCCTTCTATGTAAGACTGTAATCGGTTTTAGTGTTTTGTGCATTTTGTGGTTTTTCCCTTCCCACCCCCTCTACCTGGCTTCAAATATCCGTCATCCTTCTCGCCTCCTTGGTCTGCAGTCACTTCTGGCTACTGTCACTTCAACCCTCCTCCCCATCCCCCCCACCCCTTTATACTGGTGACCTCCCCTTCCACTCACAGTGCTATTGCAGGGTTTCGACCTGAAATGTCGTAGATGCTGCTCGACTCGCTGAGTTATTTGCCACTGTCATTGTGCTGCGTTACCATTGCGTGCTTTATAGTGGCCATCAAAGACTATGAGTGCTGGAGACAGACAGGGAGTGGGAATGAAGCAATCCAATCTCTGACGGTCATTCTGTCCACCACTAAAAACCGCACGCCATTTATACTACACGTGAATGTGACCAGTTTTAACGTGTGATTTGTAGGTTCGCATGGCCCTGAAGAATGCAGAGAAGGAACTGGAGGGTCGCAGTGGCGGGGCAATGCCAGAACCTCTCCAGAAATGGTTGCAGCTTAGCTATGAAGTGGAGGTTCAGTACTACAACATTAAGAAACAGAGCGCTGAGCTACAGCTCAATGGTGTAAAGGAGGAGGTATGCTTAACCCCATGTTGAATTTAATCGTTTTCTTCTAGAAGACCATGTGGCAAAAAAGTATTCTAAAGATGAGTCAAAATGATCTTTATTCTGTAATAAAGGAGTAAGGGAGGCATTGAGCATCCAAGCCAAAATATTTTCTAGATAAGCCTGTGCAGTTAATACGTTAATACATCTGTCTGAAGAAGCCACTCGACCCGAAATGGCACCCATTCCTTCTCTCCAGAGATGCTGCCTGTCCTGCTGAGTTACTCCAACTTTTTGTGTCTATCTTCGGTTTAGACCAGCTTCTGCAGTTCCTTCCTACACAGTTAATACATTATACCAGTCACACTCATTAGTACATCTGTTTATAATAGCAGTTATTTAAAATCTGAAAGAAGGACACAATGTGCTAGAGTAACTCAGCGGGTCAGGCAGCATCCCTGGAGAACCTGGATGGAAGATTTTTTGGGTTGAGACACATCTTCAGAATTAAATTGTGATTTAAATTTAAAATCTCGTTTGTCTTATCAGAGCTGTTAAGGTTTCCCTGCTGTTTTTAGGCAGAGAGGATTAAGAAGAAACGCAACACTATCTTTGGAACATTCCACATCGCCCACAGTTCCTGCTTGGATGAGGTTGATCACAAAATCCTGGCAGCAAAGTAAGTTTCTTGATCGCTCGTTTTACTGAGTACTATTTTACTTCCCTGATGGCCTTGCATTAACAATGCCACAAGTGACGCTGGAAGGCTCATGAGTGATGAAACTTGGATTTGTTGAGCGTGAACAAATAGTACTTTTCTGTGTTGGCTTTACAAGAACGGTGACAAATGGATCTGAACGTTCTCTTGGGTGTACATATTGTTCGGCAGGTAGAAGATAAAATTACAGGATCTTCATAAACATTAGTCAGAGGACAATGAAGAACCCAGACTTTTTGTTTACCTCAAGTGGTGTGTCTGGCAGAGCTCCACAGTCTGTTGAAGCTTCACGTTACAATCATAGATGAATTTTACTGCCCTCTGGAAAGAGAGCTGTGGCTTAAGAGCAGGACCAGCACTTAATTGATCGGCTGGTTTATGCATATAAAAAACAAGGAACTATTTACTGGGGGAGAGAAGATTGATGTGGAATGTCTAATGGCTTTGAAAGTATATTAAATGACACAAATACACCTTATACTTTTAAAAATAGCATTTGGATTTAACGATAAATTTAGTACAATATTACGATTATTGGGGAGAGGTATGGAATGTGTCAAATTATATTGATAAATCTACGTTAATATTAAAGAATAGAAGGGGTCCAATGCACAATTCTGAGTTCAATGCTTTCGGAAGGATTTTGAACCCATTGAAAATGTATAGCACAGATTCACTAGGATATCACCTTGCCTGAGGAAATGCAAGCAAGAAAAATTGGGCTGTCTATGTTCGAACAGAAAAGATGATGGGGGAATTTGATAGAAGTGTTCCAGAGTGTGGATGGGAATAAATGTGGCTATAACCAGACTTTGGGACAGGGCGAACAAATAAAGGTGTAGATCTTCAGCCAAAAATATGCGATTTACTGAAAAAGACTTGGGATGGAAGAAACAATATGCAGCAAAAGGATGCACAATCAGAGTTAGTAATTGAAACAAAGTCATCTCACCCACCCGATGAGTTTGGAGCACCTGAAGGGTTGAAATCATCTGATTCCACGCACTGGTCTGAGCTGCAAAGTTCAGGCTGGCGAGAGTTTACCTTTGGTTCCTTTAAAGTAAGCTGAAAGAAGACCATAAGCCATTCAACCAAAACCTCTACTCCATTGGATGTGAAAGTAAATCTTAAATCCTACTGTTGTGCTGCAGCAGCATTTTAGTATCTCCACTTTGAAGAGCCACGGGGACGGATTTTAAAGAGCCACAGCAGGTTTGGAAAATAAACATTTTTTTAGAAGTTCTTATTCAGTTAATTTGACAAAGCCGTGATGCTGGTGGCCTACTGATCTTGTCCGCTGACATTGCTGTCATTCGCAATGATGACTTGTGTTTGTTAGCTTTGGAGCATTCGCGGAAGGCCTGATTTTGGGCCCTGAAGCGTTGCTGCATGCTTGGGCAAATGCATCCAATTCCTAGGTCAACATATATGAATATATTAAATACAGTCAATCCCTGCATTACAGAAATTCGCCCTTACGCAATTCACAAATCACGAACCAAAAACTTGAATAAAATTTGCTGCCATAGAATTTATGTTAAAATAGTATATAAATAAATAAAATCAATTTGTTTCCAATACACATTTCTTAACCCGTGTGAAATGAGGTGGGTTTGCATTGGACGCAAAATCGCAATGGATGCCGTTATCTAACAATGCAGCCCCCCTCCTCCCATATAATGTGGGTTGTCTCTAGCTTGCGAAATGCTGTAAAAGTGTCTGGCTTAGTCATTGCCTGGCTCTGATTTTTCTTAGATGAGGCATCCTCGCTATTATCCCTCAGGATTTATTCTCTGTCTGGCGACAAGCTGTGCAGCTACTTGGCAGCCTGTTGTGCACTGCCAGTGGTGGCTTGGCCCTCCACACAATACATTATACGCCATCGAACGCTCCTGCTGCCAACTCTCAGTTGCAGGACTCATTCCTGGCTTAGAATTGACATTCATCTTTCATTCTTCCCTAAAGGGCTCTGCACACCTGCACTGACCTATTATTTATGCTGATTAAGTGGTTGTTGGCCAATTCAGCAGCAGCAGCATTGCAGATGCCATTGAGTTGTGCTTCAGATTTAAGCCCTCAACCTCTCACAGTGCAGAGAGTGATTTTATGTCCATTTTCTTGTAACTGATTATTGTAAAATAGAATGAAAGTAAATTAAATTTAGGAGCTTCAACTTTTTCAGTTAATTAAAATGGTTATTCGTTTCAATTCAATTCAATGATTCAACGATACTTTATTGTCACAGGTACCCAAGTACAGTGAAATTCTTTGTTTTTGCATACAATCTGGTGAAATCATACAGCAGACTTCATCATACACAAAGAGTCGCCACGTTTCTGGTGCCGACAAAGTTTCAAAACCTCTTGTATAGTCTTATCTTCTCGCAGGGGTGAACCAGGCCTGCTACCAAAGGCCCGCCGGGTCCTTCTTAGTTCTGGTTCTTAGTTCTAGAAATGGCAAAGATGGAATAGGTATGCCTATTGGAATACATCATGGCTCGGTTTGGCAACAGCTCTGCCCGAGACCACAACAAATTGCAAAGAATTGTGGAGGTAGCCAGTCTATTACACAGACATGTCTGCCCACCATCGACTTCAACTACACGCCACGCTGCCTCGGGGAAGCAGCCAAGATAATCGAGGATCCGTGTCATCCTGGTCATTCTCTTCCCGTCTTCTACTGGGAAGAAGATACAAAAGCTTAAAAGCACACAACACCAAATTCAGGAACAACTTCTTCCCTGCTGTTAAAACAATGCTGAACTTTCCTCCCATTAGCAAGGGTGTAGTCCCAATCTTCCAACCTGCCCATTGCATACCTTGGACTTTATCTCTTCAACTATAACACCATAACTCTGTAACACTATATTCTGTTCTCTGGTATTTTTCTTTTTGCGCGACCGGTTGTACTCGTATATGACTTGGATGCATTAATTTGTAGTACGAGTTGTCTAGGCAGCCTGTAACAGAGCTTTTCACTTTATCACTGTATCTCGGTACACGAGACAATAATAAACCAATACCAATGCCGATATTATTGAAGGCAGTTATCAAAGTCATCTTCATAAGTCATAACTGTAAACTGTTAGTTTTATTTGCAAATTACTTCATTTAGAACTTCATAAGCTCACATAACATTAACATTGAAATTAGGCATAAGTGATGTGCAGGCTAATAATCAGGGAAAACCATTATTATCATCCTTCACAGACTCAGTGGGAAAGGGAGAACAGAGTAACAACAATAGATCATTTCTGGTCACTATTGTCCACTCTCTTGAATCTCTTCACAGCTCAGATGTTCCAGCATGAAAATCTTTCTTGTTGAGCACATTGCAATGTTAGTTTCCAACCATTGTGACTCAATAATGTCATGATTAATTTTTAAATAAGCTCAACCCATTGTATTTAGTTTGGTTAATATAAGTAGTAATTGTTTTGATGCAAAGATCAGCAATAATGTGGAATTTCCTTTCCTGGAAAAGAATGAGTGAAATTGTCTCACCAGCTTTAGTTTAGTTTAGTTTAGAGATACAGCGCGGAAACAGGCCCTTCGGTCCACCGAATCCGCACCGACCAGCGATTTCCTCACATTGACACTACCCCCTACACATGCTAGGGACAATTTCACATTTATACCAAACCAATTTAACTACAATCCTAACATCGTTGGAGTGTGGGAGGAAACCAGAGATCCCGGAGAAAACCCATGCAGGTCACGGGGAGAACGTTCAAACTCTGTACAGACAGCTCACGTAGTCAGGATCGAACCCGGGTCCCTGGTGCTGTAGGCAGCAACTCTACCACTGTGCCCTAGATTCCTTTTGATTCCTTTTCCGCTCTATTTCAGGCAAGCTTTATCCGAGGTGACAGCGGCACTCCGCGAGCAACTTCACCGTTGGCATCAGATAGAAAAGATCTGTGCCTTCCCCATCGTGCACAATGCAGGATTTTCAAACCTCACCTCCATTCTGTATTCAGGGCACAGCTGGGTAGTCATGCCACGTGTGTCTGTCCCACCGTACCCAATAGCTGGCGGAGTCGATGACTTGGATGAAGACACACCACCGATCATTCCACAGTTTCACCGTAAGTTACAAATCTCATTCCGTGACGAGGCAGAGAGAAAAAACAAGCTAGTGAGACCCTGACATCTCAGTTTCCCAATGTTAGAACTTGGCATTCTCCCAAAGGGAGAGTGTTGATGCCATTGGCTTCCAGGAGACACGAGGAACTGCAGACGCTGTAATTTTGAGCAAAACGCAAGGTGCTGGAGGAACTCAGCTGCACAGGCTCCATCTATGGAGGGAATGGATAGGCAAATTTGAGTCTGAAGAAGGGTCCCTACCCGGAAAATTGTCTGTCTGTTCCCTCCATAGATGATGTCTGACCCGCAGAGTTCCTCCAGTCCTTATTGCCTTGCGATTAGTTTCCAATCTCCTTCTCAAGACATCTCAGAGCCAGTTGAATACCAGACATTTTACATTTCAGAATGCGTTATTTGAAGCTTTTATTTACTCATGTCGTAAATGACTTTATTGTTCAGTGAATATCATGTAATAATTCAAATTGAAAATGTTTTTTGAAGATAAGTAGAAATCACCCATGGATATAAAGTGTAGAACTCATAACGGTCCATTATTCACATTATTTTGTTCTTATAACTAATGAGCTTGACATACTATGATAAGTACAGTTTCTTACATTTATCTTTCAATTTAACCTTTCGCTATATTTGGTTTCTTAATGTATGTTCAACAAATTTTTCTAATTTTAATTGTTCGCCTTCCTCATCGACCCCCATCTCTTGTGCAGTATTTTTTCTCTCCCTCCTCTTTCCCTCCCTCTCACTCTTGTTCATCTCACTTTATGAAAGCAATAATGACTGCATCACTGAAATAAAATCTTGGCTTCAATCCAATTTCCTTAAACTCAACTGCGACAAATCTGAAATCATCATCATTGGTCCAAAAACGCTCACCAAATCCACCCAAAACGTCACCCTCAATATTGATGGTTTCCCAGTATCCACCTCCCCTCACATCCGGAATCTTGGAATCATCTTTGATCAAATCCTCTCCTTCGACAAACACATCAAACACATCACCAAGACAGCCTTCTTCCACCTCAAAAACATCGCCCGTCTCCATCCATCCCTCTCCTCCGCAGCTGCAGAAACCCTCATCCACGCCTTCATCACCTCCCATCTTGACTACTGCAACAGCCTCCTCTATGGTTCACCCTCAAAAATCATCAATAAACTCCAACACATTCAAAACTCCGCTGCCCGTCTACTCACCCACTCCCCGATCCGTGACCATATCACCCCCGTCCTTTACAAGCTCCACTGGCTCCCCATCCCCCAGAGAATCCAGTACAAAATCATCCTCATGACCTACAAAGCCCTCCATTACCTGGCCCCATCCTACCTGACTGACCTCCTCCACAGACACACTCCCACCCGCACCCTCCGCTCTGCTGCTGCTAACCTCCTGTCCCCCCCCCCATCCGGACCAAACTCAGATCCTGGGGGGACAGGGCTTTCTCCATCGTTGCTCCCACCCTCTGGAACTCACTACCCCAAACCGTCAGAGACTCCTCCACACTCACCACATTCAAAACATCACTGAAGTCTCACCTGTTCAGCACTGCCTTCAACCACTGACCGTCACCTCACCTTCTTTTTCCTTCTCTGTTCGTTTACTTATTTATCTATTTATTTTCTTCTCTATGTTTTAGTAAACCCTGTAAAGCGTCTTTGAGTGTTTAGAAAAGCGCTATATAAATGTAATGCATTATTATTATTATTATTATTATTATTATTATTATAATGACATTGGTTTCTCATATGTTTTTCACCTCAACGGCCAGCCAGTCGGTTCAAATACCATATCTAGTTCTCATTAAAATTAGAAAATGAACAAGGGACATAGGAAGAGAATGAATCCATTTCAGTCTCCTGTCTTGTCTACCATTCATTCAGATCGAAGTTGATGTGCACCCAAAAAATTTATGAATCTGCCTTAATTCTCTAAACTATAATCATAGGGTCATTAGTGATAGGAGTAGGAGTAGGATTAGGCCATTTGGCCCATCAACTCTACTCCGCCATTCATTCATGGCTGATCTATCCCTCCTAACCCCATTCTCCTGCCTTGTCCCCATAACTTCTAGCACCTGTGCTAATCAAAAATCTATCTATCTCTGCCTTAAAAATATCCACTGACTTGGCGTCCACATCCTTCTGTGGCAAAGAATTCCACAGATTCATCACCCTCTGACTAAAGATGTCCCTACTCAACAAAGCTCTGTTGATCAGATTGAGTTTCAAGGCATATGCAGCCTTTTTGGAGAGAGAATTCCAGATTATAATGTATCTTCATGCTTTCTTACTTAGTTTGTGAGCTCCAATATTCAGATACAACACCAAAATACTGTGGATTTTGAAGTTTTGAAATACAAATAGCAGATTCTGGGCATGTTCACCAGGTCAAGTCACACTGTGAGATGAGAAACAATAGGGTATCATGTCAAAGATCATTATCAAAGGTGTTAGTTTTGGCCTCTAATATTAAGATTATATCCCCTTGCAATTGATTTCCTCACACCCTCCATTAGAAACATTTTCTACACACCTATACCACGTAATTTGTTTAACATTTTGCAACAAATTGACTATGTCTCCTTGCAAGTTATCTGCACTCATGGAAAGGCAAGTTTATACAATTTATTGTATTTTAGCCTTCTAAATTTGGGTGAGTATTTGTGGGGTAATATTTTAGATGGTATGTTTATATTCAGTGTTTGACTGCATGTGTGTTTTTCAGCGATCAGTCAGGGAAAACTCGCATACAACTTGGCAAAAGGCAGTAACTCGAGTCGCAGCCGACGTGTCAATGTGGTTGCATCTGGCATTTCGTCTGCCTCCAGTCCCGACATCTTTGTGATGAACAGCAGTTGCAACATTCACCGTAGTGAAGAGGAGGAAGATGCCATATTCTTCACAGCTGACAAGAAGTGGTAAGCAGGATTGTTTTGTGTTTATGGAATGAACCATGTGTTTTATCCTGCAGGAGATTGTTCAGTATTCTCATATCTATGAGAGGATCGTGGCATTGACATTAAATGGCCTTAGAAGGGCGGTACAATGGTGCAGCTGGTAGAGCTGCTACCTCCCAACGCCAGACACTGGGACTAGATCCTGATCTCGGGTGCTGTCTGTGTGGAGTTTGCACGTTCTCCCTATGACCATGTGGGTTTCCTCTGGGTGCTCTGATTTTTACCCATATCCCAAAGAAGGGTTTGTAGATTAATTAGCCGTGGTAAATTGCCTCTAGTGTGTAGGGCGTGGATGAAAAGGTGGGATAACAGAACTAGTGTGAATGGGGGTTATTGGTCAGCATGGATTCAGTGGGCCGAAGGGCCTGTTTCCTTGCTGCATCTCTAAACTAAACTAAACATAGACCAGTAAACACAGCCCTTTGGCCCACAGTTTCTGTGCTGACCATGATACCAAATTTAACTAGTATAGTTTAGTTTATTGTCATGTGTACCGAGGTACAGTGAAAACCTTTTGTTGCGTACCAACCAGTCAGCAAAAAGACAAAACATGATTACAATCGAGCCATTTACAGTGTATAGATACATGATAAGGGAATAACGTTTAGTGCAAGATAAAGCCAGCAAAACCTGATCAAAGATAGTCTGAGGGTCACCAATGAGGTCGATAGTTCAGCACTTCTCTGTATTTGTGGTAGGGTGATTTTGTTGCCTGATAACACCTGGGAAGAAACTGTCCCTGAATCTGGAAATGTGCGTTTTCACACTTCTATACCTTTTGCCTGATGAGAGAGGAGAAGAGGGAGTGGTCAGGGTGCACTAATCTCCTCTGCTGATCTTAGCTCCTCTGTTATCTAATGTCCTCATGTGATCTACATCTCACCATTCCCTGCATATCCGGATCCTATCTAAAAGTCTCTTGAAATGCCACTATTATATCTGATTCCACCACCACCTCAGGTAGCTCATTCCAGGCACCCACCATCGCATATATAAAAAAACCTGCATAGCCATTTAAATTTAGCCTCCCTCACCTTAAAGCTCTGCCCTCGACTCTTTGACTTTATATTGTATATTTGTCATAAAACATGGAAACATGGACTATTCAAGATTATCTTGGACTATCTAAATTCAGGCAAAATTTGGGTTTTCAACAGATTTTTCCAATTTACATTTGTATGGATTTTAAAATCATATGCTGTTTGCAAACTGGTTGAAATGTTTATACATCGCAAGGTGTTAAATCCATAGCAAGATCTATAAGATCAGTTTTCAGCTGAAATTAGCTTCAGACGTTAGTCTCGAAATGGACAGGCCCATAATTGTTCGCAGATAGGAATTGCTCCCAAAACAGGGGCAATAGAAACTTCCATGGGAATAATACCTCTGGTTACGAACTCACCACTTCTCCTCATTTATTTCATGAGGCAACATTGCATGGGTGAACTGGGATCATGTACATAAGCATTCCAATTAAGAAATGCCTATAGGGGAATCGAGGACCAGAGGACATAGGTTTAAGGTGAGGGGAAATATTTAATAGGAATCTGAGGGGCAACTTTTTCACGCAAAAGGCGGTAAGTGTATGGAACGAGCTGCCGGAGAAGATAGTTGAGGCAAGTATTTTCGCAACGTTTAAGAAACATTGAGACAGCTATATTTAAACTGGTTTAGAAGGATATGGGCCAAACGGAGGCAGGTGGGGGTAGTGTAGATGAGACATTTTGGCCGGTGTGGGCAAGTTGGGCCGAAGGGTCTGTTTCCACGCTGTAAGACTCTATGACTCTTTGACTCTAACTCTAAGTAGTGGACATTTGGTTTCATTGCCACTCCTGGAGTGATCAGTGCCATTTCTAGTGTTTATAACCAACCAGCTCAAGGTTAATGTATCTGCCCTAGTATACCTGATGAATAGTCCCTTCCTTTCAAATAGGCTAAACAAAAACTGTTTATTTTACTGTTTCCCTGGTGAAGATCTTTGGAAAATTAGTCCCTTCATTGCACTTTTGTTTGCATTGCATACAAATGTTAATTGCCTACTTGTTGTTTGTCATTACATAGGGAGGCACAGGAGACGGCTTCAGACTGTGACTCTTCTTTTGGATCATTGAATGGAAAGAAAATGTTTCAATTGTCAAACTGCGAGGCAGCCAGTAGTCCTTCGTTCAGTCTCTCCAAAAGCTCCCTGGATGACTTGATTGTTGATTCATCAGTGCCTCATGAGCGGTTAACTGCAACGCCAGATTCCCTGGGATCCGCCGATACCAGAAGTCTGATCCTGAGCCCTCTAAAGGCCAGCAGACCCCTTCAGAATGGCCTTGAGAAGTCGAGTAGCATGGGGCACCTGTCAGCAGCGCAGGATCGGCACGTCTCAGAGTTTGACACCCAGAGTGAAAATAGAGCATTGAAAGATCTGAAGAGCCTATCCAAGAGACAAACAGCATCCCAAGATCTGATTTACAGCACTGACAGAGTAAAAAAGTCATCCAAGTTAAAAAAAATCTTCAAGAAAATAGCGAAATGATTGAAGCCAAAGAATGATGATGGTGAAGCTTGAGTCACCGTAATATCTGTTTACGAACGCTGCATTTTAGATGTTACATGGAGTCCTACATTTTTTTGGCCAAATTACAAATGTAGAACTAAATGTTGCACTATTACCTTCCTGATCAGGAAGATGCCTCTAATTATATAAAGTGTATAAAGTTTATAGAGACATTATTGCAGAAGAGTCTATGTTTTTACTGTTACATGTAGGGCTTTAGTAGGATTTTTAAGGATTCCAATTTCTAATGATTTAAAAAAACAAAGGAATTTCTACAGGAAAGAAAGTGATTTCTATTTCTTGCAAGCCACATTTCTTAAATGTTTTACAAATCTGCTGTACAGATGATTAAATCTGCCTGGCAACTGAGGAGCCTTTTGCTCATGACGTTTTTGAACTTTGAAGATCGGCCTTGGACTTTACTAAAGATTTGTGTCAGCTTACAACGATCAGCATTGTTGGTTTCCTCGGCATCTCACCTGGTTGCGGTGGCAGTGGGGCCTGGCAAAATACTGAACTCTTACTTCAAGATTTCTTGTTGCAGATTGGCAGTGGAATCAAATTCACCGGAATTTAATTAGGGTTGTTGGGATGTTGGGAACTTCTTAAATGTATTAAAAAAATAAAATGAAGCATTATGTTACTGAAATGAGTACCATGTGTTTCCTTACTTATCAGTTCACTTGAGCTTTGCACTGCATGGTAAGGTTCTGCAGGACCAGTGTCAGAGTCTGTGGTGAACGGAATGTATGCTCAAGTTTGTGAGACTAACATAGAACAGCACAGCATAAGCGCAGGCCATTTGGCCCACAATGTCTGTGCAGACCATGAAGCCAATTTAAACTAATCCCATCTACCTGTGCATCCCTCCACTCTCTGCACGTTCACCTGCCAGTTTAAATGCTGCATAAATGTCACTTTCGTATCTGCTTCCAGGATACCAGGCAACTGCATTTTGTGGGAAAAAAACTTGCTTCACATATCAACAATGTGCAAAAACAAAGAACTGAAGATGCTTGTTAATACACTAAAGGACACAAAGTGCTGGAGTAACTCTGCAAGTCAGGCAGCAGCTCAGCATCCTAGGTGACGTTTCCAGTTGAGATCCTTCTTCAGACTCAAGAAGGATCTTGACCCGAAATGTCACCTATTCATGTTTTTCAGAGATGCTGCCTGACCTGATGAGTTACTCTAGCACTTTGTGTCCTTTTTAGAGCAATGTGCAATGTTTTTAGAACACATACAAGATTCTGAGAGTGATTGACAAGTGACCATCTCAGGAGGCTGGAGAATCCGCCATTAAAGATTTGAGATGAGAGCAAATCTCTCGAAATACAAGGTTATAAATCTTAAGAGTCTCAATGCTCAGTAGATTCATGTCTAAAAATGACAAATGTTTGAGCACTAAGTAAATCAAAAGATGTGAATTCTAGGATGGAAAATTGAACAATTTTAATCTCTTTAAATTTGCAGAGAAGATTAGAGGCACCATATGGTATAATCCTGGTGTTTCTACTTTTTAATGTTTTTTTACTCATCTTTTAATTTTGTCTGGGGCACCATGGATAACTCCATTGGAGGTAATGTCGTCGACTCCTTTGTATCCATCTATAAGATTTCAAGAGATTTCAAGATCAATTTTTTGTCACGTACCAATTAAGGGGCAGTGAAATTTGAGTTACCATACAGCCATACTAAGTAAAAAGCAACAAGACACAGCCACATAAAATAAAATTTAACATAAACATCCACCACAGCGAACATAAGTCTTGGTTTACTGAGTTATCTCTGGCCTCTTGAGAATGCAGCACTCTTAAAACCGCTATGGGGTGTTAGTTTACATTATTATGTTTATGGCAGATGGATTGAACCCACATCCTTCTGATCAGGGATTATCACCATTCCTCAGACTGAAAGCTAAGGAGAAACGGGGTCTGCAAGGATTGTTGTTGGAATCTAGAATGAAACCATTCTGCTTTGGGAGCTGGAAGTACAATTTCAAAGCTTTATGATTAAGCCAAACTGACGGATTTGGAAAATACAGAGAACTGGAAACGTACAGGAAGAAGACATTAATAACGAAAAAAGAAATAGTAATTACAAAATTAATCTCAATATAGGTAATGCTGCGCATTTTAATAAAAAGAATAAGAAGCTACTTATTCCTCAAAATTAATTTAAATATTAATAAGGGCACCTGAGGAGGCAAATTCAGAGATATTTTTTAAAGCTGGGGCTCACGTCAATGATAGGGTGGAAATGCTGGGAATATCTGTGTTGGATATTACTCTAGAAATGTGGAAACTGGGATCATCACAGTGTCACCTGGTCATAGACATATGTATCAGGTCAATGGAAGCTATAGAACAGTAATGGGTATCAGTGTCATTTCTCCCAAACACGATGGGTGCCTTGAAATATGCATAATTCACTCCCAAAATAATGCCTGCCAACAGGAAGGTGATCTTGAAGTGTGAACTTTGTAAGATCATTCCTTAAATATGATAATCCCTGATCAGAAGGGTGTGGGTTCAAGCCATCTGCCATAAACATAATAATGTAAACTAACACCCCTTAAATTGCAGAATACTTAAAGCTCCGTGAGTAAGTTGCTCTGTGCCAACTTTGCCCACTTAACCCATCGATAACTCCCTAACAAATCTCTATCCTCCTTAACCTACTTTACCACCTATATTTGTGTCTTCCACAATTTGACTAATGTATACTAACTTTCCTCCGTCATGAAATATATGTGTGTGTGTGTATATATATATATATATATATATATATATATATATATATATATATATATATTTATATATAGTAACCATCTAGTGGAATTCTCTGCCTCAGAAGGCAGTGGAGGCCAATTCTCTGAATGCATTCAAGAGAGAGCTGGATAGAGCTCTTAAGGATAGCGGAGTCAGGGGGTATGGGGAGAAGGCAGGAACGGGGTACTGATTGAGAATGATCAGCCATGATCACATTGAATGGTGGTGCTGGCTCGAAGGGCCGAATGGCCTCCTCCTGCACCTAGTGTCTATTGTCTATCTCTAGTACGTCACTGGTTGCAAGTTGGCCTAGGTGAAAATCACCCACTTATCCCTCACTGCATCCTGGCTTTCAGCCACTCTATGCTAATATATTGCCTTCAACACCATGAATCTTTACCTTGCGACTCCAAACCTTTTGTGAGGCACCTTGTTGAACATTTGCAGGTCCCCATATTGGATCCCCCATTTAGTTCTAGTTGAGACTTAAGGACAAAAAATACATTTGCCAGACTCTACTTCCCATTCATAAAGCCTTTTCTTGATTAAATTATGATTTTCAAAATCTATCTCTTTATCCATTATCAGGTACAAGATAGCTTGTTTCCTGGATGGCTCCATGACATTGCTTTGGGAAACTATCCCATGTGCACCCTATTGAGTTACAATTTCTAACTTTAGCAACCCAATCTGCATGAAGTTAAAAGTCTCCTATAGTTATTGCACTACTCTTTTCATGCACCCTCATTATTTCATAATTTCTACCTTTTTGACTAGCACAGTTTGACTACTGGTGCTCACGTTGTCGACCTCCCCGTGGTGAGCCCTGTCAACTGACCTCAGTCAGACGAATGACAACAAACAGAGACAGCAGAAGCAGAAGCAGCTTCATAACTTCTGCTGCCTCAAACGCAAGAAGAAGTTTGACTACTGTTTGAAGACTATACAGGACTCCTACCAGTATCTCCTCTCCCATGCTGTTTTCACCTTCATTCAAATGAATACATCTTCAGAGTTTAGATCATCCCTCATACTGATAATTATTTAATATCTTGATCATTGTGCTAACCCACCAGCTTTTCCTTCTTGCCAATCTTTCTTAAAAGTCCTTGTATATTAAGTTCCTCGTCTCTGCTTTAGCTCAGCTCATTCCTCTTTTTGTGCTGTTAATCGTACCTTTCTTAACCGTGGCCCTATTTGGCGCTCGTTTTCTTTAATTTTTCCGCCTTCTACATTTACAATCCACTGTTCTTTTATTTATGTCCTTTCTCCGAAACGGTGAAATCAGCTTTAGTTACAATACATTTCATTTAAATGTCTTTGGAGGTGAACATCAAATGATGGTGTTATGGTAAACATTTATGAAAGATTCTCTGTCGTTAACACGTTTGAGTGCAACATAATCATTTTAAAACGATGGCTGGCTTATATTATCCGACATAATAAATAGGATCAGGATTATCCATCAATAAGGTCTTGGCCCCAACTCAATTTTCTTGCTTGTTCCCCATAATTCTTGATACCCATATAACCCACTCATCTGTCCAATTTAATCTTGAATGTATTCAACAACTCAATTATTATTTTTTAAATTCTCTGATTGATTCCATATTAGCAATGAAAATGATGAATATATGCATGGGTGTGTATTGACTCTTGATATGTGTGAGTGTATATTTTCCCTTTCACTGCTTTCAATAGAAAGTTTAGTGCTACCAGAAGGATCACTTTGCTACACATGATACTTGTTGCAGTGGCCAGTAAGGAACGATGATCAACCAAAGTCTGACCATGTTTTAGCCTAAAATTCTTTCTGTTAATTATGGAGGTTTGAAGTTTATCACTGAGCCAAGCATCATACCAGTGCAACAACACCAAAATTGGTGGAGTTGCGGACAATGAGCAGGGCTGTCAAAGTAGTCAGCGTGAGAAAGATCAGCTACAGAAATGGGCAGAAAAATGGCAGATGGAGTGTAATCCAAGCAAGTGTGAGGTGTTGCACTTTGGAAGTCAAATGTAAGGAGAATATATGCAATTAATGGCATAATCCTTAAGAGCATTGATGTACAAAGGGATCTTGGGCTCCAAGTCCATAACTCCCTGAAAGGGGCAACTCAAGTAGATGAAGCGGTAAAGAAGGGGTATGGTCTGGTTGGCTTCATTGGTCAGGGCATTGAGTATGTGAGTCAGGAAATCATGTTGTAGTTTAGTTTAGTTTAGAGATTCAGTGCCGAAACAGGCCCTTCGGCCCACCGGGTCCATGCCGACCAGCGATCCCCTGATATTAACACTATCACACACACACTAAGGACAATTTTTACATTTACCAAGCTAATCTACCTACATCCCTGTATGTCTTTGGAGTGTAGGAGGAAACTGAAGATCTCAGAGAAAACGCAGGCGGTCACCGGGAGAACATACAAACTACGTACAGACGGCACCCGTAGTTGGGATTGAACCCAGGTTTTCAGTGCAGCAAGCGTTGTAAGGCAGCAACTCTACCACTGTGCCGCCCACTTGTTTAGAATTTTGGTTAGCCACATTTGGAGTATTGTGTACAGTTCTGGCCATCCCATTACAAGAAGGATATGGACAATAGACAATAGACAATAGACAATAGGTGCAGGAGGAGGCCATTCGGCCCTTCGAGCCAGCACCGCCATTCAATGTGATCATGGCTGATCATTCTCAATCAGTACCCCGTTCCTGCTTTCTCCCCATACCCCCTGACTCCGCTATCCTTAAGAGCTCTATCTAGCTCTCTCTTGAATGTATTCAGAGAATTGGCCTCCACTGCCCTCTGAGGCAGAGAATTCCACAGATTCACAACTCTCTGACTAAAAAAGTTTTTCCTCATCTCTGTTCTAAAGGGCCTACCCCTTATTCTTAAACTGTGGCCCCTGGTTCTGGACTCCCCCAACATTGGGAACATGTTTCCTGCCTCTAACATGTCCAACCCCTTAATAATCTTATACGTTTCGATAAGATCCCCTCTCATCCTTCTAAATTCCAGTGTATACAAACCTAGTCGCTCCAGTCTTTCAACATAGGACAGTCCCGGCATTCCAGGAATTAACCTAGTAAACCTACGCTGCACGCCCTCAATAGCAAGAATATCCTTCCTCAAATTTGGAGACCAAAACTGCACACCAGGTGCGGTCTCACTAGGGTCCTGTACAACTGCAGAAGGACCTCTGCTCCTATACTCAACTCCTCTTGTTATGAATGCCAACATTCCATTGGCTTTCTTCACTGCCTGCTGTACCTGCATGCTTCCTTTCAGTGACTGATGCACTAAGACACCCAGATCACGTTGTACGTCCCCTTTTCCTAACTTGACACCATTCAAATAATAATCTGCCTTCCTATTCTTACCACCAAAGTGGATAACCTCACACTTATCCACATTAAACTGCATCTGCCATGCATCCGCCCACTCACACAACCTGTCCAAGTCACCCTGCAACCTCATAGCATTTTCCTCACAGTTCACACTGCCACCTAGCTTTGTATCATCGGCAAATTTGCTAATGGTACTTTTAATCCCTTCATCCAAGTCATTGATGTATATTGTAAATAGCTGCGGTCCCAACACCGAGCCTTGCGGTACCCCACTAGTCACTGCCTGCCATTCTGAAAGGGACCCATTTATCCCCACTCTTTGCTTTCTGTTTGTCAACCAACTTTCTATCCATGTCAGTACCCTACCTCCAATACCATGAGCTCTAATTTTGCCCACCAATCTCCTATGTGGGACCTTGTCGAAGGCTTTCTGAAAGTCGAGGTACACCACATCCACCGGCTCTCCCCTGTCAATTTTCCTAGTTACATCCTCAAAAAATTCCAGTAGATTAGTCAAGCACGATTTCCCCTTCGTAAATCCATGCTGACTCGGAACGATCCTGTTACTGCGATCCAAATGCTCCGCAATTTCGTCTTTTATAATTGACTCCAGCATCTTCCCCACCACTGATGTCAGACTAACTGGTCTATAATTTCCCGTTTTCTCTCTCCCTCCTTTCTTGAAAAGTGGGATAACATTAGCTACCCTCCAATCCACAGGAACTGACCCGGAATCTATAGAACATTGGAAAATCATTACTAATGCGTCCACAATTTCTAGAGCCACCTCCTTAAGCACCCTGGGATGCAGACCATCAGGCCCTGGGGATTTATCAGCCTTGAGTCCCATTAGTCTACCCAAAACTTTTTCCTGCCTAATGTGGATTTCCTCCAGTTCCTCTGTCACCCTAGGATCTCTGGCCACTAGAACATCTGGGAGATTGTTTGTATCCTCCTCAGTGAAGACAGATCCAAAGTACCGGTTCAACTCTTCTGCCATTTCCTTGTTCCCCATAATAAATTCCCCTGCTTCTGTCTTCAAGGGACCCACATTTGCCTTGACTATTTTTTTCCTCTTCACATACCTAAAAAAGCTTTTACTATCCTCCTTTATATTATTGGCTAGTTTACCCTCGTACCTCATCTTTTCTCCCCGTATTGCCTTTTTAGTTATCTTCTGTTGCTCTTTAAAAGAGTCCCAATCCTCTGGCTTCCCACTCTTCTTTGCTATGTTATACTTCTTCCCTTTTATTTTTATGTTGTCCTTGACTTCCCTTATCAGCCACGGGTGCCTCTTACTCCCCTTAGAATCTTTCCTCCTCTTTGGGATAAATTGATCCTGCAACTTCTGCATTATTCCCAGGAATACCTGCCATTGCTGTTCCACAGTCTTCCCTGCTAGGGAAGCTCCGGAGAGGATGCAGAAGAGGTTTATGCTGCTTGTATTACCTCGTAGAAGAGGTTGGACAAATTTGGTTTGTTTCCCCTGAAATGTCGGATGTTGAGTGGAGATCTGATAGAAGTAAATAAAGTTATGAGAAGCAAGGATTGGGTAGATAGTCATAACCTGTTCCTCAGCTTGCAAATGTTAAGGACAGGTGGTCATAGCTTTAAGGTGAGAGAGGCAAAGTTTAAAGGAAATGTGTGGGGCATGTTTTTTTTACACAGAAGTGCTTGGAACATGCTGCTAGGAGTGGTGTTGGAGGCAGATACCATAGCGGCTTTTAAGAATCTTTAAGATAGACACATGGATGGAGGGATATGGATAGTTTAGTTTAGTTTATTGTCACGTGTACAGAGGAAAAGTTTTTGTTGTCTGCTACCCAGTCATCGGAAAGGGTAGCACACAAAAAAACGGTTGATCGAGTTGTAACATGTTCGTTTATCTTGCGGCAGCCAAAATATTTCTCCCTTTTCTGCTTGCAAGTTCAGCCCATAAGTAAAGCAGCATTGAAGGTTATCATATGTACTGTTATCAATTTAGTTGATTCTCATTATGTGGTACATCCTTTACGAAATCTTTCAAAGCTTGCCTGCTGAGTTGGTCTTCTGTGCCCCATTTATGTGAACTCAAATTAAGCTGTTCAGCCAAAATATGACTATAATCTGAAAAAATCAAGTACAACTCTGCACTATCTGCACTATGCACAAGAATGCCTACCAGATGTGGCAGAACCACTACACAGCAGCTTTCTTTCTTTAAATTATCACTACTAGTCACTAATAAAGAAAATAAGCTGCTTAGGAGGTCATTATAAAGACACCCAAGCCTTACCTGAAGGCATGCTGACAAAAACTTCTATTCACCATTCAACAATAATTCAACTGTCTTATATTTAATGATTAATTTAGGTATTCTTATTTTCTGTCTTTGCCATTTTCTGACATGGCTTGGAGTGGCCTCTGGGGTTGAAGTTGTTATAAATAGAGTCAGGTGATTCACGTGTGTTTGCATGTCCTTGACACTACTTTCCTCAGGGATCTTTTTCCCTTCTGTTGTGATGAGCCAGATAGATCCTCAATAGCAGAACAGAGAACATTCAGGTTCAAATGCAAGGATGGCTCACACAAATGAGCCAAGTCTATATAATGTAAGAATTCATGTCTCATAGGTGTCATTACATTTTCACAATGCAGATGAAAAGTCAGATACTGAGAGGAGAATGTGAACAAAAGTAAAAGCGGGATGCTAGATATTTCAGGTGGATTTAAAGTAGAAGAAACAGCAAAGGATAGTTTACCATGATTAATGGGGGAGAAGCTGAGCATCTAAACAAAGTTTTTGCACAAATGGACACCTCGAACAACTACCAGCCTTTTAAAAATGAGATAAGAAGCTAATGAGAATTAAAGTTATTTTATTTACACCATTTGCCACATATCTGCCGGTAGCACTTATATTTACACTTCTGATTTGGAAGATATACGTGAATATATCACAAGTACTGATAATTACACCTACCACATTATTCTCTTCCAGGCTTATCTCTAGGTTCTGTTTGTTCTTTAATGCCTCACCTTAAGCAGAATTAGCTATTTTCTTTCAAGTGAAATAGCCGACAAGACACTGAGGCATCTGAAGATTAACAAAGCAGCATGCCTTTATCAGATGACATTTCACAGTACAATAAGTGGTATAAGAAAATAACTGCAGATGCTGGTACAAATCGAAGGTATTTATTCACAAAATGCTGGAGTAACTCAGCAGGTCAGGCAGCATCTCAGGAGAGAAGGAATGGGTGACGTTTTGGGTCGAGACCCTTCTTCAGACTGATGTCAGGGGGGCGGGACAAAGGAAGGATATAGGTGGAGACAGGAAGATAGAGGAAGAACTGGGAAGGGGGAGGGGAAGAGAGGGACAGAGGAACTATCTAAAGTTGGAGAAGTCGATGTTCATACCGCTGGGCTGCGCTGCCCAAGCGAAATATGAGGTGCTGTTCCTCCAATTTCCGGTGGGCCTCACTATGGCACTGGAGGAGGCCCATGACAGAAAGATCAGACTGGGAGTGGGAGGGGGAGTTGAAGTGCTCAGCCACCGGGAGATCAGGTTGGTTAAGGCGGACTGAGCGAAGGTGCTGAGCGAAACGATCGCCGAGCCTGCGTTTGGTTTCGCCGATGTAAAGAAGTTGACATCTAGAGCAGCGGATACAATAGATGAGGTTGGAGGAGGTGCAGGTGAACCTCTGTCTCACCTGGAAAGACTGTTTGGGTCCTTGGATGGAGTTGAGGGGGGAGGTAAAGGGACAGGTATTGCATCTCCTGCGGTTGCAGGGGTAAGTGCTCGGGGATGGGGTGGTTTGGGTAGGAAAGGACAAGTGGACCAGGGAGTTAAGGAGGGAGCGGTCTCTGCTGAACGCCGAGAGGGGAGGGGATGGGAAGATGTGGCCAGTGGTGGGGTCCCGTTGTAGGTGACGGAAATGTTGGCGGATGATTTGTTGGATACGCTGGCTGGTGGGGTGGAAGGTGAGAACGAGGGGGATTCTGTCCTTGTTACGAATGGAGGGAGGGGGAGCAAGAGCGGTGCTGCGGGATATAGAGGAGGCCCTAGTGAGAGCCTCATCTATAATGGAAGAGGGGAAGCCCCGTTTCCTGAAGAATGAGGACATCTCTGATGCCCTAGTGTGAAACACCTCATCCCGGGCGCAGATGCGGCGTAGACGGAGGAATTGGGAGTAGGGGATAGACTTTTTGCAGGAGACAGGGTGGGAAGAAGTGTAGTCCAGATAGCTGTGCGAGTCAGTGGGTTTATAGTAGATGTCAGTCACTAGTCTGTCTCCTGTGATGGAGATGGTGAGGTCCAGAAACGGGAGGGAGATGTCGGAGATAGTCCAGGTATATTTAAGAGCAGGATGGAAATTGGAAGTGAAGTGTATGAAGTCAGTGAGTTCTGCATGGGTACAAGAGGTAGCACCAATGCAGTCGTCGATGTAGCGGAGGTAGAGTTCGGGGATGGGGCCAGTGTACGTCCGGAACAGGGATTGTTCGACGTACCCGACAAAGAGGCAGGTGTAGCTAGGGCCCATGCGAGTGCCCATAGCTACGCCTTTGGTTTGGAGGAAGTGGGAGGAGTCAAAGGAGATGTTCAATGTAGTTAGAATTTTTTTAATTGTTTAGTTTTTTTTAGTTTAATTTAGAGATACAAAGCGGAAATATGATTTTTGGCCCATCGAGTCGGCACAGACCAGCGATCCCCATACACTAACACTTTCCAACAATCACAAGGGGCAATTTACACTTATACCAAGTATACAAACCCAAGCCAATTAACCTACAAACCTGTGCGTCTTTGGAGTGTGGGAGGAAACCGAAGATTTCGGAGAAATCCCACGCGGTCACGGCGAGAACATACAAAGCGTACAGTCAGCACCCATAGTCGGGATCGAACCTGGGTCTCCGGTACTGCAAGTGCTGAAAGGCAGCAATTCTACCACTGCCCCACCCTGTAGCGATAGAACTTTTGCAAAACGTTTTAGATACTCGAAATATGGCAAATAGCTAAAGTGATTCTAGCAATTCAAAAACAAGCTCACAGTTATCTTTCTCAGCACTGTGGATAATCTCTGGGCTCCATAGAAAAATAATCAATTTAAAATTGAGAATAGATGGGGCAATTTAGAAGTAAGAATGCAGAAAATGAAGTCAGTTTGTGTTTATGAAAATTAGGTCATGCTTAACAGATCTGGAATCATTTGAGGATACATCCAAGCTCTGTTGTGTAATGTATGATTTGATCATTTCAAACTCAGAAAAATAGATATGCAGATTACATTGAAACAAGGTTAAAAAAAGCAGTGATATGGAACAGTGAGCTGGTAGTCTGCATGGAGATAAATAACAATGGGAAAAATAATTCCCTCTGCTGGCACTGTAGTACAGTTGGTAGAGCTACTGCCTCACAGCGCCGGAGACCCAGGTTTGATCCTGTCTCAGATACTGTTGGTACGGAGTTTGCACGTTCTCCCTGTCACCACGTGCATTTCCTTTGGGTGCTCCGGTTTCCTCCGTCATCCCAAAGTCACACAGTTTTGCAGGCTAATTGGTTGCTGTAAATTGTAAATTGCCACATGTGTGTCGCAAGTGGATGCAAAAGTGTGATAACACAGAACTACTGTGAACAGGTGATCGATGGTAGGTGGAACCTTGGTGGGCCGAAGGGCCTGGTGTCATGCTGTATCACAATCAATCATTTATTCAATTCAGGGTCTTGTTATGCCTTGGGATTTTATGCAAGATCTTCCACTTGCAATATCAACATCATCCATCAAGAGCACACATTTAGTTGCCCATTATCTATGGGCGAAAGTGATTGAACTTGTTACTCTGCAACAACTTATTGGGTTTTAAGTGAGATTTTTTCATTCTCCTGAGATGTGAAATTCTTATTGAATTTATTATTAATGATAATTACTTTAACAATATTATTTATTACAGCTGAGCAACAACCTCCTGACACAAAAGAGCATTGTTATTAATGGTGGCGAAGTCTGGAAACTTAGTGTAAAGGATGCTTAATGCATTCCTGCTGCTAACAACAGCAGGATTCATTTGAAACAGGAAGAATTAATGGTGAAATAAAAAACGGGGAATGAGCATTATTTGCCGTCCATAGTACCAGAATTCCACAACAGAAAGCTTTTAACAAGTGCACCCAAGACCAAAGACTGATGCTGTTGTTTGGATCTTAAAGTTTAGTTTGCTATTCCTTGAGAAGGATAAAATAACCAACTCATGTTCATAAGTGACAGGAGCAGAATTCAGCCATTCGACCCATCAAGTCTACCCCGCCATTCAATCATGGCTGATCTATCTCTCCCTCCTAACCCCATTCTCCTGCCTTCTCCCCATAACCCCTGACACCTGTACTAATTAAGAATCTATCTATCTCTGCCTTACAAATATCCATTGACTTGGCCTCCACAGCCTTCTATGGCAATGAATTCCACAGATTGACCACCCTCTGACTAAAGAAATTCCTCCTCACGTCCTCTCCACATCCACTCTATCCAAGCCTTTTACTATTCGGTAAGTTTCATTGAGGTCCTCCCTCATCCTAAACACCGTTGTAAATTTCCCCGGTGTGGGACAAATAAAGGAATATATTACCGGCCCAGTGCCATCAAATGCTCCTTAATCTGCTGTTGTGAATAAATCGCAGAGCATGGAAACAGGCATGGAGACAGGCCCTTTGGCCCACTGAGTCAACAATCTCATTGCTTTTTTTTCCCCCCACACTCTGTCTACTCCTGCCAGATACTGCCACTCACATGCACACCAGAAGCGATGAAAAGTGGCCAATTAACATGCCTGTCTTTGGGAGGAAATCTAAGCACCAGGCAGAAACCCATGTGCTTACATGGAGAACATGCACGTTTCACACGGACAGTGCTGGATCTTATGATTGTACCTGGATTACTGGAGCTGTGTGGCAGCAGCTCTGTCAACCGTGCCAATGAGCCAATATATCTCAATAGATCAATCACTATTTCCATTATGATTAGCTGTTCAAGGAGAACTCTGTATCATGTAGAAACAAAGAACTGCCGATGCTGGTTTTTACCAACCCCCTCCCCCCCCCCCCCCCCCCCACTACCTACGTTTAGTTTGCAGAAGGATCCTGACCCAAAACATCACCCATCCTTTTTCTCCAGAGATGCTGCGCTGAGTTACGCCAGCACTTTATGTCTATCTTTACTGTAAGCATAATGGTAGCAATTCCACAAATTCAGAACGTGCCAAAACCCATCACGTAGGAAAATGCATCTTGCAGACAGAAAATTAACACTTTTTTAAATTGAAGAAGGATCCCAACCTGAAATGTCACCTACCCATGTTCTCCAGGGATGTTGTCTGAGCCAAAGATGGACACAAAAAGCATCATTGGAGAGAAGGAATGGGTGATGTTTCGGGTCTAAACCCTTCTTGTCTTGACCCGAAACGTCACCTATTCCTTTTCTCCAGAGATGCTACCTATCCCGCTGAGTTACTCCAGCATTTTCTGTCTATCCTTGGTAAACCAACATCTGCAGTTGCTTGTTTCTGCAGTGCTTTGTTATTTGTACATTTGCTCCAGGGATGTAAATGTTGCTGCAGATGGTGCACATCAGTCTGAAGAAGGGTCTCGACCCGAAACGTCACCCATTCCTTCTCTCCTGAGATGCTGCCTGACCTGCTGAGTTACTCCAGCATTTTGTGAATAAATACCTTCGATTTGTACCAGCATCTGCAGTTATTTTCTTATACTGCAGATGGTGGCATTTGTTGTCCATCACTACCTGACAAGTCAGCCAGCTGGTGGATCAAAAGTTACACCTCAGCCAAACTGTGCCTGGAAGGCAGATTCCTTTCCTTGAATGACTTAAGTGAAGCAGATTAATTTTCATGACAATTTCCTGGTTTAGTAATTAAATTCTCCTGGTTTTGTAATTATTGTTGCTGAATCTCACTTTAATTCAATTTTTCTGGAATCACTTCAATTTAAGCTCCACAGCTTTTAGGGTGGGAATCAAATTGACATTGATGGATCAGTGATCCATAACTCAGGCAGTTTCGGACTATTGACACTCATGGTTCTGTCTTTGTTGTCCTGCTAGTTTCACTGATCGTATCCCTTCATTATCAGCTCATCCAGAGTCAACAATCGAGCATTGTGAGCTCCACCTCTCCTTGGTGATTGGTGTTGGCTCTGATTTGTTCGGTACCTTTTCTTACCTCTAGTTTCCCTCTCCCTTGACTCTCAGTCTGAAGAAGGGTCTCAACATCACCTATTCCTTTTCTCTAGAGATGCTGCCTGACCCGTTGAGTTACCCCAGCATGTTGGTGTCTATCTTTCTTGTTCACCAGCATCTGCAGTTCCTTCCTACACACTAAAGGATAAGTTCCGTAACTTCATCCTTTTGCCACCGCACTACCATAGTAATGGTGAGTTAAGGATACATATTGGCTGCAACACCAGAGATAATTCACCTTCTCTTCTCAATAGTGAAATCAGATTTTTTCATCCATTTTTGAAAGCATGGTGACTTCAATTTAACGTCCCATCTGAGAAACGGCACACATAATAATACTCATCTAGCACAGATTTGCTTGCCCGGATTATTTTGATGATGAAAAAGAAAAAAATACACTTGTATGGTGTCTTCCATAATCCCTGGATGTTCCTAACTGAGCCATAGGCAACTGCGTACTTTGGAGCAATCATCGCTGTTGTAAAGTAGGCAGTGTGGTGGTCTGATTGCAAGCAGCAATCTTTCAGAAGCATATTTTACATAAAGGATTCCTGAATGCAACATTCCTTCAGGTCAGCACAGGCTTGACATTTTATGCTCATCTCTGGACTTGGACTTGAACCTCCAACCATCCCATTGAGAAGCAAGGAAAATATATGTGGCTGAGGGATTCATACCCAGTCAATAGCACTAAAAGCAGTTACACCTTTTACACTAAAAGCAGGATATAGTCATGTCCTTGTGTTGCATCATGTCCTTGTGTTGCTTTATGTCTGAAAAATGAATTCCATCAGATCAAATTTCAGAGACTTTGCAACAAGCTGAGTCAATTATGTGGCATGTTTAGCACTATAGGAATAAAGAGGTTCTTCTGCAGTTGTATAGGGTGAGACCACATCTGGAGTATTGTATACAGTTTTGATCTCCTAATTTGAGGAAGGACATTCTTGTAATTGAGGCAGTGCAGCGTAAGTTCACGAGATTGATCCCTGGGATGGCGGGACTGTCATATAAGGAAAGATTGAAAAGACTAGGCTTGTAATCACTGGAGTTTAGAAGGACGAGAGGGGATATTATAGAGACATATAAAATTATAAAAGGACTGGACAAGCTAGATGCAGGAAAAATGTTCCCAATGTTGGGGGAGTCCGGAACCAGGGGCCACAGTCTTAGAATAAAGGGGAGGCCATTTAAAACTGAGGTGAGAAGGAACTTTTTCACCCAGAGAGTTGTGAATTTGTGGAATTCTCTGCCACAGAGGGCAGTGGCGCCAAATCGCTGGATGAATTTAAGAGAGAGTTAGATAGAGCTCTGGGGGCTAGTGGAATCAAGGGATTATTTGGTTAAAACTATTATTAGATTTTACAAAGTGAATAAGGAGAAACTGCCATATTCAATCAATACAGATTTAAACTAAGTGGTAAAAGTACAATTGTGGGAAATACGTTGAGACATCTTCAATGGGTAACTCCAAACTCATCATTATATTTCCTGTGTGTGGAATAAAGCTATGACAAAATAAACCCATCTTACCTCTAGATGGCAGAAATGCACAATAGTTGAAAAAATATTAAGCCTGTTTAAGGTACATCTCTGCACATTAACACAGGGGATCTACATAGTTACTTTAAAAGGTGTGGTGTATTTTCCTAATTATAAACGTACCTGCATCTGTGAAATGGAAAATGTCTGGAACCCAGCGCATTACATCCCAGTGTTTTGAAGGATGTGGCAACAAAAATATCAGATGCATTAATTTTGAAATGTCAGAATTCCCAGGTTTTAGAATAGTCCCTGTGGGTTGGAAAGTAGCAAATGTAACTGTGCTGTTCCAGAGAAGGGGGGGGGGGGGGGGGGGTAGAGTGGCTCAGTAGGTAGAGCTGCTTCTTCACAGTGCCAGAGACCTGGGTTTGATCCTAACCTTGGGTGCTGTCCGTGTGGGGTTTGCATATTCTCCGCTGTGACTGTGTGGATTTCTCTGGTTTCCTGGAGCACCCAGGACTGGAGCGACTAGGCTTGTATACACTGGAATTTAGAAGGATGAGAGGGGATCTTATCGAAACATATAAGATTATTAAGGGGTTGGACACGTTAGAGGCAGGAAACATGTTCCCAATGTTGGGGGAGTCCAGAACCAGGGGCCACAGTTTAAGAATAAGGGGTAGGCCATTTAGAACGGAGATGAGGAAAAACTTTTTCAGTCAGAGAGTTGTGAATCTGTGGAATTCTCTGCCTCAGAAGGCAGTGGAGGCCAATTCTCTGAATGCATTCAAGAGAGAGCTAGATCGAGCTCTTAAGGATAGCGGAGTCAGGGGGTATGGGGAGAAAGCAGGAACGGGGTACTGATTGAGAATGATCAGCCATGATCACATTGAATGGCGGTGCTGGCTCGAAGGGCCGAATGGCCTCCTCCTGCACCTATTGTCTATTGTCTATTGTCTATTGAAACATTTCTTCACACAGAGAGTGGTGAGTCTGTGGAATTCTCTGCCACAGAAGGTAGTTGAGGTCAGTTCTTTGGCTATATTTAAGAGGGAGTTAGATGTGGCCCTTGTGGCTAAAGGGATCAGGGGGTATGGAGAGAAGGCAGGTACAGGTTACTGAGCTGGATGATCAGCCATGATCATATTGAATGGCGGTGCAGGCTCGAAAGGCCGAATGGCCTACTCCTGCACCTATTTTCTATGTTTCTATGTTTCTATGTTTCTATTGTCTCCCACATCCCAAGACGTGGGGGGTTTTAGGTTAATTGATCTCTTAAAAAAGTGTCCAGAATGTGTGGCGAGTGGATGAGAATGTGAAATAACATACAAGGAGTGATTGATTGTCGGCATGTAGTCAGTGGGCTGAAGGGTCTGTTTCCATGTTGTCTCTCTAAAAATAAATAAATAAATAAAACAGGAAACCTAAGATGAGTTCGCTTATAATTAAGTGGGGAAATATGTTGCTATCATCAATAGTGAAGTGATAAAATCATTAAAATCTTAGGCAGAGCAAACAATTTTTTAGAATTGGAAAATATCATTTAACGAATCTATTGGAACATTTTGGAATGTTAACTTGTAGGGCTGAGAAATGATAATAATGTATTTGGGTCCTTAAGGAACATTAGACAGGTTCAAACATAATTTTATTGCACAAAGTTAGGACTAATAGGATGGGGGTTAATTAATCTGTGCGCACTGATTATTGATTAAAGAATACAAAATAGAGAGTAGGAATAAATCTTTTTGTTGTTGCCGGGCTACCTCTGGTAGATTACCAGCAGATGGTGTCAGGACCTTAAATATTTGCGATCTATATTGGTCGTTTAGATGAGGGAAATGAAATGAATCCAAATTTGATCAGGTTACAATTCACAATGGGAAAATAAACTGAGAAGACCTAGAAGGGAAAGAGGTGGGCCTGCTGAATGGACAGTAATGTGGTAGATAGAATAAAACACTGAGAAATGTTATCTACTTTGGTAGAAAAAGTACTTTTTCATGTTGCGAGAGACTGGAAAATGTTGATATTCTGGGGAATTTGCTTGCTCATGGAAATGAAAAAGAGAAAATTGGTATCCAGGTTCAGCCAGGAAGGCCAACAATTTATGTCTTAATTCTAAAGGGATTTGATTATGTTTATTGCGTTTATGAAGGACCTTGGTGCACAGTTCTTCTTCCTTCCCCTTTGGAAGGATATGCATTCCTCAGAGGGAATGCATTAAATAATAACTTTTCCTCGAGTTTCCAGAGTTGGGAGGTGGCAGTGGAAGCTATCCAAGGGGTAAAAGAGGATGGACAAGGCTTGCATCTTCTGGAGTTTAGAAACATATATGGTGATGTTTAATGAAGCACCTCATCGTTTTAGTGTAGAAATAAGGAACTGCAGATGCTGGTTTTCAAAAAATGACTCAAAATGGTAGAGTGACTCAATGGGTCAGGACGCATCTCTGGAGAACATTGATGTCTCAAGTGGTTTGAGAGGGTGGAAGGTAGGGGAAGCTTACTCTTGCTGGGGAGTCTGGAACAACGTGATCAGCACAGTCACACAGCGGTAGAGTTGCTGCCTAACAGCACCAGAAACCTGGGTTTGATCCTGGCTACGGGTGCTGTCTACACGGAGTTTGTACGTTCTCTCTGTGACCACGTGGGATTTCTCCTAGTGCTTTGGTTTCCTCCCACATTCCAAAGAAGTGCTGATTTGTAGTTTAATTGTCCCTAGTGCGTAGGATGGGACTATTTGTACGGATTGTTGGTCGGTGTGGACTTGGTGGGCGATTGGCCTGTTTCCACGTTGTATCTCTAAACTAAACTGAACTATCTATGTTTCAGAATGAGGAGCTGGTTCGTGAGAACAGAGACGAGGAGAGATTTTGTAACTGAAAAAGTTATGAAACTTCAGAATTCCATGCCATACGGGATAGTGCTCAGACACAGACAAAAGACAGCAGTTGGTCATTTTAAGGATTCTGTGGTATGAGGTAAGTGTGGGAGGACGAAGAGAATCCCACAAGTCATTTGCTGAATGGTGAAACGGACTCAAAAGAGACAGGAGTCTTCACCCATTCCTAACCTCAGACCGTTTCTCACAACTATTGTACCACTTATTAGAGAGCACGTGCAGAGACATCTTTATCTCATCTTCACCTGATAAATACAAAGCAGCTGTCGAGGGTGCAGTATTTGTACGGGAGCAGTTCAGATGAACTATTCCAGCTGGTGAGCATACACCTGCGAAACACAAGTGAGATGCTTGCTGGCAAAATTCCTACATATTTGTTTCTCCTTCCCATAGGATCGTGTAAGACATAATTAAATCAATTTGATTTATAGAAGCCTCTGAAGCTTATTCCAAAAAAAGGGTAAAAGTCCCACAGGGTCCAGATGATAATATTTTCTGCAAATATCCACCTGTATAAATCAGGGCAGTTTTGATACTGCAACAATTTCAATCTGAACTAAATCTTGAAACTATTTATGCTCAGCCTTCTCCAAAAATAACCGTGCATTGAAATTAGAGCCACGTGATTTTCTTTGAACCTCCATTGATTCTTGAATTGAGGAATGGTTGAGTATTGCATCTTGAAATACTGTGGGATCACATGGCGCAGTCACAGGATTCCTCATGCACAAGAAACAAAACGAAAACTCTGCAAAAGCAAAATGAATGCAAAGGTCAAAAACTGTGAACCAGGCATGTCCCCTGTCAGGAAAAGTAAAGAGACGGTTTGGGGTACTGCCAACTCACGACGGCACAGTGGCGCAGCAGTTGTTGCCTTATGGCGCCGGAGACCCGGGTTTGATCCTGACTATGGGTGCTGTCTATACAGAGTTTGTACGATCTCCCCGTGACCTGCGTGCGTTTTCTCCAGGATCTCCGATTTTGTCCCACACGCCAAAGACGTACAGGTTTGTAGGTTAATTGGCTTGGTATAAATGTAATTGGCTTGGATTACTGGTCGCCACGGACCCGGTGAGCTGAAGGACCCATTTCCGCACTGTATCTCTAAACTAAACTAAACTAAACTAAACTAGTAGCTGCTGCTTTTCCAGCAGTTTCTGTTTTATTTTGCTGTTTCAGATTTACAGTTCTTTTGTCCTCCCTCTCCCCACCAAACCTCTCTCTCTCCCTCTCTCCTCCACCTAGCACATAATGAATTGTTTGAAGATTCTTGATCAAACGTGAAGAGCGGTATTTATTTCAGCAATGTTAAGGCTGCAGCTTTGCTTTGATATAGATCCTTCACTGCCTGCAGGCTCACACATACAACAGTTGCATGCTTAACAGCGCCCTGCCGCTGGCCAGGAAGTGGATCAATCTGTAGGACTATCAAGCCCCATCGAGAACAAAGGACACAATAAAATATGTTCTAAAAAATGTATTACAGCATACACTTATTTCAATTGAATCTATTTGCTTTTCAAAATTGTAATCAATGATATGTATTTGTGGGAATGTAATAACCCAAGGGATTGTGTCACTTGGCACGCTAACGACTGCAGCCACACTGAAGCCATTTATCATTACCCAACTGAGGTCTACAGCAATATTTTTGCCGCACACCACTAAATTTGAAAAGAACAACTTTCTCCCTCATCTATGTGTAAGAAGGAACTGCTGATGCTGGTTAAAAACCGAAGATAGACACAAAAAACTGGAGTAACTCAGTGGGACAGGCAGCATCTCTGGAGAGAAGGAATGGGTGACGTTTCAGGTTGAGACCCTTCCTCAGGCTCTCCAGAGAAGCTGCTTCTCCCTCATCTACTCTATTTCTCTCTCCCCCCCCCCCCCCCATCACCCCACCGAGTTCATTTGTGGAAATCAGTGCTTTGTCTTTCTGCTCAGCATTCACCTCTTCCTTTCTCATTATGTTCTCAAATTCTATGCTTTGGCACAGATGTACATCTCCTGTGGGCCACAGGATAAACATTCTTGCCGGTGTAATAATGTCCTCTAATTTCATGCATAAATAATTTAGAGCGACGATGCACAGGACTTGCAAAAAAGCTTACTGAAGGATGCAGAATCAATCTCCTCTACTGCCACCCGTCTCTTCGTGGTGAAGACTAAACCTGAGTCCACGCATGGTGATTTGATCTGCTTGATCAGTGAGTGTTCGGTAAGTTGACGGTGCATGCTTGCTGGAAAGATAAAATGGCTGGAGTTCAATTGAAGGTGTTTTCCAGTAATAATCTACTAACATCATTCTTTACCTAGAGTTTCCCTGATTTCTCGCTCCCTCGTGTATGAGATGTCCCAATAGGACACCCAATATAGCTGTGACCTCTACCACGCCAACATTTGACTTTCTCTCAGCAGACCTGACAAGCTAAGCCTATCAATGCACAGGGTATAACAGAGGACATTTCACTGGATACTATTTATGAATTGAATACTAATCTTTTCTTTAACTGGTTGGAAGTGAATGTAAGTAGGACAACAGTGCGATTGTGTCTTTGCAATAGACTGGAAGGAGCAATGATACATTAAGCAATGATAAGCCATATTATAAAATATAAATCCTTTGTGGCCTGCAGACACACTTTTGCCTGCGCACTTGCACAAATTGTGTACTATAGCTCGGCGTGAAGCCTTTAAAACTGATTAATTTCATCCAGGAAATATTTGCAGACCATTGCTCCTTCAAAACATCAGTATGTGTATTTTCATGTTATGTTCATATTTTCTTGCAACAGTGAAAGGCCATTTGGCCCAGAGAATCCTAGTCACCTCTCAAAGCAATCCAATTAATCTCATTGCCCCATTTATGTTCCTGCATATTATTCCCTCACTCAAACCCCTAAGCATTCCCCTCATCTCTCTTAGCACTCATCTACGCTTGGGGTACTTTAGAGTAGCTAATTCACTTAACAACCGGTCTTTGTTTGGGATGTGAGAGGAAACTGGAGCAGCTGGGGAAAAAGATCTATGGGGTTACAGTGAAAATGAGCAAACTCCACGAAGGCAGCATCAGAGGTTGGAATTCCTGGGGCTGAGGTAATGGCACTACCTATAGCACCACTGCTCCGCCAATCCTGCAGCCAGAATGCATTTAATAATGCAACGTTAAAGGGGTCAGCAGGTACATCATAAAGGCAATTTCACACACTTTGTAGAGTGACTGCTCTAGTTTTATATCCCAGTATTCCTTAAGGAATCAAGGACATCTAATGTGCTTGTAAAGCAGCCTGTGAGCTGCAGGATATGCTGGAAGACCAGGGTTGTTCTTTGAACCTGTGTGGTTTGGCTGTTTATTGGGGTTTTAGATCTATAAGACTGCATTCATCCCCAGAAGCCGGAGGAAGTGCCGCTGGGATCATTGCTGGAGGGTAACCCAATCCGATGGCCTTTGAAATGCTGATGGAGCTAAAACATTTCCCATGAATAGATCTTGTTGTGAGAGTGGTCAAATAGCAAACAAAATGACATCTCCTTTATGGTAAAAGACTAGGCCAAGACAAACCTATTATGGCACAGTAGAAGGCCATTCAGCCCATTGGATCTCTTCTGGCTCCCAGCAGATCAATCCCATCAGGTCTATTTCCACTCTTCTTACCTCCCTGTAGCCCGGCTACTTTATCCTCTCCCAAATCTCCATCACTCCCACCCCTTTGATTTGTTATCACTTGTACATCCTGAGAGGTAACATGCAGCACCCGATTCACCTAGCACATCTTTGGGATGAGGAAACATAGAAACATAGAAAATAGGTGCAGGAGGAGGCCATTTGGCCCTTCGAGCCAGCACTGCCATTCGTTGTGATCATGGCTGATCATCCACAATCAATAACCCGTGCCCAACTTCTCCCCATATCCCTTGATTCCACTAGCCCCCAGAGCTCTATCTAACTCTCTCTTAAATTCATCCAGTGATTTGGCTTCCACTGCCCTCTGTGGCAGAGAATTCCACAAATTCACAACTCTCTAAATGATAAAGTTCCTTCTCACCTCAGTTTTAAATGGCCTCCCCTTTATTCTAAGACTGTGGCTCCTGCTTCTGGACTCACCCAACATTGGGGACATTTTTCCTGCATCAAGCTTGTCCAGTCCTTTTATAATTTTATATGTCTCTATAAGATTCCCTCTCAACTTCTAAACTCCAGTGAATACAAGCCTAGTCTTTTCAATCTTTCCTCATATGACAGTCCCGCCATCCCAGGGATCAATCCCGTAAACCTATGCTGCACTGCCACAATTACAAGGATGTCCTTCCTCAAATTAGGAGCCCAAAACTGTACACAATACTCCAGATGTGGTCTTACCAGGGCCCAATACAACTGCAGAAGAACCTCTTTACTCCTATACGGAAATCCTCTCGTTATGAAGGCAGCTTTCTTTACTGCCTGCTGTACCTGCACGCCAACTTTCAGTGACTGGTGTACAAGGGCACCCAGGTCTCGCTGCACTTCCCCCTTACCTAACCTGACACCATTGAGGTAATAATCTGCCTCCTTGTTTTTGCCGCCAAAATGGATAACCTCACATTTATCTATATTATACTGCATCTGCCACGCATCAGCCCACTCACTCAACCTGTCCAGGTCATCCTGCAACCTCCTAACATCCTCTTTGCAGTTCACACTGCCACCCAGCTTTGTGTCATCTGCAAACTTGCTAGTGTTACTTCTAATTCCTTCCTAGGAGGAGGAGGAGGTGGGAGGGGAACTGGAGCAGCATGCAAATTCCACCTTCCCCCCCGAAGGTCAGTGTCAAACCCAGGCCCCTGCAGCTGTGAGGCAGTGGAAAGAAACAACTGCACCACTGGAGCAACTCGCGGACTACACCACTCAACATCTGTAGCCTGAAGACTTAACGGCGGCACAATCAAAAGCTGGGGGATGAGGGATAACAAAGTTGTAGAAACATAGAACTGCAGATTCCGGCTTACAAAAAAAGTACACAGTGCTGGAGTAACTCAACTGGTCAGGCAGCATCTCTGGAGAACATGGACTAAGAATCACAGGTGAGGTAAATGTTCAACCTGAAGAAGGGCTTCGACCCAAATTGTCACCAATCAAGGTGGCACAGTGGCACAGCAGTAGAGATGTTGCCTTATAGTTTGATCCTGACTGCAGGCGCTGTCTGAATGGAGTTTGTGCGTTCTCCCCGTGACCTCGTTGATTTTCTCCAGGTGCTCTGGTTTCCTCCCACATTCCAAAGACGTGCATGTTTGTAGGTTAATTGGCTTAAATAAAAATTGTAAATTGCCCCTATAGTATAGGATGGTGCTAGTGTAAGGGGATTGCTGGTCGGCGCGCACTCGTTGGGCCGAAGGGCCTGTTTCCGTACTGTATCTCTAAACTATCCGTGTTCTCCAGAGAATAACACAGTTGATGGTATTCAGGAAGTCATGCGGATTCATCTATATTTTTAATTCAACACACAAAATTTAACATAATTAAAATGGTAGGTCTGTGGGGTTCCATTGACTTGTACTATGATAAATGTGATGTTGGCACAAGATAACATGCTGGAGCTGAATCATTGAGCACTTAAGTCTGCACTGGACAAGCAGAGTTTTCAAGCTGAGGCTGAAGAGAGAGGGGTAGCACAAATATTAGCTGTTCATGTAAATAAATGGAGAATATAGAACAGCTGATAATGGCCAACAGAGTTTGGCCTTGAAAGCGCAGACTCTCAGCTATGAAGGCACTGGACTCAGGAAGGGGCGAGCTGATCTTCCATCACCAGATTGTTGATGGCATGGCCAATTTAGTCAGGGAAGGTATTAGAGATTGAGATTGCAGTCACAAGGAACTGCTGATGCCACAGAAAAAACGTACAAAATGCTAGAGTAACTCAGTGGCTCAGGCAGCATCTCTGGAGGACAAGCATAGATGGTGTTTTGGTTTGGAGCCCTTCTTCAGATTTACTGCAGTGGGAGGTGGGGGCGAAAGCTGGAGGAGAGGTGGGGTCGGACAAAGCCAAGCAAGTGATAGGTGGATATAGGTGAGCGGGTTTGATTGGTAGTTGGTTGGACAAAGGCCAGAGATCAAAAGCTCAAAAAGGTGTGTAATAAAGAGGTTAGAGGCATGAAATGTGAAGCCAGAGGAAGCGATGTGGGTGGGAGGGGACAGAAGGGTAAAGGAGGGGGTGGGGGGGGTGCAGGATTGCGGGAGAAATGGGTGTGCAATCAGATGGGGCACAGGGAAGAGAAGTGGATAAAAAGGGGGAATATTTTTTACTTAGATAATTGTAGAAATCAATGTTCATACTGTTTGGTTGTAAGCTACCCAAGGTGAGGAGCTGTTCCTCCAGTTTGCAAGTGGCCTCATTCCTCCATGGAGGAGGCACTGGACAGAAAGGTCAGTATGGGATTGGGAGGGGAGGGGAGCTAAAATGATTAGCAAGTTAGCCATTTTGGACTGAGCGGAAGTGTTCGGTGAATTGGTGCCTCATCTACGCTTAAACTTGCCACATCTGGGGCACTGAATCAGTAGATGATGTTAACAGAGGTGCACGTGAACTTCTGTCTCACATGGAGAGCTGCTGAGGTCCGTTGATGCAGGCCAGGGCCAGGGCCAGGGAGGAGATGGAGGGACAGGTGTTACATCTCCTGTGGTTGCAGGGCAATGAATCTGGGGAGGAGATGATTTGGGTGGGAAGGGATGAGTGAACCAAAGAGTTGTGGAGGGAACAGACTCTCTGAAAGCAGAGGGAAGTGGATGTGACTGGTGATGGGATCACATTGGAGGTGGCAGAAATATCGGAGGATGATATATTGGATGCAGATGCTGATGGGTTGAGAGGTGAGGACCAGGGGAACTCTATCCTAGTTCCGTCTGGGGGAGGGGAAGAAAACTGCAATACACAGAGGAGACACGAGTGAGGAATCCACCTACGACATCGGGGAGAGACCACATTTCCTAAAGGAAGAGGACATCCCGGATGTCCTAGAATGGAAAACCTCATCTTGGGAGCAGGTACAATGGAGATGGAGAAACTGAGAGTAGGTTATGGTATCTTTGCAAGAGGCAGGATGGGAGAAGGTGTGGTCCAGATAACCGTGAGATTCAGAGAGTTTATAGTAGACATCAATCCCTTGTGATGGAGACAAAGATTAAGACAGGGTTGAGAGGTGTCAGAGATAGTCCAGGTGAATTTGAAGGCCAAGGGGAAGTTTGTTTTTAAAGTTGGTGAAATGAATGAGTTCTGCACGGGTGCAGGAGGCAGCCCCGATGCAGTCGTCAATGTAGCAGAGAAAGAGTTGGGGGATAGTGCCACAGTACATCTGCAACAAAGACTGTTCGATCGATGTAACCATCAAAAAGGCAGGCTTAGTTGGGCCCCATGTGAGGGCCCATGAATATACCTTTAGCTTGAAGAAAGTGAGAGGAGTCAAAAGAGAGGTTATTGAGGGGGAGGACTAGTTCTGCCAGGCGGAGGAGAGTGTTAGTAAAGGGGGGATAGATTGTCGTGTCGGCCAATCTTGTCAAACTCTTGTCCACCCAGCAGTAACTGAAGAAGGGTCCCGACCTGAAGCATTGTATATCTGTTCCTTCCCCAGAGATGCTGCCTGACCCGCTGAGTTACTCCAGCACTTTGTGTTTTGATCAGGATTTCAGCATCTGCAGTTCCTTGTGTCTCCAGTAGCTCAATTGTTGCCCACCATAAACTTAAGAAGATTTATTCCGTCAGTGCAATTGGTGCCGTGCCATGCTCAAAGGTTCCAATGCTCAGGAAGAGAATTAAATGAAAGAAACTACTTTGATTGAAAGTGTGGGATGTTGAAAATGATTAAATATCGTAGCTTCACAATGCACTATTTTCCGAACAGCCAATGGTGAAATGCTGCATGGGTCAAGTCAGAGTAATTGCTAACTGGGGAACGTTTGGTGTCAGCATCGGTTGCAAAATGTGAAAAACGTTCCTTGTTCTGTCGTCTTTAATGTTGCAAAAATATAGCCTGTGCCTTCCAAATGGATTCCAACTGACTCATAATTCAGAGATCAGAGGAACAGGGAGAGAAAAAAAAAATCCCCACAGCATAGCAGAGCCCAATTAAAATCACGGAAATGTTATTTGAAGATCTCCAAAAGATAGTAAAACTATTAGACTGTGAAATGCTCCATTATACCTTGAAGACTAAGAGAAGGAAGCAGGGGTGATAATCTGATCTTCCACTCATTGCTTGGTGTTATTACTGACGAGAAGCTGGTCTCCCTCCACAGCAGATAGACACAAAATGCAGGAGTAACTCAGCGAGACAGGCAGCATCTCTGGAGAGAAGGAATGGGTGATGATTCAGGTCTTCAGACTGAAGAAGGGTCTCGACCCGAAACGTCACCCATTCCTTCTTTCCAGAGATGCTGCCTGTCCCGCTGCGCTACTCCAGCATTTTGTGTCTATCTTTGGTTTAAACTAGCATCTGCAGTTACTTCCAACACACACCCTCCACAGTAGTTGTATTCAGTTCTTGAAATATATGCAAGTATAATCATGATCCTTAAATCCTATACGAAGCACTCAGCAAAGTATAATTCCAAACCCGGTCGAAGGTCCATTTAAAAAAAGATGAGATTTGATTTATTTCTTCACAAAACCTTTATTGCTTTGCGCACCGTTGTACGGATATATGTACGTTATGAAGATTAAATTAACCACTGAATAATTCTGCATTCAGGCTGTATAGATTCCAGGGAGGTTGAGAATAGATTGTGCTGCACTGGGCAAATAATGCTGTGATCAGGATATTATAAAGCTGTATGATTTGAAGGCACACGAGATTGCAGGTGCTGGGTTGTGAAGCCATGAAGGAGGGCTGCTGGAGGAACATAGCAGGACAGCAGGGGATGCTTCATCTCGCCAGCCTCTCTCTGAATAGCGCAGTGCAATACCTCACCGAATTGGCAGATGAGGAATGCCACCTGAGTGGCAGCACCGAGAGCAGGGCTGAACTACCCCACAACTGCATTGTACTTGGGCGGCATGGTGGTGCAGCGGTAGAGTTGCTGCCTCACAGCCCCAGAGACCCAGGTTCACTCCTGACTATGGGTGCTGTCTGTACAGAGTTTGTATGTTCTCTCCGTGAACGCGTGGGTTTTCACCGGGTGCCCCGGTTTTCTCCCACACTTCAAAGACATACGTTTGTAGATTAATTTGGCTTTGGTAAAGATTGTAAATTGTCCCTAGTGTGTAGGACATTGCTGGTGTGCTGGGATTGCTTGTTGTCCGAAGGGCCTATTTCTGCATTGTGTTTTTAAACTCATCTAAACTAAACTAAACTAAGCTTCTTGATCTACAGGAAGAAAAGGCAGCTAAAAATGGGCACAGCAGATTGGGAAAATTCCAGCTTGCTTCAACCTGGAGTCAGTGCAAACATCACAATGCTAAAGCCCTAATGTGAACAAGAGCCTGATTTCAAAATTGAAGTGAAGCCTGGTGCTCATTTAGCTGTTTGCCAGAGCAGCCTGAAAATAAAAGACCTGACCATTGAAGATCGAGTCTGTGCTTTTTAAAATGTCTGGGACCATTAATGGGCCGGGAAGATGCTGATCGAAGGATTAAAAGGCAACTATAACATTGGTGCAGAGCAAATAAACAAAAATAGTTGGAGAAATGGACAAGAAAAGCTACTTTTATTCAACAGACTGAGTTTGATGAGAATCAGCAGACAAGGTATACAGTACATCTTGTGAGTTATATGTACTTGTATAAAAATAAATAGTCCCAAGATCGGCAGAGAAATCGTCCAGTCAAAAATTATTTGTGCTGTGGCCTATCAATTAAACAGATGGTTTAATATACTTGCTGCACCATTCACAAGGAGTCGAATCTTAATCCTTGTGGTTCATAGCTGGTGCCAAGAGGATCTCTCTTCTGCCTGGTCTGAAACACAATGAAAGATAATTAAAGTGATGGTTGGAATGAAACACAATGAAAGATCATTTAAAATTGACTGTGGTTGCACTTGTCATGGGCCGGCAAAAGTTTGCTTTATTGCTGTTTGTACATGTGTCCTCCTTTTACAAAAAGGTCCCGACCCAAAACATCACCTGTCCATGTTCTCCAGAGATGCTGCCTGACCGACTGAGTTACTCCAGCATTTTCTGTCTTTCTCTGCTATTTTACCAATTGTTTTCAGACAACTGGAGCCCAGGCCATGATTTTTTTAACAGAAATGTAAAACACACTTAACAGCGGAATTAGCAAAGGTTCCCCCAGTTATAGCAGTTAAGTGCCCCATTAGCTCCTCGAAGAGTGTTGAAAGCTCAATAATAAGACATGTTGTACTGGCCGACTTTATGCTATCACTGGTCAAAAATAACCACCTTGCATAAAATTGCTCAAATAAAAACATTCGTGTCACCTTTTTGTTAGATGACTGTAATAAAGCAGAAAAACTTAGCCTTTTTGTATTTCAGTTTATGTTCTAAATTAAGCGATATTAGTCTTTAATTAGAGGGTGGTCAACCTGTGGAATTATTTGCCACAGAAGGCTATGGAGGCGGGCAGTGGATATTTTTAAGGCAGAGATAGATAGATTCTTGATTAGTATGGGTGTCAGAGGTTATGGGACGAAGGCAGGAGAATGGGGTTAGGAGGGAGAGATAGATCAGCCATGATTGAATGGTGGAGTAGACTTGATGGGCCAAATGGCCTAATTCTACTCCTATTCCTTATGATCCTATGATCTTATTTTAACTTCAAATCCCCAAACCGGTACTATTCCTTTCATCTTTCCAAATTAACGCGACACTTCAGATTCCTTCAAAGTTTCTTTCTATTTTCTCCACAGCAATTTTGCAGCAAGCTGAATTCTGCCACCACATCAGATACTATATTTCCTTCTAGAATTCTTTTTGTGTGTTTATTCACCGGGCTCTCCAATGACATCTCCTAAATTAAAAAGAAAATGACACTGACTGAAGAAGGTTTACAGCGAAACAGCTGTGAACAATTCACAGCACTGCATGTAATTTGAAGAGAAAGTCAAATAGGGGAATCTGACATAGTGAACATGTAGACAACGTTAGTTATCTTCGATTTTCTTCAATGGCTGATTTCTGGAGTAGTCTCAGTAAAGTAGGGAAGCATCTTTGAAAGTGGAACAGAAGGTTGATTTCAGGCATCGCCATCGGGTGAAGGCAATGTTATCGTAGCCCCTGTGACAACCAGCTTCCTCTTCTAAACTGCGTGGTTTCTGTTAGTGTGAACAGCTGGGCTATTTTTAATGCTGCCACACAACAACAAAGTTTGTCATTTTCATTGTTCCAACCATCACTTTAATTATCTTTCATTGTGTTTCAGACCAGGCAGAAGAGAGATCCTCTTGGCACCAGCTATGAACCACAAGGATTAACATTCTACTCCTTGCGAATGGTGCAGCAAGTATATTAAACCATCTGTTTAAATGATAGACCATAGCACAAATATTTTTTGACTGGATGATTTTTATGCCAACCTTGGGACTATTTATTTTTACACAAGTGCAAATAACTCACAAGATGCATACCGTGTCTGCTGGTTTTCATCAAATTCAGTCTGTTGAATAAAAGTAGCTTTTCTGGTCTATTTCTCCAAATGTTTTTGTTTATCTGTTCTGCACTAATCTCACAGTCGCCTTATTAATCCTTCAATCACCATCTATCCACCGTTAGTACTGACTTGACTTTCCAAGCTGTTTATGTGTGCAGAGAGAGGGAAATTTCCTTTGGTAGTTAGATGAAAGTTGACATTTAGTGTTTCATGTGTGCCACATGGTGGCATTTAGAGCTTCATATGCGATTGGAACATTTGTTTTCATAGTCATAGAGTGGAAACAGGCCCTTTGGCCCAACCTGCCCACAACGGCCAACATGTCCCAGCTACACTAGTACCACCTGTCTGTGTTTGGTCCATATCCCTCCAAACTTGTTCTATCGATGTACTTGTCTGTTTCTAAAGTGTTGGGATAGTCCCAGCCTCGACTACCTCCTCTTGCAGCTTGTTCCTTGCACCCACCACCCTTTGTGTGAAAATGTTACCCCTCAAATTCCTATTAAATCTTTTCCCCTTCACTTTGAACTTATGTCCTCTGGTCCTCGATTCCCCCACTCTGGGCAAGAAATTCTGTGCCTACCCGATTTATTCCTGTAATCTGAGGCGCACATTGTATGTCACTTTTTGGACCTCACGTGATTGTGCTAGCTACTAACTCAGTAAGTACCTTACTACAATTTGACCTCAATGGGATTTTGATCAATTGCCTCTATGGGCCAAGGAATCCAAGTATATAGTTCCATGAAAGTGGCGATACAGGTAGACAAAGTGATGAGGACGTCTTCTGGCATGCTTGCTTTCATTGGTTAGTGTACTGAGTACCAGAGTTGGGATGTCATGTTACTGTTACAAAAATCGTTGTCATTACACTGGAATGGTGCTAAATATATTTATGAAGATGTTACTTGGTCTGGAAGGTTTGAGTTGTAAAGAGAGACTGAATAGGCTGGGCCTTTTTTACCTGGAGCCCAGGAGGCTAGTGGTTTAGAAAATTCTAAGGGACATTTATAAGTTGAATAACCACAGTCATTCCTCCAGGGCAGGGGGGACTAACACAAGAGGGCATTGGTTTATGAGAGGGGAAAGATGTAAAAAGAACGAGGGGCATACATGGAACAAGTTGACAGAGGAAGTGGTAGAGGTGGGTACAATTATGACATTTAAAAGACACATGCACAGCTTACGGATAGGAATGTTTTCAAGGGATATGGACCAAACCCAGGCCAGTGGGATTACCACTGTAAGGCAACTTGGTTGGCATGGATGAATTGGGCCGAATGGGCCTGCGTCTGTGCTGAATACCTCTATGACTCTTTTGTATCTAACAAGAGTTCTCAGCAACAGTTTCAACTCCTAAACATGGCAATCTAGGTACAATCCATCTTTCTGGATATCACATTGATAACACTGGTTTTATGTTACCCCACGTTCGCATCAACTCCCCACACACAAAAGCAATTTACAGAGGCCAATTAAGGCCTTTGACTGTAGAAGGAAACCGGAACACCATAGGAGGAAACCCATGCAGCCATAAGGAGAATGTGGAAACTCAACACAGTCAGCACCCAAGGTCAGGATCAAGCCCGAGCTCTGACATGAAGAAGCGTTGTGAAGCAGCAGCTCTACCAGCTGTGCCACTGTGCTGCCCACAAAGTGCATTCAGCTCCAGGTCCTTCATGCAGTTGGTCAGGAACTGCAGCAGGACATCTTTCCCTCAGGTGTAGTCATTATGAATAATGGTGGTAGAGTTGCTGCTTTACAGCGCCAGAGACCTGGGATCAATCCTGACTATGGGTGCTGTCTGTGTGGAGTTTGTACTTTCTCTCCGTGACCCGTGTGGGATTTCTCCGGTGCTCCAGTTTCCCCCCATACTCCACATATGTACAGATTTGTAGGCTAATTGGCTTGGTAAAATTGTACAGTAAATTGTTCCTAGTGCGTGTAGGATAGTGTTAGTGTGTGTGGATCACTGGTCAGCGTGGACTCGGTGGGCCCAAGGGCCTGTTTCTGCGCTGCATCTCTAAACTAAACTAAACTAAACTAAACTAAACTAAACTAAACTAAACTAAACTAAACTAAACTAAACTAAACTAAACTAAACTAAACTAAACTAAACTACCTACTCTTGATCCATAACTAATCCATAAATGTCAGGAACCAGTGAACTAGAGAAGGCTGTAATAAGGAATATATTCAACACTTGAAGGAGCTAGCTTCTACATATTTTTCGTGATTAAGTCTATAAATATTCTTCAGATAGTATGATGCCTCTCTGCTGATGGAAAGAAAATTACAATTGACTCTTTCTTTGTGTTAGAATGAGTAACTAGCTTGTCCTTCCGCTTACCTTTAAATTCATCAAGATTTATTTCAGATCTAATGAAGCATTTACCAGGCAATTTGCACCATCTCCAGTTTTATTATTGAGCTGGCATCATCAGAGACAAACTAGGCAATGAATAGACAATAGACAATAGACAATAGACAAAAGGTGCAGGAGTAGGCCATTCGGCCCTTTGAGCCAGCACCACCATTCAATGTGATCATGGCTGATCATTCCCAATCAGTATTCCGTTCCTGCCTTCTCCACATACCCCCTAACTCCGCTATCCTTAAGAGCTCTATCTAGCTCTCTCTTGGAAGCACTCAGAGAATTGGCCTCCACTGCCTTCTGAGGCAGAGAATTCCACAGATTTACAACTCTCTGACTGAAAAGGTTTTTCCTCATCTCCGTTCTTGCATGGGTCAAGAGAATGGAAATTATTTGAAACCAATCTTTTGCACAATTTCTTGATCTGCTAATTACACTATTAGTCTAATCCATAATATGATCAAGAATTAAAAATTGCAGGTGCTGGAAATCTGTATTAAGAACAGGAAATATGGAAATACACTGCAGCATCTGCAAAGAAGGAAACAGAGCTAAAGGTTTTTGAGAGGGAAAGTCTCAGTGACCAAGTTCTGCCATAGATGGAGTTACAGGTGAGATTGGCCCTGCTGCAGTCAAGGCCACTTCACCAGTGGCACAGATCTGCAGGTACTGTGTGAGGAAGCTACTTTGTGCTTGATGATGTCTAGAACTGGTTGTCACACAGTGGGTGTCTGGTTCTGTGGTAAAAACAAAGCATAACGCTGATGCACTGTGCTGAGGCATTAACTCTCTTCCAAGGATAGAACGAACAGAGCACCTTGTATTGGCTTGTAGCCTGATCAGAAGGTTCACCATCTTCTGCACTTCGTCTTCCTCATGTACGAAGTGTCCCTTCGTCAAATTCAACTTGAGGGGAGAAAAACTCTAGATTTGATTTGTATGCTCTACCAGCCTGTCTCTGTGCTGGATATACCATTTAAAAGAATAGATCTGACTTGTATACACTGGAATTTAGAAGGATGAGGGCGGATCTTATTGAAACATATAAGATAATTAGGAGATTGGACACATTAGAGGCAGGAAACATGTTCCCAATGTTGGGGGAGTCCAGAACAAGGGGCCACAGTTTAAGAATAAGGGGTAGGCCATTTAGAACGGAGATGAGGAAGAACTTTTTCAGTCAGAGAGTGGTGAAGGTGTGGAATTCTCTGCCTCAGAAGGCAGTGGAGGCCAGTTCGTTGGATGCTTTCAAGAGAGAGCTGGATAGAGCTCTTAAGGATAGCGGAGTGAGGGGGTATGGGGAGAAGGGAGGAACGGGGTACTGATTGAGAGTGATCAGCCATGATCGCATTGAATGGCGGTGCTGGCTCGAAGGGCTGAATGGCCTACTCCTGCACCTATTGTCTATTGTCTATTTAAAGGCAAGGAAGTTGCTGTTTTGTAACTACTAGTGGGTTGTCCTTAGAGGGTGCTTGTGTGTGTGCGCGTGTGTGTGCGTGCACATGTGTGTATGTGTGTGTGTGTGTGCATGTGCGTGCACATGTGTGTATGTGTGTGTGTGTGTGCTTGTGTGTGTGCGCGTGTGTGTGCGTGCACATGTGTGTATGTGTGTGCGTGTGTGCATGTGTGTGCGTGTGTGCATGTGTGTGCGCGCGCATGTGTGTATGTGTGCGCGCATGTGTACGTGCATGTGTGTGCATGTGTATGAGTGCGTCTGCCTGCCTGAGTATGCCTGCTGAGCTACTCCAGCACTTTGTGTCTAGCTTTGTTGAAGAGAGGGTGTAGCTTAGGAAGGGAATTCCAGGGTTTACTGCTTTGGTATTGAAGGCATGGGTACCAAAGATGGTTTAAATTCAGGCATAGTCCATGAGCTATAATGGAGCTGAATCTTACAGGGCCGGGGAATGTTGTGGGAATATACACCGATCCGCCAAAACATTATGACCACTGACAGGCAAAGTGAATAACATTGATTATCTTGTTACAATGGCACCTGTCAAGGGGTGGGATATATTAGGCAGCAAGCGAACAGTCAGTTCTTGAAGTTGATGTGTTGGATGCAGGAGAAATGGGCAGGAGTAAAGACCTGAGCAACTTTGACAAGGGTCAAATTGTTATGGCCAGATGACTAGGTCAGAGAATCTCTGAAACGGCAAGGCTTGTGGGGTGCTCCCGGTCAGCAGTGGTGAGTACCTACTGACAGTGGTCCGAGGAGGGACAAACCACAAACCGGCGACAGGGTGTTGGGCGCCCAAGACTCATCGATGCACGAGGACAACGAAAGCTATCCCGTCTGTTCCGAACCAACAGAAGGTCTACTGTGGCACAAGTCACAGAAAGTTTTAATGGTGGTCATGGGAGGAATGTGTCACAATACACAATGCATCGCACCCTGCTGTGTATGGAGCTGCACACAGAGGACCAGCAGCATATTAGGCAGGTGGTCATAATGTTTTGGCTCATCAGGTCATAATGTTTTGGCTGATCGGTGTATAAACTTGAGATCGTGGATAGATCTGAGAGTCAGGACGGACATTTTCAAACTGAAGCATTGTTTAACTGGAAGTCTGTTTCGGTCAGTGAAGGAGGATTGATGAAAAATCTTGGTTTAGTGTAAATTAGCATGTGGGCAGTGGAGTCTTGGATCATCACCTCATCTGCGCGATTAATTGAACAGAGGCTGCCAGCCAGGAGGCAAGTATAGAGGGAATAGAAGCATAAATGTGAAAATCAAAGAAAATGATTTTAACATCCCTAGACAATAATAGGCTAGTATTTTTATTAGGTTGTAAGACTGCATATTAAAATATGAGGAAAAGAATAATTGAATTATATCAGTGTTCAGTGCTGGTACTCTGCATTGCTCAGGTACAATGCACATACATATTATTCAAGCGCCTTCCTCGTTGTGTAATACTAATGGAAAACTTACTGGAAATTCTAGCCCAAATTTTTTGAATCATTTTATATTTCCTGAACTGAGATTTATGTACTGTTTATAGTTTGATGTAAGCATTTACTTGGAAGATAATTGATGAAATGAAAGAAGAATATTACCTGCAAATCTTGCAATCAGCTCTTAATCCTAAGTATTAATTGCGAATGAGCAATAGCAAACAGGCATCACTTCTATCTACATTGTCTTAAATGTAAATAAAAATCACAAGTAATGAATATATATGGCAATCATTTTGTTATTGTCCAATTTGCTCTTTGCACAACTCCAAAATGACCTCCCAGTGAGTGTTCCACCAGGAAGCTCTGGTTTGCTCCACCCTTCATTTCTCCTCGGGCTAAAATTAATCCATTACTAACCAACCGCAGCCTTATTGATTTGAAGACTTGCACTTCTGCTTAAGTTGTAGTTTTTTCTGCACGTTTCAAAAATTATGTGCATCATATTCTGGAGAGAATTACTCACTTTCTTCCTCCCCAAAGCCTTTGCGGTGTGCACAAGGCTGAGATTAGGTGTGTGGTGGATATTTCTCCAATAGTCAAGAGGCTCAATGTCATACACGGTATACCCGTCTGCTTGATAGGCACCTCAGCCACACCCATTCACTCACTCCACCACTGACACACAGAGGCAGCTGTGTGCACAGTCTATAGGATGCACTACAACAACTCACCCAGATTCCCTTAACAGACCCTTCCAAACATGTGTCCTCCACCAGCTAGAAGGGCCAGGACAGCAAAAGTATGGGAAAACCATGATCTGGAAGTTGTCATCCAAACCACACACTGTCTGGACTTGGACATACATCTCCCATGCTGCATCATCATTGGCTCAAAATCCTAGAACCCAACCCCCTCCCCCAAAGGCATTGTGGGTATACCCACACCTCAAGGTCTGCAGCAGTTCAAGAAGGCAGCTCATCACCGCCTCCTCAAGGGCAACCAGTGATCGGCATTAACTGCTTGCTGAGCCTACAAAACCTGCATCCCTTAAAAGAATAATAAAAAAAGCCCTTTGTTGCTGCCTTTTGGAATGGCATGTCTCAATAATCAGAGGCTAGTCATGCAATGAGCTCCATCTGCTGCTCGTTTTGTAGGTCAGTGCCGTTAAGTTTATACCTGACAACCAATTGCAAATGATCAGTCTGAAGAGGGGTCTCTACCTGAAACGTCACCCATTTCTTCTCTCCAGAGATGATACCTGACCCTCTGAGTTACTCCAGCATTTTGTGTCTACGACCAATTGCATTATTTTATTCGTGTGATGCTTTTGTGTTGCCTGGATCTGTTTTGTTGTCTTTCTGTTTCGAAGATAGTGCTACTATTTGTAAAATGCCAGGATCTCTCGGCTACTTATTGCCCCCTTAATAATGGCTACCAATTCCTCATAAACCTCTTCCCTTGTGTCTTTTATTTTAAGTGACGAATACCCTTCATCCTTGTGAATTTATTGTTTTGAAGCATTTCTGTCTTTCTGATGTTCACTAATTCTACTTGAATGATAGCGAACATAATTCTTATCTTTTTAATGAATACTTATTAAATAATTATTTTAGTATACTTGCTATTTTATGCTCATTTAATATCTAAGCATACTTTATGGCTTTCTTCCTTCTCTGATTATATTCATCCTGGTATACTATAGGCACTTTTTGCTTTCAATCCTGATGCAGGATCTCGAGGCAAAGTGTTGGCAACCCTTTTTGACATGCTGCTTGACCTGCTGAGTTCTTCCAGCAAAACAAAAACAAACTGTTGAAGAACCTCAGCGAGGCCAGGCAGGATCTAAAGAGGGAATGGACGGATGATGTTTCAGATCAGGAACCTTCTTCAGACCCTCAAGATTTCAGTGTCTGAGTTCTTCCAGCAGTTTACTTTTTCCTGCAGATTCCACCACCTGCAATCCTTGTGTCTCTGGTATGCTTTTGTATTTGTCTTCTGGAGTCATGCGTCTATTCTGGTGCACAAACCATAGTTTTAAATACTCCAAATGACACAAACCTTTTTAAGACGTACAAGACTTGTTTATCTCCTTATTTTGCTTCTGACTGCATTTATGGCCATGTTTCATCTGTTCCAATTAGCCTTCAAGCATATTCCATTCTTCCTCAGCTAACACATTGTCGAATAGTTTTCCACGACAAACATTTCCTTAAATTTCCTTAAATTTCCAAGTTCTCCCTGTGTTTCCTCCGGTGCTCTGGTTTCTTGCCACATGCCAAAGATATGCGGGTTTGTAGGTTAATTGGCCTCTGTAAAATTGCCCCTAGTGTGTAGGGAGTGGATGAGAAAATGAGATAATATAGAACTAGCATGAATAGTTAGTTGATGGTTAGCATGGGCCGGAGGGCCTGCTTCCAAGCTGTATCTCGTAACTAAACTAACACAACTAAACTAAACTAAACTAAACTAAACTAAACTAAACTAAACTAAACTAAACAATTCATCATTCTTTTCTGAAATACTGCTGAAATAATTTTGATGCATTGTTTTCAAATTCATAGAAACATAGAAAATAGGTGCAGGAGTAGGCCATTCAGTCCTTCGAGCCAGCACTGCCATTCAATATGATCATGGCTGATCATCCAAAATCAGTACCCTGTTCTGGCTTTTTCTCCATATCCCTTGATTCCGTTAGCTCTAAGAGCTAAATCTAACTATCTCTTGAAAACATCCAGTGAATTGACCTCCACTGCCTTCTGTGGCAGAGAATTCCACAGACTCACCACACCCTGGGTGAAAAAGTTTTTCCTCTTCTCAGTCCTAAATGGCCTACCCTTTATTCTTAAACTGTGACCCCTGATTCTGGACTCCCAAAAATCGGGAACATTTTTTCTGCATCTACCCTGTCCAATCCTCTAAGAAATTTACATGTTTCTGTATAATCCCCTCTCATCCTTCTAAATTCCAGCGAATACAAGCCCAGTTGACCCATTCTTTCATCTTACGTCAGTCCCGCCATCCTGGGAATTAACCTGGTGAACCTATGCTGCACTCCCCCAATATTCCCACTGCATTCAATAATTAATTCTTGTAAAATTTAGGCTAAATTACAGGAAATATTTTGTGCATAAATTTAAATATTAGTGAGAACTAATTAAATTGCTTCATCTCCAGCTCTCTTGATGTTTGCCCTTTCAATTCTGGTGAAAACACATGTGGAACCATAGGCCCTGCACCTGTTGATTGCCCAAGAGGGAGAAGAGGAACTACACTTGATTTAGCACTCCAGGGTTAACTTAGGAATAATGCCAGTAAAGGAGCCTGTTTTGATCACTGCTGGATACAAGACATCAAAGGATGTTTTTGTGAAGAGGATCGGTTTCATCTCCATTACGTCTTGTGGAATAATAGACCAGCTGGGCACACAAGATTAAGTCTTAATCACAAAGAATATCCACGGGAGAGGAATATCGTCGAAGCATTGGAAATAAGATATTGAACAATGGTCACTTTGCACTGAAGAGAGTGGAGGTTATTGAAAGCGATATGTTGCGTTTCAGAGTGGGAATGGGAAGATTAAAGGAGAAAGCTGGGAAGTGGGAAGATGGAGAGTGAAGTCAAATATTCAAGGTTTGGAGGCAAAGGAGATGGCGAGGGATGAGTTTCTAAGGAGATTGTCAGGATAGCTATTGAGAGAGGTTGGGGAGAGATCAGAGGAGATACAATGCAATATTAAGTTTAAAAAAAAGAAGAATGCTTGTACTGATGTCAGGACATCCAGCAAGTGTTGGGTCCTTTGGAGCTGGCCTCAATCTTCTGTTTGCAAGCCTTGCCAATGATTGATTCTCATACAAATTGGTCAGATAGTATCTGGAAGTGTGCTCTTGTGCAAAAAGGAACCTGAAAGCTTTTATGTGTACGAAGGAACTGCAGGTGCTGGTTTAAATCGAAAATAGACACAAAATGCTGGAGTAACTCAGCGGGACAGGCAGCATCTCTGGAGAGAAGGAATGGGTGATGTTTCGGGTCGACCCGAAACATCACACATTCCATCTCTCCAGATATGCTGCCTGTTCCGCTGAGTTACACCAGAATTTTGTCTACCTTGAACGTTTTATGTTGTATTCCCTTCTGCTGTGTGTATGCGCTGTGTTACAAGGGAGATTTTACAGCTGAAGTGAAATTCTGTGGCACCTGGAGTAAAGCTATGAGATTAGTGAAATAAACTTTGATTAGTAAATATAATGTAAACACTCAGTTGTCAAGAATCCAGACAATTTTTTGACATTCAAAGGAATATTTGCATATTTAAATGAAAACATTTTGACCTTTCCTTCATATCTGTGATTCTTGGATACTCTTTGCTCCCATAAGAAATAATCTGTGAAGCAATGATAACATTTTCTTTGGTGAAAAGACAGATTTTGATACCATCTAAGCTAATTTTTTGTGTTGAGGCCATAAATACTGAGACACAAGTAGCATCAGCAGAGAGCACCCCAGGGCTATTGGCAGAGAGCATGAGAGCCATGAATGAACATTGTGCTGGGCAGCTGCAACAGCCAACTCCGCAGCGAGTATTGGACATGTTCATTATTCTGAGTGTTGGTTCGTTAACCTTCTGAACAGGCCCATTGCCTTTATATGCAATGCCATCAACTTCCTATCCCCAGGGTAGGGGAATCTAGAACCAGAGGACATAGGTTTAAGGTGAGTGGGGAAAGATTTAATAGGAACCTGAGGGGTAACTTTTTCACGCGGGGTGAATTTCCACAAGTCTCCCAGCTCCGAAGCTGAGAAATCTGCCTGCTGAGCTTGTGTGGGGATAACCTTGGTGCTAGCACAGCAGGTGACCTACAAACGTGCCATGGATGCATAGCATGTAGCCTTACAGTTGTTGCTTTACAGTGCCAAAGACCTGGGTTTAATCCTGATCTCGGGTGCTGTCTGTAAGGAGTTTAGTTTAGTTTAGTTTTGAGATACTGTGAGGAAACAGGCCCTTCGGCCCACCAAATCCACGCCAACTATTGATCCCCATACACTAGCACTATCCTACATACTAGGGATAATATACAATCTTTACTGAAGCCAATTAACCTACAAACCTCTACGTCTTTGGAGTATGGGAGGAAACCGGATCACCCAGTGAAAACCGATGCGATCATGGCGAGAACATCCAAACTCCATACAGACAGCACCCGTAGTCAGGATCGAACCCGGGTCTCTTGCGCTGTAAGGCAGCAACTCTACAACTGCACTACTATGCCGAGTTTGTACGTTCTCCCTGTGGCCACGGGTTTTCTCTGAGTCCTCAGAGAAATGGATAGAAAATTGGCTTCATGGAAGGAAGCAGAGGGTGATGGTGGAAGGTTGCTTCTCAGACTGGAGACCTGTGACGAGTGGTGTGCCTCAGGGTTCAGTGCTGGGCCCGTTACTGTTTGTTATCTATAATCACTGATTTGGATGAGAACATACATGGCAAGATTAGCAAGTTTGCTGATGATACAAAAGTGGGTGGTTTTGCAGATAGTGATGATGGTTGTGAATGATTGCAGCAGGATCTGGATCGATTGGCCAGGTGGGCTGAGGAATGGTTGATGGATTTTAATACAGAGAAATGTGAGGTGTTGCATTTTGGGAAGTCTAACATGGGCAGGACCTACACAGTAAATGGTAGGGGTCTGGGGAGTGTTGTCGAGCAGAGGGATCTAGGGGTGCAGGTGCATGGTTCCTTGAAGGTCGAGTCACGGGTAGATAAGGTGGTCAAAAAGGCTTTTGGTACATTGGCCTGCATCAGTTAGAGTATTGAGTATAGAAGTTGGGAGGTCATGTTGCAGTTGTATAAGACATTGGTGATACTACATTTAGAGTATTGTGTTCAGTTCTGGGCACCATGTTATAGGAAAGATGTTGTCAAGCTGGAAAGTGTACAGAGAAGATTTACGAGGAGGTTGCCAGGACTAGAGAGTCTAAGCTGTAGGGAAAGGTTGAATAGGCTATTCCCTGAAGCACAGGAGGATGAGGGGTGACTTATAGAGGTGTATAAAATCATGAGAGGAATAGATCAGGTAGATGCACAGAGTCTCTTGCCCAGAGTATGTGAATTGAGGACCTGAGGACATTGGTTTAAGGTGAAGGGGAAAAGATTTAATAGGAATCTGAGGGGTAACCTTTTCACACAAAGAGTGGTGGGTGTTTGGAACAAGTTGCCAGAGGAGGGAGTTCAGGCTGGGTCTATCCCAACCTTTAAGAAGTAGTTAGACAGGTACCTGAATACGACAGGCTTGGCGGGATATTGCCCAAACGCAGACAGGTAGGACTAGTGTAGCTGGAACATGTTGGCCGGTGTGGGCAAGTTGGGCCGGAGGCCTGTTTTCACACTGTATCAGTCTATGATTCTCTGACACTATAACTCCTGTTTCCTCCCACATTCATAAGATGTACAGGTTTGTAGGTTAATTGGCTTCTGCAAATAGTTCCGAGTGAGTAGAATAGAACCAGTGTAAGGGTGATCACGGGTCGGTGCTTTCCTGTGGGCCGAAGGGCCTACTTCCACGCTGTCTCTCTAAAGTAAACTAAAACTAAACTAAAGGAGTGAGAGACATCCGTTCCTGGGGAAAAGATGAGCAATTGTGTTTTAATTAATGTCACTGTCAATGCTTTGAATCAATTCTTAGTGTGAGGAGGGCAACTAGCTTTTCAAAAAATATAATTTTAAATCGATTTTTCAACAACTTTTCTTGACTTGAGGCTCTTCTTCTAAATATTAATGTCCCTTGTGCTCTTGAATGCTGTCGAAGTTGTTCAGTAATGTTTAATCATAAATGATGGGAGCAGAATTAGGCCATTCGGCCCTCAAGTCTACTCAATCATGGCTGATCTATCTCTCCCTCCTAACCTCATTCTCCTGCCTTCTCCCCATAATCTGTCACCTATACTAATCAAGAATCTATCTATGTCGGCCATAAATATATCCACTGACTTGGCCTCCACAGCCTTCTATGGCAATAATTCCACAGATTCACCACTCTCTGATTAAAGAAATTCTTCTCATCTCCTTCCTAAAAGAGCACCCTTTAATTCTGAGGCTATAATCTCTAGTCCTAGACTCTACCACTAGTGGAAACATCCTCTCCACATCCACTCTATCAAAGCCTTTCACTTTTCTGTACGATTCAATGAGATCCCCCCTCATTCTTCTAAACTCCAGTGATTACAGGCCCAGATGCTGTCAAATGCTCATGATATGTTATGATGGCCCTGATCATACTGACAACACTTTGTCAGAAGTAGAAGGGCCGGGGGGGGGGGGGGGGTTCATAAGTCATAGGAGCAGAATTAAGCCATTCGGCCCATTGAGTCTACTCCACCATTCAATCATAGCTGTCCTATCTCTCCCTCTCAATCCAATTCTCCTGCCTTCTCCCCATAGCCTTTGACCCCCTTCCCCTTTATTGACCAAGTTGATGATGTGCGGGGACACTGGTTATCAAAGGGCTACTGAGGACTCGGCCATCTCTCTGGGACATCCCAAAGTGCAGCGATCGGCTCCCAGAGGAAGACTGCCACACAGGGTCAATAGAAGTTTTATCCCTTTAACCTTTTGGCTCCATCTTTCCAACGGCCAGGAGCATCTCGCTCTCCATGAGTTGAAAAGCGATTTTTTGCAGTGCCTGGGAATTGCCCCAATTTGTGGACTGGGAATCCAAATGTTTGAACAAATAATCCAGAGAACCAGAGTTCATATCCCAACATCTACAATGTGAGAATTTAAATTTGCTTTAATAATTTCTCTCGGAGTAGAATATAGGAGAATATAAAGTGCATCATCATACTGACTCACTGCTACGTTATGAGGAGATTATGCAGACCAAACATGGAAACATGATCCTTTCTCCTTATTAATGTAAAAAAAACCCATCTTAACAGTAAGTTCAGAAATACTCCCAATTTCATGAGCAACATGGGTGGCATGGTGGCACAGCGGTAGGGTTGCTGCCTTGCAGTGCCAGAGACCTGGGTTTGATCCTGATTATGGGTGCTTGTATGGAGTTTGTACGTTCACCCCGTGACCTGTGTGGGTTTTCTCCGGAATCTCTGGTTTCCTCCCATACTCCAAAGACATACAGGTTTGTAAGTTAATTGGCTTGGTATAATTGTAAATTGTCCCTAGTGTGTGTAGGGTAGTGTAAATATGCAGGATCGGCGTGGACTAGGTTGGCCTGAAGTGCCTGTTTCCTCACTGTATCTCTAAAACTAAAAATTAAAAACTAAAACTAAATTATCCCTGAACCAATATCACAAAAGCAGTTTGATGCCCATCTATCTAACTGTCTGTGAAAACTTGCTGTGCAGACATTTCTTGTCAGCCACAGCTCAAATGTAATTCATCACTGTGAATCATTTCAGAACATCCTGAAGGCATAAATGAGCTTTTCTCCCCTCATTCTCTTGTCCCCACGAGCTTCAACTAGACATGCCAACTACTGCAGGTGGTGAAGTGCTGCTGAGTGCCCCCCTGTGCTGGTTTGCACATTCTCCATCAGCAGTTGGCACCTTCTAATCATTGCAAACAAATCATGGTACTTCATGCAGCACTGGTTTGTAATCGGGGCAGCACAGCACGAAGATCATTGCCCACTCTTCCAGTAGCTGATACCACTCCTGCTGCTCTATACCATCCTCGAGTCTTAACTTTCATCCTGAGAGGCTAACACGCTTCAGGTTGGCATTAGGATAGTCGGACAAACGGACACAAAGTGCTGGAGTAACTCAACAGGTCAGGCAGCATCTCTGAGGAACATAGATAGGTGACGTTTCGGATCAGGGCCCTCCAAATAGCCTCCAAACTGTATAGACTTGGGACATTATTTTTGCACTGTTTCTGTCTATTTACTGTATTTGTCAGTGTATATATATATATATTGAACCTTTTTTCTTGTTGTTTATTATAGGTTTTACAGAGTTATTGTTCACATGTCTGTTGTGCTGCTGCAAGTAAGAATTTAATTATTCTTTTTCAGGACATATGACAATAAAACACTCTTGATTCTCTTGACTTGTCTTCTTCAGTCAGTGACCATACCCTCCAGCTGAGGAGGGGTGGGGGGTGGGGGTGGGGGCAAGGAGGTAGGGAGGGGTGAGGAGAGTGTGAGCACGGTAGCGCAGCGGTAGAGTTGCTGCTTTACAGCGAATGCAGCGCCGGAGACTCAGGTTCGATCCTGACTACGGGTGCTGCACTGTAAGGAGTTTGTACGTTCTCCCCGTGACCTGCGTGGGTTTACTCCGAGATCTTCGGTTTCCTCCCACACTCCAAAGACGTACAGGTATGTAGGTTAATTGGCTGGGTAAATGTAAAAATTGTCCCCAGTGGGTGTAGGATAGTGTTAATGTGCGGGGATCACTGGGCGGCACGGACTTGGAGGGCCGAAAAGGCCTGTTTCCGGCTGTATGTATATGATATGATATATAAATTACCAACTTTCATCAGCATCATCCCCACTATAATCCCCACTGTTGAACCAACCCTTTGATATGGATTAACGTCTTGCAAAGTTAAGGGCAAACCATCTTTCGGTCTGTTTAAGCTGGCGGACATGTTGGCTGTGGTATTGAAGGCATGCGGGGACTCTACTGATTAAAGGATGTGACCGTGCATGAGAGGTCCACTCTGTCAATGATCTCAGTGCACTGTGACGACAGTCCCTCGAAGCAGATTCCTCCAGCTTCATTGAAGACTGACCAGTGCTGCCACTGCCGCTCAGCAACGCCCCTCTTATCAACGGCCTGCGAGATGCAGCATCACAGCGTGGCTGAGCAGAATCTGGGAATGACCTGGGCCCTCAGCTGCAGACCCACTGCTGCTGTCCCTGTCTTGATCCGTGGTCACTGTTAATGTACAAGTCAGTCTGACAACCCTGTTATCTGCAGTTTCCTGTGATATAAAGATGCCAGCTGCTACCTGGTCATGGAGTCATAGAGTAAATCAGGACGGAAACATGCCCTTCTGTCCATCTCATCCATGCCAAGCAAGAAGCCAAGCTCATGCCATTTGCCTGGGTGAGTCTCAAATGCTTCCCTATCCATGTATCCGTCCAAATCTCTTCTTACCATTGTTATAATACCTGCCTCAACTACTTTTCTGGCAGTTCGTTCCATATACCAACTTCCCTCTGTGTAAAGGTACTATCGCAATGCTTAAGAAATATTTAGACAGGTACTTGGATAGGACAGGTTGAGAGGAATATGGGTCAAATACAGGCAGGGGGAACTGGTGTAGATGAGATAAATTGATTGGTGTGGTCAAGTCGGGCCAAAGGGCTTATTTCCACGCTGTATGACTGCATGCCTCTATGACTCAGACAGTTTTGAAATTAATCCCTTCTCACCTTAAACCCACACCCTCTAGTTTTAAACTTCCTGACCCTGGAATGTGGCTATTTACATGATCTATACCATGCATGATTTTATAAACTATATAAATAATTCAGTCTGTTAATGTTGATTAATGTAGTATTCACATTGATTGTTATAACCTAATTTGTAAGAAAATAACTGCAGATGCTGGTACAAATGGAAGGTATGTATTCACAAAATGCTGGAGTAACTCAGCAGGTCAAGCAGCATCTCGGGAGAGAAGGAATGGGTGATGTTTCGGGTTGAGACCCTTCTTCAGTCTGAAGAATGGTCTCGACCCGAAACGTCACCCATTCCTTCTCTCCCGAGATGCTGCCCGACCTGCTGAGTTACTCCAGCATTTTGTGAATAATTATAACCTAATATGCTGAGAGAAGGGTAGCACAGTGGCGCAGCGTTAGAGCGGCTGCCTTACAGCGCCAGAGACCTGGGTTCAATCCTGACTATGGCTGTTGTCTGCATGGAGTTTGTACGTTCTCCCTGTGACCATGTGGGTTTTCCCCGTGTGCTCCAGATTCCTCCAACACTCCAACAACATGCAGGTTTGTAGGTTAATTGCCTTCTGCAAATTGTCACTAGTGTGTAGGATAGTACGGTTGTAGGATGATCGCTGGTTGCCACGGACTCAGTGGGCCGAAGGACCAGTTTCCACGCTGTATCTCTAAAATAAACTGAAGTAAAAGGTGGAATACATTGCTCAAACAAGGTATGTTCACTATACTGACAACGTGGATGTAAACTGTGGAGTCAGTGGAACTGAATTGAATAACATTTATTTATCTCTCAGGCTCACATCTTGTGAGTTTCTATATCCAATGCCACAAGTGTAAAATCATTGTTTCATCTTTAGGTCCCTTCATGGGTCTCCTCCATTGTATCTCTCTAATCTAATCACACCCTATATTTCTCTAGAACTTTCCATTCCCTCAGTATGCATTTCCCTATCCCATGAAGGTGAAAAGGAAAAAAACTGAGGCTTCCCCTTCTCTGGTCGGACAATTTGCATTTCAACATCTAAATGTCACAGCTTGTTTAAAAACCTTCTCAATGCCAAAGGTTCTCTCACTCCTTCTCTTTTACCTTTGTGTGCCAATTGTCCAAATCCCTATTAAGAAAGGAGATTGGGGATTGTGTTTCTAACATTAAAGCTATTCCATAAATACAGATGGTTTTAAAATTTATATATCATTTATGATAATTTTAATGTACGAGACCATAAAATGTCTCTTTATCATGTCCTTGGTGCAAACAACAAATATTAATAACCTTAAATATATAGAATGACATTCATGTGCAGCCTACTGTGATCATTAAAGGAGAAGTTATTGTTGAAAATCAAAAATTATGAATACTGTTCCGTTCTTTGAGAATAAATCCTTGAAACTGAACCCTTTTAATGCATTTCTGTGCAATCAGCTGAGGTGTAGAATGAAATAAATGATATGCAGGATTTAGAAACTAATAGTCTAATGTAATATTCATCAAACTGTTTAAATTGGGAGCTGAGCATCAGAAATACCTCATTAGTGGCTGCATGCATGCTGCTCCTTCCATTGTTTGACAGATAACATAACAAAACTTCTGCTTAATAACTAATGAGTGGGATTTACAAATGAAAAATTACATTGGTTTCCTGTTTTTTCAAGCTGATTAATGAAATATATTTAACAAACGATATAGTGGATGCACCTTCAGCTTTCCCTCTAGTAGCCACTCGCATTTTAAGGAATTAACCCTAATATCCCAATAGGGCGGCACGGTGGCGCAGCGGTAGAGTTGCTGCCTTACAGGGAATGCAGCGCCGGAGACTCAGGTTCGATCCTGACTACGGGCGCCGTCTGTATGGAGTTTGTACGTTCTCCCCGTGACCTGCGTGGGTTTTCTCCGAGATCTTCGGTTTCCTCCCACACTCCAAAGACGTGCAGGTTTGTAGGTTAATTGACTGGGTAAATGTAAAAATTGTCCCTGGTGTGTGTAGGATAGTGTTAATGTGCGGGGATCGCTGGGCGGCGCGGACTTGGTGGGCCGAAAGGGCCTGTTTCCGCGCTGTAGAATCTAAATCTAAATAATCTAAAAATATCCTTATTATAATAAGAATATGGATGTGGTATCGATGCAAAACCACTCCAAAATTAAAGTTTCTTAAATCCATTTCACTAATCATATAGTTATCAAAGGAAGTAGAGTAAAATTAATACTTTTGGAAAAGTCCATGCATATCAATTGAATCATGAATATCACAGGGAGTGTTGATAACATTACCAGGGCTGTTAACTTACATGGGTTGGTGGGGCTAATGGTTTTGGAGAGCTGGATTAACATTGTCTATAACTCTACGTGGTTTAGGGTTACATTTTCAAACTAAGTCAGCTCAGTAATTTCAAAGGTTTTCCAAGACACTAGTCCTGCTGGTGCCAGCCGTAATTGGTACATAAAAAATGACAGGTAGGACATGATTGGGTTAATGGATTAATTATTGGATTAACCATCAGTCTGAAGAAGGGTCCCGACCCAAAACGTCACCCATTCCTTCTCTTCAGAGATGCTGCCTGACCCGCTGAGTTACTCCACATTTTGTGATACATTGGATTAATGGCATCATTTTATTGGTGGTGTGTTTTTTGTTAAACAAAGATACCCTGACTCTCCTCTGTCTCACACAATGATCATGCAATGTCCCAATGTGTGTGTGTTTGAATTTCACTCCTGAATTTCACTCACATTTTCAACCAGTCCCTGCAAACCTGCACTGTCCCTGCCTGCTTCAAGGTCTCCACTATCGTCCCTATACCCAAAAAGACAAAGATCACTGGTCTTAATGACTACAGGCCTGTCGCACTTACCTCTGTAGTCATGAAGACCTTTGAAAGACTTGTGCTGGCCCAGCTGAAAAACATCACAAACCCCCTGCTGGACCCCTTGCAGTTTGCATACAGGGCCAATAGATCGGTGGATGACGCAGTCAACGTAGGCTTGCACTTCATCCTCCAGCACCTAGACCACAAGGGGATCTATGCCAGGATTCTGTTTGTGGACTTTAGCTCTGCTTTTAACACCATTGTGCCAGAGCTACCAAACTACAAACTCTCCCAGCTGACTGTGCCTGAACCCCTCTGTCAGTGAATCATCAACTTCCTGATGGACAGGAAGCAGCATGTGAGACTGGGAAAGCACATCTCGGACCCGCAGACCCTCAGCATAGGAGCTCCGCAAGGCTGCGTACTCTCCCCTCTCCTTTACTCTCTCTACACCAACGACTGCACCTCCACACACTCCTCTGTCAAGCTCCTCAAGTTTGCGGATGACACTACCCTGATTGGACTGATCCAGGATGGGGAGGAATCTGCCTACAGAGGGGAAGTGACACAGCTGGCGTCCTGGTGCCATCGCAACAACCTGGAGCTCAATGCTCTCAAGACAGTGGAACTAATTGTAGACTTTCGAAGAGATCCCTCTCCACTCCCCCCACTTACCATTAAGGAGTTTACTGTAAGGAGTTTGTACGTTCTCCCCGTGACCTGCGTGGGTTTTCTCCGAGATCTTCGGTTTCCTCCCACACTCCAAAGACGTACGGGTATGTAGGTTAATTTGACTGGGTAAATGTTAAAAAAAATTGTCCCTAGTGTGTGTAGGATAGTGTTAATGTGCGGGGATCGCTGGGCGGCGCGGACTTGGTGGGTCGAAAAGGCCTGTTTCCGCGCTGTATATATATGATATGATATGATAACACCATAGTCACATCTGTGGAGTCATTTAAGTTCCTTGGAACCATCATCTCCAGGGACCTTAAATGGGGGGGCCACCATTGACTCCACAGTCAAAAAGGCCCAACAGAGGATGTACTTCCTGCGGCAACTGAGGAAACACAATCTGCCACAGGCAATGATGGTCCAATTCTACACTGCTATCATTGAGTCCGTCCTCACCTTCTCCATCATGGTCTGGTTTGGCTCAGCCACCAAGCACGACATCTGGAGGCTGCAAAGGACAGCTGAGAAGGTTGTTGGCTGCAACCTTCCCCCCATTGACGAACTGTACACTGCAAGGGCCAGGAAGCGAGCGGCCAAGATCATCTCTGACCCCTCTCACCCTGGCCACAAACTCTTCGAAGCACTTCCCTCTGGAAGGCTACTCCAGACTGTCAAAGCAGCCACAGCCAGACATAAAAACAGCTTTTTTCCACGAGTGATAAGTCTACTCAATAACCAAAGTCTGTAGTTTATTTTTTGCTCTGGTTTATTTTCACCCACATGTTTAGACCGTAATTGTGTGTCCTTATTGTTTTGATGTGTTTATGCTTTATTCTTAATTGTTAACTGTACGTTTGTGTTGTCATTTGTGAGTGGAGCACCAAGGCACATTCCTTGTATCTGCATACTTGGCCAATACACTTATTCAAGTCTTATTGCAGTGAGACCAAAGCTGAATCTTGGAATCACAAAACACTTGAAGAAGGCCAAACAAGCCTCCAAACCAACAATGTAGTTTATTTCTTCATCCTTTATCTACATCTTCCACACCTTGGCACATGTTCTTCTTGCAATATTTATTCACTTCACTATCCACAGGCACACGGATATGCAGGGAATGGAGTGATGTAGGTCATTTGCAGGCAGAAGAGATTATTTTAAATTGGCATCGTGTTCGGCACAGACGTCATTGGCTGAACGACCTGTTCCTTTGCTGTATTCAATGTTCTAAATATCCAGTTTGCAATCTTTTTATCTGTCAGCAGCAAATGCTAATATTGTGCTTTTCATGACCATATCCAGATGCTTGTGTCTATTGAGAAAAGTAGTAATCAGAATACCAACTCTGGAGAAGCTGACTACTTCCATCTCTTTAGCTCAAGAAACATCGTGGACCTCAATTCTCTGTTGTCCTCCACAAAGCCACATCCCCTCAATGTTTTGAGCCATGTGGTTTTATTTTACCAACAAGTCACCTCAGTCACACTTATCAAATCCTTTAAAAAAAAAATCTATTTGGTAGACACTTATTTCATTTCTTCCTCAATCCATTCTGTTATTTTCTCAAAGGACTTTATTAAATTTGTCAGACATGACTTATCTTTTATAAATCAGTACTGGCTTTAATTAATTCTCTATCTGTTCTTAATTAATTCTCTTTCTGTCCATTGAATGATATATCAGTCTCAATTAGGAATAAGCTTGTTTTAATCAAAGCTGATGCCGTCTGCATCTAACACAAGGAATGAAAATTCACACTGTCCATTTTAGACAATTAAGCAATAACAAAAAATCAATCTGACATGTTGAAATGAGAAAATGACACGTTTTTCATGTTGTTGCTAAATATTCACCATTTGACTCCTTCTGATATCTTGTCATTTTTAATCCAATTAAAATAATTGCAGAGGATTATTGAGGATAAATGACACAGAAACAGACCACATGGCCCAGCCAGTTCCTACTGACATTGATGCCCCGCTGAAGCCTCCTCCTGTGTTTTCTCATCTAAATCCATCAAGATATCTCTTTATTCACGTCTCTTTCATGTTTATCCAGCCTTCACTTTAACCTATCTACACTAATTGTTACGAACCATTCCCTACGGCAACCAGTCACAAACTCTTACCATTTTTTCGATAAAGAAACTCTTCTGAATTCAACTTTGAGATTTGTTTTCGGTAACTTTGGTAATAGGGTGGCACAGTGGCGCAAAGATGGAGTCGCTGCCTTACAATGCCAGAGACCCGGGTTCGATCCTAACTATGGCTGTTGCCTGTATGGAGTTTGTAAGTTCTCCCTGTGGCTGCGTGGGTTTTCTCCGGGTGCTCCGGTTTTCTCCCACACTCCAAAGATGTGCAGGTTTACAGGTTAATTAGCATCAGTAAATATTGTCCCTGGAGTGTGTAGTATGGTGCTAGTGTATGGGGTGATGGCTGGTCAGGGCAGACTAGGTGGCCAAAGAGCCTGTTTCCGAGCTGTTTCTAAAGTCTAAAGCCCAAAGTCTAAAGACTGTTAGTTTGAAGGCTTCTAGTTATGCTTTTCCTCACTTGGATACTTTCTGATTCATTTTAGCAAAAGTTCTTCGTACTAGTTGAGTTAATTTGCTCTCCCCAGATAGTTTTTATAAACTGTTCACTTTCTCATTGATCTTTGAAACTGTCATAAGCACTATGATTCCAGAAGGATAAAGAAATCAGCTGCTCCTCAGAAAGATTTGCCTCATTATAATATACCCTTCACAATTTAAGGCCATTCCCAAGAGCTCTGCAGCCAATTAACTGCATTTGAAGTGTAGTCATGACCATAAATTTGGAAACATAAGAATTTGTCTGCAATAAATTATCACTAAAAGCCTGAGAGAATAATCCAGAATCATAATTAGAGTCATAGACATGGAGTCATATAGCATGGAAAACAAGCCCTTCGGCCCAACTTGCCCATCCCAACTAACATTTCCCATCTACACTAGTCCCACCTGTCTGCATTTGGCCCATATCCTTATAAACCTGTCCTATCCATGTACCTGTCTAAATGTTTCCTAAACATTGCTCTAGTACCTGCCTCAACAACCTCCTCTGACAGCTCATTACATATACCCACCATCTTTTGTGTGAAGAAGTTACCCTTCATGTTCCTATTAAATCTTTCCCCCTTCACCTTAAACCTATGTCCTCTGGTTCTTGATTCCACTACTCTGGGCAAAAGACTCTGTGTGTCTATCCGATCTATTCCTCTCATGATTGTGTACACAGTAATAGTGAATTCTGCACTGATTACCATGACCGGAAATATAATGTGTTTTGCTGACATTTGTATGGAATGATTTGCCTGACTCCCCTCTCATACAGCTATCCTCTGCTTTGAACAATGGTTGAGTGAAGATCAATGAAAACTCAAGGAGGATAACCTTGCCTTTTATTAACAGCACCTTGCAACCTTTGGATTGATCAATGCATTTATAAGTTCTGATCACAACCTCTGCTCCCATAATATTACACAGTTGGTAATGATTCTGATCACTTACATTAATGAACCTATTAAAAGGGGCAAGATACTAGCTCAGTTGAAATCATACAACACGGACATTTCGTTTTTACAGGAAACGCATCTTAGACATCAAGATCAGACGAGACTGAGGGCGAATTGGATAGGCCAAACATTTCACTCTTCATTTACTTCCAAATCTAGAGGCACTGCAATCATTATTCGTAAAGGAATTCCATTTAAATCAAAGAATACTATATCAGATAAGGAAGGGAGATACCTTATAGTAGCAGGAGAGATCAATAATACGCCAATTACGCTGGTAAACATATATGCGCCTAATTTTGATAACCCTCAGTTTTTTAATAAAATTCTGAATATAATTGCAGAATTTAATTATCAAAATGTTATAATTGGAGGAGATTTTAACTGTGTTTTAGACCCTTATCTAGATAAATCGATGCAAAAAAAAAAAGGTAATCTGAAATCTAAAACCAGTGAACTCTTACACACATATATGGAAAACACAAATATAGCAGATGTGTGGAGGATTGCAAATCCGACGGGAAGGGATTATTCGTTTTATTCAACGGTGCATAAAACATACTCACGGATAGACTATTTTCTTGTGGATACAAAATTAATTCCGCATTCTATGAACCCTAAATACCACATAAATGCGATCTCAGACCACTCTCCGTTAACTTTTGTTTTAAAATTAGAAGGAATGTCTATGAATAAATCATTTTGGAGGTTTAACTCGCAAATTTTAAAAGACCCACAAGGGAGTATATATCTAAAAAAACAGATGGACCTATTTTTTGAGATAAATGATACACCAGATATATCCCCCACGTTATTATGGGAATCCTTCAAAGCATTTATTAGAGGAGTCATTATTTCATTTCAAGCTTATCAAAATAAAAAGAATAAGAATGATCAAAGACATTTAGAAGAACAAATAAAACAATTAGATACAGATAATGCTAAAGATCCAACTATGGATAAACATAATAAAATCCTATTATTGAAATTCAAGCTAAATAAATTATTGTCAGAGAAAGTTATAACACTATTTCAAATTATAAAACAAGAACACTTCGAATTTGGGGACAAACCCCACAAACTTCTAGCACGCCAATTGAAAAAACGGGAAAAAGAAAATGCAATACTAAAGATTAAATCAGATAGAGGGGAATTATTAACATTACCCAAGGATATTAATAAAAGATTTGCTCAATTTTACCAGAATCTATACACATCTAAAACGTTAATAGACAATAATAAAATTTCAGAATTCCTAGATAATTGTAACCTACCACAATTAGCACTGAGGGAACAAGAGGAACTGGGAGCACAAATTACTTCGAAGGAGATAGAAGACACAATAAAAACACTAAAGAATGGAAAAACACCAGGACCAGACGGATTCAGCAATGAATTTTATAAAGCATTTTACGACATAGTTATTCCACGATTACAGAAAATGTATACATATGCTTTTAAAGAGCAAAGCTTACCTGAAACACTAGCAGAATCAACGATTATATTAATACTTAAAAAAGATAAAAATATAGAAGAACCAGGATCATATAGAGCTATTGCTTTGTTAAATACGGATCAAAAAATAATAGCGAAAACACTAGCCAGTAGACTAAGCAGGTACGTTAGTAGACTAATAAATGAGGATCAAACAGGATTTATATCTAAGAGACACTCATTCAATAATTTGAGACGTTTGCTTAACATAATGCACTCACATAAACCTCATGACCAAGAGTTATCTATCATCTCACTGGATGCAGAAAAAGCGTTTGATCAAGTAGAATGGGATTATATGATTAAAGTATTGCAAAAATTTCAATTGGGAGAGAACTTTATCGCATGGATAAAATTATTATATAACAAACCTACGGCTAGAATATTAACGAATAATATATTATCCTCGAAATTTGAACTATCAAGGGGCAATAGACAAGGATGTTCATTATCACCGTTGTTATTCGCTTTGGTAATTGAACCCCTTGCTGAAAAAATAAGAACACACTCGGATATTTATGGTTATAACACAAAATATACGAATAACAAAATATCCCTATATGCCGATGATGTACTACTGTACATCACAAAACCACAAATTAGTATACCAAACATATTAAATTTAATTGAGGATTTTGGATCCTTTTCAGGATATAGAATAAATTGGAACAAAAGTGAAATTATGTCGATAAATCCAAAAGACTCAACACACCTCCGGAAATTCCCTTTTAAAATAGCTACAGAAAAATTCAAATATTTGGGAATTGAAATTACTAGAAATTACCAGGATATGTTTAAAGCCAATTATAATCCCTTACTTAAGAAATTAAATAATTTGATTAAATTCTGGAAAACACTTCCGATGTCCTTAATAGGCAGAATAAATGCTATAAAAATGATTTTCTTACCACAAATCCTATACCTATTTCAATCAATACCTATATATCTCCCTAAAAGGTTTTTCAAAAAATTGGACTCAGACATTACAAATTTTATATGGGATTATAAATCCCATAGAATACAAATAGCACACCTTAATAAACGAAAAGAGTTGGGGGGTCTAGCGCTCCCTAACTTTATGTATTATAATTGGGCAGTAAATATTAAAAATATGATTCACCTGCTGGACAATTCTGCCCATCAGGCGGCTTGGATCTTAATGGAAAAAGGGGACTGCTCCCCGAGTAATATAGGAGCGACTATCCTCTCACCAATAAATCTGAATAATAAAAATTATAATAAAAATCCAATTATACATAGCACAATTAGAACATGGAAACAAATAAAACAGAATCTAAAATTAAGAAACTTATCTCTTTTAATACCAATAGTCAATAATCCATCGTTTAAACCATCAATTATAGACAAATCATTTATACAATGGGAAAGAATGGGAATCAAATCGCTCGAAGATTTGTATGAATTGGGAAAATTACTATCATTTCAACAAATACAACTGAAATATAATTTGAAAAATAACCAATATTTTAAATATCTTCAAATTCGTGATTATCTGAAAAAATATACAAAAGATTATTATAATATGCCTTCCGACTTACTGGATGAAGCAATGAAGACAAAGGCGGAATCAGCTAATCTAATATCGTATTTATATAATATCATTTTAAACATAGCAATACCCACAACAGATGGAATTAGAAGAGACTGGGAACAAGATTTAGCTATAAAAATTTCAAAAGAGAGTTGGGATAATCATTTACTACAGGTGCATAAATGTTCGATCAACGTACGACATACGCTCATCCAATTCAAAACATTACATAGATTATATTATTCAAAAACTAAATTAAATAAAATCTTCCCGAATGTTTCACCAATTTGTGATAAATGTCTGTGTCAAGAAGCTACTATAGCGCATTCTTTTGTTTTTTGTACAAAAATCCAAAAATTCTGGTATGAAATATTTGATATTTTTTCAAAATTAATCAAAATAAAACTGGTACCAAAACCAGAATGGATCATTTTTGGAATATCGGAAGGTAACCCTGAATTAAACGTGTTTCAGAAGAATTTATTTAATTACGGGCTAATAATGGGAAAAAAGCTCATACTGAAATTCTGGAAAAATGCGCCCACACCAACAATAAAAATGTGGATATCAAATATGTTTGAAACACTACATTTGGAAGAGATGAGATTCCTCTTAGCAGGTAAAGCAGACCAATTCCAAAAGACGTGGTCTACGTTTTTGGACCTATTACAAGCATGAGGTGCAATAGTAATTTTACAAAGAAATAAATAAATAAATGGTATCAGGACCTGGTAACGGGAGGTAAAACAACAAAACAGACTTGGTTGGTAGTCCCCTTCCTGCGGAGTTTAATGTTATAATAGAGCGATTGTTTCTACCCCTTTTTTTTTTTTTTCTTTCTTTTCTAGGGTCTACTTTCTTACTTTACTTCCTTCTCTACTTCTTTTCCAAGGGGCTTTCTTTTCCCAACACTCTCTTGCACTTCACGACTCTTGCGCACTTTCTTTCCTTACTTCTTTACTTCTATCTTTTTCTTAAAGCTCAAAAAAATGAAGCGGTATAAAAAATGTATTAAGATATATCTGTTGTATTATTGTAATTTACCGTACTTTTAATAAAAATATTTAAATGTTTCCTAAACATTGCTCTAGTACCTGCCTCAACAACCTCCTCTGACAGCTCATTACATATACCCACCATCTTTTGTGTGAAGAAGTTACCCTTCATGTTCCTATTAAATCTTTCCCCCTTCACCTTAAACCTATGTCCTCTGGTTCTTGATTCCACTACTCTGGGCAAAAGACTCTGTGTGTCTATCCGATCTATTCCTCTCATGATTGTGTACACAGTAATAGTGAATTCTGCACTGATTACCATGACCGGAAATATAATGTGTTTTGCTGACATTTGTATGGAATGATTTGCCTGACTCCCCTCTCATACAGCTATCCTCTGCTTTGAACAATGGTTGAGTGAAGATCAATGAAAACTCAAGGAGGATAACCTTGCCTTTTATTAACAGCACCTTGCAACCTTTGGATTGATCAATGCATTTATAAGTTCTGATCACAACCTCTGCTCCCATAATATTACACAGTTGGTAATGATTCTGATCACTTACATCATCTACACATCCTTTCAGATGGCTTTTGACCGTTCACTTGATCTGTTGCCACCCTCCTTTTACTTTGCTCCATTGTCCTTTCAGTCACTTCATCTCTTGAGATTACTTTCATTTTTGTTTTTTTTCTCCTCTCCTCCCTTTGTCTTTCCATCAGAATTTAAAGTAATTGAAAAGTATCATACTGTTGTTTCACCAAAGATAGAGGCCTTGTAGCCTATTGAAAGCCATGCCAACTCTTTATACAAGGCATACAGTTAATCATACTGTATGCTGCCTGTCCCGCTGAGTTACTCCAGCATTTTGTGTCTACCTTCGATTTAAACCAGCATCTGCAGTTCTTTCCTGCACATACAGTACAGTTAATCAAATTCCCATGGCCCTTCAGACCTATTTCACTCGAGTAATTATCCAAATTCTTTTGAAAGCCACAAATGAATCTGCGTTCCCACATTCTCAGACATAGTATTCCAGATCCTAGCCATTTGCAGTATGCATCTAAATTTAGTTGTGTTTTTTTTAAGTGCTTTTTGACAATCATCATAAATTTATGCCTTTTGGGTTCTTGACCCTTTCACTAAAGGTTTCAGACTTATGATGTTACAAGAAGTCATTAGCTTTGTGTTGATGACTTCTTGAATGGCTATTGATCTAAAAGGTTAACCTGGTTCCAGTCTCTAAGACATTGCCTGACGCACGTACATTATTGCAGTATCTATTTCCACCATCTTTTGCTTCCACCAAAGGTTCCTCTCTATAATAGCCTCCTGATGTAAAAACTTTTCTGGTGATCTTCCATTGTTCCAGCATAAATAACATCTTCTTCAGCTTATCTCTGGTTCCTCACCAAGTGATCTTTACTGCACCTTTTCTCAAGGCTTAACATTCTCCCAAAGGCTGTACCGGGAATATTCTCTTTGAAATCGTCTTTTATAATTTGTTTCCTGTCTCCGTAAAATCTGACTGCAGGACTTTGCCCTTCTTTCGTCACTGATGTTGATATGAACCGTGTCCATATGCTATTTTTTCTATTTAATAAACTTCTGACACTGCCTGGTCATATCATTGACCTTGTAGCCACAAGACACCTCATGGCTATCGACGCACCTGTCTGCTCCCTAAAATGTTGAATCCCCTGCCATTAAACATTCCCCATTTTCCTTCCTCTCTATGTTCCACCTGAGCTATCCCTGGCATCATGGACTTGGAACTGTTGGTGCTCCCAAGTGGAGCTATTGGGGTCCTCAGTATGCAGAGTTGGGAGTTCACTAAGCACATGACATTCAGAAGCATTAATAAAAGTATTAACGTTATACAATTAATTAATAACACCCTACAAATTGAAAACTCAATCGCTTAAAACATTGTAAAATAATTTAAAACATTTAGGGCAGCATGGTGGCACAGCGGTAGAGTTGCTGCCTTACAGCACCAAAGACCCGAGTTTCATCCTGACTATAAATGCCGGCTGTATGGAGTTGTTACGTTCTTCCCGTGACCGCGTGGGTTTTCTCAGAGATCTTCAGTTTCCTTCCACATTCCAAAGACTTACAGGTTTGTAGGCTAACTGGCTTGGTAAAATTGTGTAAAAACAATTGTCCATTGTGTGTGTAGGATAGTGTTATGGTGCGGGGATCGCTGGTCGGCACGGACTTGGTGGGCCGAAGGGCCTGTTTCCATGCTGTATCTCTTAAACTAAGCTAAACTAAAATTAAAACAACCCAAAAATAGGCCGTCTCATGTTTATCTTCCTTGCTGCCTCTGTTTCCCTTTAAAATGAATGTGCTCGCATTTTGTTAACCAGATGCAGCCAGTGCAGGTTCTGCATGCACACTCTCTGGCAGAAGTGCAGGGGGATTTCACAGGTTCACCGCCACTGAGCTCCATATGGACTCAATTTGGGATATGCAAGAGAGTAATTTGCTGGCACCCACAAAAATAAATGGCTACAGTTCAGAATTAACTCAGTATTTCCCAGCATGCTATTCGACAATTACTCCGGCCCAAAACGTCTCCAGTACATTCCCTCCCCAGATATTGCCTGACCTATTACTACAACCATCAGGCTGTTAAATGCTACAACCTCCATATAGGCTTTGAACTTCTAGACGTGGAGACATTATTTTTGGCTTTGCACTATTATTGACTATATATTTTTCTGTTTATATTTATATCTACTAAACTTTTTGTTGTGTATTACGGGCTTTACAGAGTAATATGTTTACATATCTGTTATGCTGTTACAAGTAAACAGTCATTGTTCTGTTTCAGGACATATGACAATAAAACCCTCTTGACTCTTGACCTGCTGAGTTCCTCCAGCACTTTGTGTTTTTCTTAAGATTCCAGCATCTGCAGTTTGTTGTGTCTCCAGTACCTGGAGTTTTTCTCTCCATAGGTGCTGCCTGACCTGCTGAATATTTACTACATTTTGTCAGCTTTCTAAGTTCGTGACGTCTGGGCAATAGGGCGAGTTGGAATCTGTTTTTCATACACCTTAGGTGTTGGATTACCTGGAGGTGGCCATGCTGATGTCTATGTTTGTGAAGCAACATCTTTTTATTTGGGAGGCTGAAACATGGGAGGTGAAAATGGGAACAGATAACCAAAAATCACATTTTGAAAAAACTCTTCTGGCAAATAGAAATTACAGGTTAAAATTCCCAAGCTAGATCAGCTCAGAAATAGCTGAGGAGTGTGCACAGGGTCATTGTCTATTCAGGGGAAAGAATACATCGAATAAATCTTTTGACTGAACTCGAATCTTATAAGGGCCTGCCAGCCATCTGTTAATGTAAAGATCTTTCTGCTGTCACACCGCTCCACCAATATGTCAGTTTCCACACTCTTCAACAGTAATATATGCAGTCCAGCATACTTTGTAGTTAAGCAGATGATGACAGGACTTCCCATTTCAATTGTCAGAAATTGTCTTGTGTTACATTGTGACAATTTCCATAGGGTTCTGTCAGCATTGTTTCAACTGCTGTCTGGTTTTATATCTGAGATGGTTTGAAATTGTGTTTTCATCGGATGTATCACTGTTGTTAAAAGAGTTGGAGTTTGACGAACTATTACAATGGTGGAGGGGTCTGTTCATTCCTGGATGGATAAGGTCAGGCCTAGAATACTGGGGTTTGGATGAAGAGATCAGCATTTTCATTATTACATCCTTCACTTTTACAATACTAAAATGCTCAGCATTAGCTGAATCCTTACTTTCCATTCACGCACCAAATAATCTCTCCTTCCTTCAAGAAAAGGATATTGTATGATTGCAGTCAGCCCAAAGCTGATTCACCAGTAGAATCCCTGTGTTGAGAGGGTTGTCCAACAAAAAAAGGCACGGAGCGTTTGTGTCTGTATTCCTCAGAGTTTAGAAGAATAACTTTAAAATCATCAGGCGATTTGAGATAGAGTCATAGAGTCATAGAGTGATACAGTGTCAGAACAGGCCCTACAGCCCAACTCGCGCACACCGGCCAACAATGTCCCACTTGCCCGCGCTTGGTCCATATCTATTCAAACCTGTCCTATCCATGTACCTGTCTAACTGTTTCTTAAACGATGGGATAGTCCCAGCATCAACTACCTCCTCTGGCAGCTTGTTCCATACACTCACCACCCTTTGTGTGAAAACATTACCCCTCAGATTCTTCTTAAATCTTTTCCCCTTCACCTTGAACCTATATCCTCTGGTCCTCGATTCCCCTACTCTGGGCAAAAGACTCTGTGCATCTACCCGATCCATTCCTCTCACAATTTTGTATACCTCTATAAGATCTCCCCTCATCCTCCTGTGCTCCATGGAATAGAGACCCAGCCTACTCAACCTCTCCCTATAGCTCACACCCTCTAGTCCTGGCAACATCATCGTAAATCTTTTCTGAACCCTTGCAAGCTTGACAATATCTTTCCTATAACATGGTGCCCAGAACTGAACACAATATTCTAAATGCGGTCTCACCAACGTCTTATATAACTGCAACATGACCTCCCAACTTCTATACTCAATACTGTGACTGATGAAGGCCAAAGTGCCAAAAGCCTTTTTGACCACCTTATCTACCTGCCACTCGCCCTTCAAGGAACCATGCACCTGTACTGCTAGATCCCTCTGGTCTACAACACTACCTAGAGGCCCAGCATTTACTGTGTAGGTCCTGCCCTTGTTCGACATCACAAAATGCACCACCTCACACTTTTCTGCAATAAATTCCATCAACCATTCCTCTGCCCACCTGGCCAATCGATCCAGATCCTGCTGCAATTTTTCACAGCCATCTTCACTATCTGCGAAACCACTCACTTTTGTATCATCAGCAAACTTGCTAATCTTGCCCTGTATGTTCTCATCCAAATCATTGATGTAGATGACAAACAGTAATGGGCCCAGCACCGAACCCTGAGGCACACCACTAGTCACAGGCCTCCAGTCTGAGAAGCAACCTTCCCCCATCACCCTCTGCTTCCTTCTATGGAGCCAATTTGCTACCCATTTAGCTATCTCTCCTTGGATACCATGATGGTTGATATCGAAAGATTTTACTGGTGGGAGAGTCATAAACGAGGAGACAGTTACAAAATAAGGCGAGAGTCATTTAAAAGTAAAGTGACGAGATATTTCTTCTATCAGAGGGAACTAACTTCCACGGTCTTTAATCTAGATGCTCCCTGCAATGTGGTAGAGTGATCCGAATTACAGTGCTGCTTGGAGCTATGGTGTAAACAAATAGCTTATGACTTTGATACCATTACCAGTCTACACGTGTCAGGCAGAGGAAACAGATCTACACCTGCTTTGGCAGCAAAATAACAGGCTGGACATGGTATAATAGTTCTGCAATTATAGAACAGGTTGTCATCCTTGATTTTTTATTAAATGCGAGGGAGAATAGAAACGGCCAATGATGAAGGGATGAAGATTTCAATTGGGGAGGGGTTGGAGGGCAATTGTCAGTTCAGGGATAAACAAGAGCTTGAAGGGACTTCAACCTAAAAGTACAGTGAGTGAGTATAATTCAGTGAGGGCAAAGATATGTGGTCTGACCAGTGCCTTATAAAGCCTCAGGATTACATTCCTGCTTTTATATTCTCGTCCTCTTGAAATGAATGCTAACATTACATTTGCCGTCCTTACTACCAATTCAAGTTGCAAATTAACCATTTGGAAATCCTGCACCAGCACTCCCTGTCCCTTGCACCTTTGATTTCTGTATCCTCTCCTTATTAAGAAAAGAGTCTATGTTTTTATTTCGACTACCAAAGTGAATGACAGCACATTTTTCCATGCTGTGTTCTATCTGCCACTTATTTGCCCACTCCCCCAACCTGCAGACTTTCTGCTTCCTCTACACTACCTGCCCCTCCATCTATCTCCATATCATCTGCAAACTTGGCCACAAAGCCATCAATTCCATCATCCAAATTGTTAATATACAACATGAAAAGTAGTGGACCCAACACTGCCCCCTTTGGAACCGGCAGCCAACCAGAAAAAGCCCCCTATATTCTCAATCTTCACCGGCCATCCAGCCAATCTGCTATCCATGGTAGTATCTTCCCTCTAATACCGTGGGCTCTCATCATGTTTCGCAGACTCACGTGCATCCCTTATCAACTGTGAGTGACGAACCATGAAACTGGCATGTATTGTGAGCGCAATTGTGTCATAAGATTTCATTTGCACCTTGTTCCTTGAAAACACATGTCTCTGCGGCTGGATACATAAAACATACAAAGAACAGCACAGCACATGAACAGGTCCTATGGCCCACAATGTCCATTGCATACATGATGCCACATTAAACTAATTTCCTCTGCCTGCGTGTGATCCATATCCCTCCATATCCTTGTGTCTGTGTAAAAGCCTCTTAAATGCCATTATCGTGTCTGGCACCACCACCATCTCTGGCAGCACATTCCTGTATCAAGGGCTTGTCCCGCACATCTCCTTTAAATCTTGCTCCTCTCACCTTAAAGCTATGCCTTCTAGTCCTTAACATTTAAGAGTCAGGAAGTCATGATGCAGCTCTATATGACTTTAGTTAGGCTGCATTTGGGGTATTACGCGCAGTTCTGGTTGCCCCATTGCAGGAAGGATGTCGAGGCTTTGGAGAGGGTGCAGAGGATGTTTCCCAGAATGCTGCCGAGATTAGAAGGTTTCCGCTACAGGGGGCGGTTGGATTGACTTGGATTGTTTTCTCTGGAAGCTTTTTCCCAGGGTGGAAATGTCCAACACCAGAGCATAGCTATTAGGTGAGAGGGGAATGTTTAATGGAGTTTTTTTTATGCAGAGAGCAGTGGGCGCCTGATATGCATTGCCAGGGAGCAGATACGATAGTAGCATTTAAGAGGCTTTTAGATAGGCACATGGAAGTGCAGAAAATAGAAGGAAATTGATCATGTACAGGCAGATGAGATCAACTTAACTAGGCATCATGTTCTGTACAACCATTGTGGGCAGAAGGGCCCGTTCCTGTGTTATACGGCTCTATCTATGTTCTATCTCCACTCTGGGAACAAGGTTTTGACTCTCTACACTATCTGTGTCTCTCATCATTTTATATGCTTCTTCCAGGTCTCCTCCGATGTGATTAACACAGCTTAACAACACCATGATTCAACATTGGTTTAACACAGCAAGGTGACACTGAGAAAAGAGAGGAGAAATGTGCTGGAAAAAATAAATTGCAATCTCCAGCAGACCTCTGACGAGGCATGATTTTAGTATTTACATAATAAAACATTGTAAGTTACATTGGAAAATTTTCAGAAGTACTTGCTGTGTTTTATAGCGATATTTTCTTTCCGACTGAGTAGTCATGTTTTGATAGAAGTTAGCTGGTTGGAATGAAACTTAAAGGGAGTGATAATAGTGACAATGATCTGCTGTTATTTTGGTTGGTTGCTGGAGGCAGGATTCAGCAGTCATGAGAATCAGATCAAGGTTAGTGGGGATAGAGGTTCAATATGAAATAGCTAATAATATGCTCGTAAATAAAGATGGTTGTTTCAAATCAATCTCAGATTTGAATCAAATCAATTCTTCTGAAATATTTGCATTTGATATTTTTTCAGTGAAATTCAAGATGGAGAGAGTATATTGTTGGCAAGTAATGTGTGATTTCTTTTGGGCTATTTTCTGACTAAGGTTGATGCTAATTAATAGCTACCCAATTACCAGAGTGAGAGCAATGTGGGAATAGCTGATAATGATTTAGATAGAAGTGTTTGTTTATTTGCCACATCTTGTGGTATTTTACTTAATTAGTGGCAGAATTAAATGTGTTTGCAATGCTGCATGTGTGATGATTTGTAGTCTATTGATTCCTTAATGTGCTAAATTAGTTACCAAGGAAGAAACCGTGGTTTGGGGTATGTATGGCAGAGTTCACTGTTGCACTAATTAAAAAAGGCTGGAGAGTTTCAAATTAGATTTTTTTGGGCTGAGATCTGAATCTGATTAAAAGCAGACTGCAACAATAACCCATGAATGCCATTGTATTCAGGAGATCATTTTCTCCAATTTGCAAATTATCTGAAGTCACTGGCCATTTTTATACTCTTACTGCAGTCAGTGTATGTTTGATTTGCAGTAATATTTAATTTATATTTCTTCCTTTAGGTCAGTCGGGATCATTGTACATTGGGGGATTACTGTGTTGGTACTCTTTAATTTAGCTTAGAGATACAGCAAAGAAACAGGCCCCTTGACTCAACAAGTCCACGTCGACCACCCGTTCATACCAGTTCTATATTACCCCGCTTTCTCATCCACTCCCTGCACGTAGGGAGCAATATTTATTTTTACAGAGACCTATTAACCTACAAACCCACAAGCCTTTGTGATGTGGGAGAAAACCAGAGCATTTGGAGGTAACCTGCTCACAGGGAGAATGTGAAAACTCCACATGGACAGCAGCCGAGGTCAGGATCGAACCCAGCTTTTCTTTCAATAAAGGTCAACATACCTTTTGCCTTCTTAATTGTATGCTATACTTACATGTCAGCTTTCAGTAACAAGAAGAGCTAAGTTCATTCTCCACCCCAAAAGGCTAAGCTAATGTTTTGATCCACCATGGGTACCTAAAGCAGCTCACTGGTGACAATTGTTTTCATTAAAGATCTGAGTGCTTTATTTTATTGCTGTAGATTGTTCTACAGGTACTGGGATGAAAGGCTGTAACATAAAAAAACATTTGGGTTGAACTGGATCTCTCACATATGTATACCTTTACTGTAAGAATGAACTGAATTATTACCAGACGTGGTAAAGTTTTATTAAATTCATAAACTACTTTTTCTGCAGTGGACCATACTGTACAGAATAACATTTTGAGATTGTTTATTAATTCAATTGGTGTGACCTATGATTGAATTACATTACAAAATAAAGAACCTGTGATAGACACAAAATGATGGAGTATCTCAGCGGGTCTGGAAGTATATCTGGAGAAAAGGAATAGGTGATGTTTCAGGTTGAGACCCTTCTTAAGACTGAGTCAGGCGAGAGGGAAAATAGAGGTATGAAAAGGTCCAAAGAACAAAAGAATGAAAGGCATGAAAAGAACAAATCAAGGCCAGCAAGGTTGATCAAAGAAAGGTGGAGCCCACAATGGTCCATTGTTGGCTGTGGAAGAAGTGACAATGAGGGGTTACAAACAGTGAAACTAAGCAGGACGACATTCAGTAGGATGAATAGAGTGGGGGAGGGATGGAGAGAGAGTGATTGCAAGGTTACTGAAAATGAGAGAAATTAATATTCATACTGCTGGGTTGTAAGCTGCCCAAGTGAAATATGAGGTGCTCTTCCTCCAATTTGCATTGAACCTGTGGTGTTATGCCACTTTGGTGTATGGTGTTACAGAGTGACTTCTGTCCATCTGACCAATATTGGGAGGCAGATGAATTGTCCCTTCACAAGCTTCACTAATTCTTTTTGTAGCTCTATTTCATCAACACATTACCCTTCCTCAGATTGTATTTTGTTCATTCACAATGGTTAAATGCCAAGAAAAGATCAAAGCATCTCAACATAATGAATTCAGAAGTGAAATGTTTATTGCTCAGACTCTAGGAAAAATAATACATGATTAATATATCATCTGAGATTACAACTGACTTTGGATTTAAAGGCTAAATTGGGTGCACCATGTAGCTTACACTTTCATTACAAACATTAATTCAAAATACATTTTTAAATAAATCCAAAGCTTTTCATGATTAAATAGCTAAAACGGCATGATGACCAACAATAAAAATAAAATTGGACCTGATGCATTAAGGAAGGTCCATGTTCCATCCTCATTGAAGTTGCATGTTCTGGTGACGGTATTTGAATAAATGTTATGACGTTGTAGAAAATAAAGTCTCAAAAGCATAATAAAGATTTTTTTTCTTATTGAAACAAGCTCTGATAAAAGGTTAATTTATTTTTATATTTGCTCAGTTTATTGATGATACATTTATAGTTTATGCAGCTGGGATTCCAAAGGGACATTATTAGGTTAATGAGATCTTGATGACTCCTTAATTGATTTGCATTTCTTCTCCAGTCCTGAAAATAGGGGAACTAAAATTAGAAAATCTGGAATACAAAGACATATATTGTATTAAAAGTCCAAAGTTTAAAAGTCCAAAGTAAGTTTAGGATTGAATTTCCTTTTGCTGCCATTTTAGAGTCAAGTTGGGCTTCCGCTTGGTGTTTTGAATAATTCCAGTCTGAATCATATAATTCCTCGATAGGTCTGTTATGGGCGAGAGCTCAGCAGGATAAGTCGGGGAGTGATGCAGTTCAACAGACATAGAGGTAGCTCCAGAAGAGATCAAAGGTAGGATTAAAGGGGTCACACAGATCTCCAAAGATTGCACCAGTGCTCCTGTTGAAGGTTTTAATGATGCCTAGAACCTTGAGCAACTAAGGAGAAATAGGATGGGGCACCATCCCCAAGACCACTCTTCTATTACCTCTTACAAGCTCTCACACTTGCCAGGATTAAATTCTGTCTGCTGTTTCTCCACCCATATTGATCTCTATCCTGCTGTATCCTTCTTCATTGCCTGCAACTCTACCAATTTTGCCGTTTTCAAACTTATTAACTGTCCCATTTACATTTTCCTCCAATATAAATTTATATAAATCACAAACGACAGAGGTTCCAGCACTGTTCCCTACAAGCACCACTTCTTGCAGACCTTCAGCCAGCATAACACCTTCCACCACTACTCTCTGTGTTCCATGGGTAAGCCAGTTGTAAATCCAAACTCTCAAGTCACCTTGAATTCCATGGATCTCAATCTACTGGATCAGACCTTGAGGGACCTTGACAAATGCTTCACTGAAGTCCCTGTAGACAACATCCACTACACTACCCTCATCAACCATCTTTGTCACCTCTTCATTATTCGCAAACAAGTTAGTAAGAGATGACATACCACACAAAGCCATGCTGATTGTCCATTTTCAAATGCCAGTAAATCCTATCCCTAAGAATCCTCTCCATTATCTTCCCTACCATTAATGTGAGGCTTGCTGGCTTTTAATTTTCTGGATTATCCTTGTATCCGTTCTTAAACAAAGGAGCAACATTGGCTACTCTCCAGTTCTCCGAGACCTTGGCTGTGGCTAGAGAGGATACAAAGATCTTTACCAAGGCTCCAGCAATCTCCTCTCCTGTCTCTCTCAATGACCTGGAATAGATCCCATCTATCCCTTCGATCCCATCCAGATCCCATCCCAAGAGGTTTAGATGGAGCAGAATTTGTTGGGAGCATTCAAGACTTAACTCTCTTAATGGTGTTTTATCAATATTTATGATCTGCAAGCAAGCCAACACCATCTCCATCTTGATCTCAAAAGGCACTTGCATATTAGAATACCCCACGCTATCATCCATGTTTTTCCCCTTGGTGAATACTCATTTAGTGTCTTGACTTTTTCATCCATCTACAAGCATAAATTCCCTCCTTTAGCTCTGAGTGGTTCTACCTTCTCCCAAGTGATCCTCTTGATTTTATTGTAAGTACAAACTGCCTATCTTTAATCTGAGTGATTCCTGGCTTGAGTTTGTTCCTGCTCTCTTCATATTCCTTAAACGCCCTGTCTGATATCATCTTCCTAAACCTTACATTTTCTCATGCTCTTTTAACATAAAACATATAGCCACACAAGGTTCCCTTACCTTGCCAACTTTGTCTCTCTTACTTACTGGGACACCTTTGTCCTGATCTCTGATCAGATGGTCTTTAAATGACTTTCACTGGTCAGATGTGGAGTTGCCCAGTAACAACAGTTTCCAATTTACTCCACCAGGCTACTAATATTGCAGTAATTTGGCCTTCCCCAATTTAGTTTCCCCAAAGGCTAGACTTAGCTCTATTCATAACTACTTTAAAGTGTATAGAGTTGTGATCACTGTTTCCAAAATGGTTCCCACTGAAACATTGGTCAACTGGCTAGAGTCCGGTATACATGGTCTAGTGAGGTCCCTCCTCAAGTTGGACTATTCACATCCTGCTTCAAGTAACCATCTTGATTGCACCCAACACATTCTGCCCCATCTAAACTGCTTATAATTTTCTGGATTATCCTTATATCCGTTCTGCCCCAGTGAAACTGAGGTTAAGGTCACCCATTACAACACAAATGATGCTTTCGCATCTTTCCAAAATCTGTTTCCATATTCGTTCCCTTTTGTTTGCAAATAATAGATTGAAAGTCAAGCAGTTAAGGAAGAGGTCGAGCTGAACTTCAATCATTTCTTAGATTCTAGCAGACACCAAACTATGTAATGTGAAGTGTGCAAAAAAATTTGTGAAAATCTGTATTGTTACTGTATGTCTGCATGGAGAGGAATTACTGAGAAGAAAAGCTTTGAAGATAAAAGAACGCATCCATTTACAGATTTTTCACACTCTCTAACAGAGCTGCTACATAAATATTTGCAAATTTGAAAGCTTCAATCTATACGCTAACATATGCAAGACCAGTTGGTTCTGAGCATCCTGCCATATGAGGAGACAGACAAAGTAGATCATTAGATGGTATGACAATAAGCAAGTAATAGAAACATAGAAACATAGAAAATAGGTGCAGGAGTAGGCCATTCGGCCCTTCGAGCCAGTACCGCCATTCAATATGATCATGGCTGATCATCCAAAATCAGTACCCCATTCTGGCTTTTTCCCCATGTCCCTTGATTCCCTTCTCCCTAAGATCTAAATCTAACTCTCTCTTGAATACATCCAGTGAATTGGCCTCCACTGCCTTCTGTGGTAAAGAATTCCACAGATTCACAACTCTCTGAGTGAAAAAGTTTTCCTCGTCTCAGTAAACTGCATTGAAAGAATTAACACATAGGTTATAAGTAATATACATACCTTCTATAAAGAAATAAAACTGGAAACATTTCTGACATGGATATCGAGAGGTTTGCCGATAAGGCTAAAGTGGGTGGTACCATAGACAGTGAAGGTGGTATCAAAAACTATGACAAGATTTTGATCAGCTGGGCAAGTGGGCTGAGGAATTTAATGCAGATAGACAGCAAAATGTTGCATTTTGGGAAGTCAAACCAGGACATTCACAATGAATGATAGGGCCTGGGAAGTGTTGTAGAGCAGAGAGATCTAAGAGTACAAGTACATAGTTCTTTGAAAGTGGTGTCACAGGTGGTACAGAAGGCTTTTTGTACATTGGCTTTCATTGGTTAGGGTATTGACTGTAGAAGTTGAGATGAGAATGTAAAATGACTTCTGAACCTGTGACCTTTCCTGCTAGATTTCCTGCTGGGGCTTTATAAGGCGCTGGTCAGACTGTATTTGCAGTATTGTGAGAAGTTTTCAGCCCAGCTATAATTGAATGATGGAGTAAACTCGATGGGCCGAATGGCCTAATGCTGTTCCTGTGTATTCTGAACTTGTGAGATGATTTATTACAGTTGTACAAGACATTGGTGAGGCTGCATTGAAAGTATTGCGTGCACTTTTGGTCACCCTGCAATAGGAATGATGTTCTTAAGCTGGGAAGAGTGCAGAGAAGAGTTACAAGAATGTTGCCAGGACTTGAGGGACTGAGCTATAGGGAATGATTGGGCAAGCTAGAATTGTATTCCTTGTAGGAGACTATGGGCTGATCTTATACAGGTGTATAAAATGATAGGGTGCATGCACAGAGTCTTTTACTCAGGGTATATGAATCTAGAACCAGAGAACATGGATTTAAGGTGAGAGGGAAAAGTTTTAATAGGAACTTAAGGGCGACTTATTCACTCAGATGGTGGTGGGTATATGGAACAAATTTCACAGGAGGCAGTAGAGGCAGCTACTATAATGGCATTTAAAAGACATGGACAGGTAAATGGACAGGAAGGTTTGGAGGGTTGTGGGCAAAGGGATTGGTGTAGTTGTGCACGTTGGTCGGCTGCTTCCATGCTGCATGTCAATGACTCTGAGGTTCAAAATGATGTTAGCTCAAAGGTAAGGCACATGGTGTTGCCAAAAAGGGCAGTTAGTCTAAGGAATTGAAAAATGTTAGATTTCAGCAAAGGAGGACCAAAGCATTGATGAGGAAAACAAAGAATTTATGAGAGATCTGTGGAGGAACGTGATAATAAACTGCCAAAGCTTGGAGAGTACCTGGAATGTGTTGCCAGGAATGACGGGTGGATGCAGATATGATAGAGATATTTCAAAGGCTCTTAGCTTGACACATAGACATGCCGGGTTATGGAAGAATATGGATAATGTCCAGATAACCTGACATTGTATTCAGCACCGACATATTGGTCTGAAGGATCTGTTCCAGCGTGTATTACAGTATAGCAAAGGGGATTACAGAGGCATGAGGCAGGAGCTGGCCAGAATTGACTGGAAGGAGGCCCTCGCAGGGAAGACGGTGGAACAGCAATGGCAGGTATTCCTGGGAATAATGCAGAAGTTGCAGGATCAATTTATCCCAAAGAGGAGGAAAGATTCCAAGGGGAGTAAGAGGCACCCGTGGCTGACAAGGGAAGTCAAGGACAGCATAAAAATAAAAGAGAAGAAGTACAACAAAGCAAAGAAGAATGGGAAGCCAGAGGATTGGGACTCTTTTAAAGAGCAACAGAAGATGACTAAGAAGGCAATATGGGGAGAAAAGATGAGGTACTAGTGTAAACTAGCCAATAATATAAAGGAGGATAGTAAAAGCTTTTTTAGGTATGTAAAGAGGAAAAAAATAGTCAAGGCAAATGTGGGTCCCTTGAAGACAGAAGCGGGGGAATTTATTATGGGGAACAAGGAAATGGCAGACGAGTTGAACCGGTACTTTGGATCTGTCTTCACTAAGGAAGATACACGCAATCTCCCAGATGTTCTAGTGGCCGGAGATCCTAGGGTGACGGAGGAACTGAAGGAAATCTACATTAGGCAGGAAATGGTGTTGGGTAGACTGATGGGACTGAAGGCTGATAAATCCCCAGGGCCTGATGGTCTGCATCCCAGAGTACTTAAGGAGGAGGCACTAGAAATTGTGGACGCATTGGTGATCATTTTCCAATGTTCGATAGATTCAGGATCAGTTCTTGTGGATTAGAGGGTAGCTAATGTTGTCCCACTTTTTAAGAAAGGAGGGAGAGAGAAAACGGGAAATTATAGACCAGTTAGTCTGACATCAGTGGTGGGGAAGATGCTGGAGTCAATTATAAAAGACGAAATTGCGGAGCATTTGGATAGTAGTAACAGGATTGTTCCGAGTCAGCATGGATTTACGAAGGGGAAATCATGCTTGACTAATCTTCTGGAATTCTTTGAGGATGTAATTAGGAAAATTGACAGGGGAGAGCCGGTGGATGTGGTGTACCTTGACCTTCAGAAAGCCTTTGGCAAGGTTCCACATAGGAGATTAGTGGGAAAAATTAGAGCACATGGTATTGGAGGTAGTGTACTGACATGGATAGAAAATTGGTTGACAGACAGAAAGCAAAGAGTGGGGATAAATGGGGCCCTTTCAGCATGGCAGGCAGTAACTAGTGGGGTATCGCAAGGCTCGGTGCTGGGACCGCAGCTATTTACAATATACATTAATGACTTGGATGAAGGGATTAAAAATACCATTAGCAAATTTGCAGATGATACAAAGCTGGGTGGTAGTGTGAACTGTGAGGAAGATGCTATGAGGTTGCAGGGTGACTTGGACAGGTTGTGTGAGTGGGCGGATGCATGGCAGATGCAGTTTAATGTGGATAAGTGTGAGGTTATCCACTTTGGTGGTAAGAATAGGAAGGCTGAGTATTATCTGAATGGTCTCAAGTTAGGAACAGGGGATGTACAACAAGATCTGGGTGTCCTAGTGCATCAGTCACTGAAAGGAAGCATGCAGGTATAGCAGGCAGTGAAGAAAGCCAATGGAATGTTGGCCTTCATAACAAGAGGAGTTGAGTATAGGAGCAAAGAGGTTCTTCTGCAGTTGTACAGGGCCCTAGTGAAACCGCACCTGGAGTACTGTGTGCAGTTTTGGTCTCCAAATTTGAGGAAGGATATTCTTGCTATTGAGGGCATGCAGCGTAGGTTTACTAGGTTAATTCCCGGAATGGCGGGACTGTCATATGTTAAAAGACTGGAGCGACTAGGCTTGTATACACTGGAATTTAGAAGGATGAGAGGAGATCTTATCGAAACATATAAGATTATTAAGGGGTTGGACACGTTAGAGGCAGGAAACATGTTCCCAATGTTGGGGGAGTCCAGAACCAGGGGCCACAGTTTAAGAATAAGGGGTAGGCCATTTAGAACTGAGATGAGGAAAAACCTTTTCAGTCAGAGAGTTGTGAATCTGTGGAATTCACTGCCTCAGAAGGCAGTGGAGGCCAATTCTCTGAATGCATTCAAGAGAGAGCTAGATCAAGCTCTTAAGGATAGTGGAGTCAGGGGGTATGGGGAGAAGGCAGGAACGGGGTACTGATTGAGAATGATCAGCCATTATCACACCGAATTGCCTCCTCCTGCACCTATTGTCCATTGGTGCCCTTCTATGTTCTGGGTTCCATGTTCTTATGTTGTGAGAATAAATATGGTTGGGCTTGTTTTTTGAAGGATTACTAAATAAGGGCTCCAAACAGATGCCAAGTGGGAAGTAGAAACACAAGTCAGCTTTTTTTATTCCTGGACCTTTTGAAAATAGCTCATAGTTATATCAATCCCTGATTGCATAACTCATTCTTCTGACACCACAGAGGAGCAAATGGGGGTCTGTGCATTGGGGAAAGGCAGTGACAGAGTGAATTACAATGTTTAACATTAAGCACAACAGCAACAAGAGTGATCATTTCATTAAACACAAAAATGAAATATATTGATTTGCAACGAAAAAAGAATCATGGTCCCTTTTGCTGCTCTCTAACATGGAAAAGAAAATTTGTGAACAGCTTTAATTAGTGAATACAGTTTATTATGTAGTCCATAATATGTTGAGCAGCAATACAGTACACAAGATTAGTAAATATTATGTGTGAAGAGTATATACCAATCACAGTATTTAACTTGTGGAAAAGAAAACATTAATAAACAAGTAGTTTTAATTAATAAGTACAGTTTATTATGTAGTCAATAATAGGTTGAGCAACAATATTGCATACTAGATTATTAAATATCCTACGTCAAGAAAATATACCAATCACCATATTAAGTAATAAACTAAATAATTACCTAGCTATTAAATCTGGTGACTATGGTATGCTAAATGATTGTGATGAAAGTAAGCTGTTATTCCTTGTTCTTTTTGCCCTGTTTATTTCCTTGGACTGAACTGAATAACAATCTTCCTCTAACACTGTGAGCCGCCATTCACCAAGACTCATCTATGTTTATCTGATTGTTTCCAGAGAATCGTCAAAGAACTGCTTCTTTTTCCAGCTTCCCAAGGAAATTTATCATTATTTCCCATCTACTTCTCATCCAGTATCTCTAACCAGACAGCTCATTTGTCCACCATCCCAACATCTGATAGGAGAAATTCGTAACAACAAATTATTGGCAAGATTAATATCACTGTCGTTGATCATCTTCAAAAACCCCCTTCACTAGATATTCATTCCATCTTTCTAATAAATGACTGAAACTGAACTGTAATGGATGGGATGGAACTGCAGATGCTGGGTTACACTGAAGATAAACACAAAGTGCTGGAGTATCTCAGAGGGTGAGGCAGCACCTCTGGAGAAAAAGAATAGGTAACATTCCAGGACGAGACCTTTCTTCAGAATGAGAGTCAGGGGAAAGGGAAACTAGTGGTACGAAAAGGCACAGGACAAATCTGAGCCAGCACCAATGACTCAGGTCTTGATCAGAAAAAATGCCCATCCATTTCCCACACAGATGTTGTTTGACTCGTTGAGTTATTCCAGCATTTTTTGTTAAACTGTAGGTACCTTGGTGCATTGGATGGGCAGGAATTGAATGTTGAAACTGCTATCCATACCATCTACCTGTTTTTACCACTTTAACATCACCCACACCTGGCGTTGTTTGGGTCAACTGCCGTTGAACCTTTACTCAAGCACTCATTACTTCCAGAGCAACAGACAATCTGGTGGAGGAACTCAGCAGATTGAGCAGAATCTGTGCGAGGAAAGGAAATGTTAGTGTTTTAAGTTGACACCCTACATTGTTGATGGATTTAAATCCTGAAAGTCTCATTGAACGGCATGGTGGAACAGCCTTCACCACAAGTGCTGCAAGTGGTCCAAGAAGGTAACTCACTGCCACCTTCTTAAAGGCAATGAGGATTGGGCCATAAACAATCATCTTGCCAGTGACACCCATGTCACATAAGATAAATAAAATAACATAAACTCCATAATACTTCAATGATTCAATGGTGCTTTTTTGTTGACACACGTGCAAATGCACAGTGAAATTCTTTCCTTACATACAGTCCAGTACATTATTCCCATACCCAAGCACATCCTCGATTAGCAAGTCTACAGAAGTAGTCTGCTGATCCCCCAAACAAACGGCACCAGGTTTTGGTGCCATTATCATAGTCCATTCCATGCTCTAGCTCTTATGAGTGGTGCCCGAACCAGGCAAGCCTCTTTTCACCTTCCCTTTACACCATGGTTTTGTTTAGCTGGAAGGTGCTTGGTCGTTAGCACCCATTTTTATTTGGCATGTTTTCACTATTTCAGATCCACCACATAAACTGTGGTGTTGTTGCTGTTGGGACAAGTTCATTGATAGCTGCTGCAGTTTAGGTTTGCGGTCTTTAGTTATGTTTCTCTGCAACTCCAAAGGGCAACAGGGGAAATTGTCAGTTCACATGAGATCCAATCCTTTTAGGAAAGGAAGGCCCGAATGCATAGAGTCATACTAAAAAAAAATGATTAGCTCATAAGTGGTTTTCCTTAAGTTTGGGAGCTATGGGACAGTTTAACTGGAATTGATGAATTTTCTACTTCTGATGTAGCCAAGTTTGACACTGAGAAATAGGAAATAACACCTTGCTCATTTTCATCATCTGATTGAAAATGCAGGTAGACAACTCTAACAATTTTTTTCCTGAGTCAGGTAATTATGATTAGAGATTGTAGATTCTTCTGATCTAATAAGGTGTAGATTTACATTCCTGAAACAGCAGTCTCTTTCTCTTATTTGTTTCTGGTGGTAGTGTTCCCATGTGTCTCATGCCCTTTGTCCTTCTTGTTGGCAACAGTCATATCTTTCAGAGGTGCTGGCCTGGGCAAGGTGTAGTCCATGTTGTAGGTAGTACACACGGCAAAACTTTGCACAAGTGGAATGTTTAGGATGGTTGTTGGAGTGCCAATCAGTTTCTTCAACATAGTTACAGCTGTACGCATCCAGGCAAGTGGATATTATTCCATCATGATCATTAATTGTGCATTGCAGATGGTGGAAAGGTCTGGTGCAAATTGTTCAGGGAGTGAGGATGCCCGCCCCTGACCCACTCCCATGGCCATAGGTTTTATATACCTGTGCGACTGAATGTTTGGTTTATGATGACCTCCAGGATATTGATTATTGAAAAATCAATGATGGTAATGCCAAAGGTAGGTGCAAGCAGGTAAGATTAGTTGAACTTGACCTCATGTTCAGCACAGTCATTCTGGCCTGAAGGACCTGCTGCTACACTGTACTTTTCTTTGTTCTATGTAACTCAACAGGTCAGGCGGCACCCATACAGGAAATATGGCAGATGATGCTACGGGCTGGGAATCTGAAGAAGGGTCCTGACCCGAAATGTCATCTGTCCATTTCCCTCCATAAAATCTATTGGTTCTGCCAAGTTCCTCCAGAACTTTGTGTTTTACCCTGTATCATGTTATTCTGAATCCCGTATCTACTGGGATGCATGTACTGGAAAATATTTTCTTCCCTGGGAACGAAACCCCTCGTACATTGCACTTCAATGCTTTTTTAAAAAGAGATCAATGCTCAATGATCAATGCTGCAAAGAGTATCACACAGGAGATTCACAAGGACATGATCTTGAAAATGCAACTGTGCTGCAGCATATTCCGTTGTTAAATATGTTTAAATAAACCCACCAGTAAGGAGGATAGGTGGTGCACACTCATTATCATCCAAGGGAATGCTAACTCTTGTATTGCTAAGGATAAAATTTGATGTCAAGGATCCCTGCTAAAAATATCAGTTAAAATAGGACCTAACATGTGTGTGAGATTCACTCTTCAAGCATTTTGGAGCTTGCAATCATATTCCCACATTAACCCAAATTGGAGAACAACTTAATTAAAGACAATTCAGTTAACCGAAGAGCCATTTCTGTGCTTGAATTGTTTACATTTTTTAAAAACCCAACTCGGAACCCTGATGGGCCAACTTCCGTTTTGCGCGGTTTGAAAAATACCAGCTGCAGATCAAAGTAACCACTCGGGGAAGTAATGCTGAAATCCCGAGCAGGACACAATCATTCATTCTTGAACAGAGGATTATTTAAAATTGTAGCTGGTAGCAACAAACCTGCTGAGAGTTCGACATTATTCGAGACGTGTACATTGGTAGTCACAGTCCATAGTGAAGGAAGCCATCAAGGTTGAAAATCACAAATTCGCATCGCATAAGCAAGCACAGCTTGCTTTATTTTATACCTTTCAAATTATCCAATATGCTATGTAGCTGAAGAAGTACTTTTGAAGTATAGTCTTTTGGGATCCAATTTGCCAACAACCAGCTCCCACCGACCGTGGTGAGCTGATGATCTGTATTAGTGATGTGGAGTGACGGACAAATGTCATCCAAGATTTTGCAGGCAAATCTTTTTCTGAAATGGTGCCATTAAATCCTTTGCATCCATCTGTGAGACTACTTAGGGGCTCAGTTTGACATTTTATGCATAAAAACCCCACAGGAGCACTGATTGCGCAGGGCACCTTTTGTGCTCCAACCTCAGTTTCTATGCTTGGATGACCAAGCGGGAATTAAAACCACAGTGCTCTAATTCACACACAAGAATCCTTTTACCTGAACCATGTTTGATGCCGGACCTGGAATACTTATGGTTAATATAGAACAGTACAGCACAGGAACGGGCTCTTCGGCCCACAATGTTTATGCCAAGTTAAACTGGTCTCATCTGCCTGTACATGATTCATATCCCTCCATTCCCTGAACTTTCATGGGTACCTAAAAGTCTCTTAAACACCACTATTGTATCTGCCTCCACTGCTACCCCTGCCAATGCATTCCAGGCTCCATTTCTTTCTGTGTTAAAAAAGAAACTTGCCCAAGTCAATAGTCAATAGTCAATAGTCATTTATTTGTTACATACACATAAATGTGTAGTAAAATGAAACATTACCCGCAGTTGAACAATAAGACCAATAAGATTAATCAATAAAAATGCAATAACACATACAATCACAACTAACACCAAACAAAAAGAAACATCCATCACAGTGAGTCTCCTCCAGTCCCTCCTCACTGTGATGGAAGGCCAAAATGTCTTTTTCTCTTCCCTGCCGTCTTCTCCCGCGGTCAGGCTGTTGGATTTGCCACGTCGGGGCGGTCGGGGCTCCCGATATTGAAGCCGCCGCTGGGCGGTGAAAGGTCAACGGCCTATTTCAGGCCGCGCCGGATGGTGAAAGGTCCGCGGCGGGCCGACCCAAGCCCCGCGATTCGGGGCGGGCGAACACGCTGCCGCTGCCGCTGCCGCTGCCGGAGCTCCCGATGTCGGCCCCCACCCAGGGGTCTGCGGGCTTCCGACGTCCACGCGGCCCGCGCCGGAGCCTCCGGAGACGAGTCGCAGCCGCGCCCGCAACATCCGCAGGCAGCCAGCGCCGCAGGTGGTGAGTCCGCGCCGCGGGCTCTGCGAACCAGAGCCCCAGGTGTTCCCAGGTGAATGTCCGGTGGTAGGCCGCAACGGGAACGGAGACACGACACAGAACAAAGGTCACGTCTCCGTTCTGGAGAGAGAATGTTACAGTTCCCGTTCCCTCCCACCCCCCCCCCCCAAAACATAACATACAACACTACATCATATTAAACTACAATTCAGACAAAAACAACAAAAAACACAAAAGACAGACGGACTGCAGGCAAGCCGCAGAACATCTCCATTAAACTTTCCCCCTTTTGCCTTATAGCTATGCCCTCTAGTGGTGGACTTTTCCACCCTGGGGGAAAAGGGTCTGACTTTCCACCCTCTCTCTTGTCTGGTTAAGTGATGTAATGATTTGTTTCTAAGAGACTAGCCTAGAAATTTGCTGCAGAAAGTGAACCATTCATGAGAGTAGAATCATCATCATGTAGAAGTCGTTGATATCTGAATCTTTCTCACAACGTTATAAGATGGTATTACCATTTCAGCTTGGGAGAGGTAAAACTGAGTAAATAAACACATTTAATGCAAAGGGTGTAAGATGCTAAGTCCATAAAGAGGACTGCTAGCTGGGATTTTATTTTTAAGGGTAATGTAACAGTAGCAAATTCCAGTAGGTGGCACTCATGCCATATATTATTGAGCACCATCCTTCAGATTTGGGTTTGCTTGCAGACACAAGCAAAAACATGCTCGTCTGCACAAAAAAAAAGACAAAATTCGAAGTTATAATATAACATTTTCGTAGCTGTGTAAATACTGTTGTTGCTCCTTTTGAAACCAATTTCATTTCAAATCTATTAAGACCAGTCCCATCAAAAAGTATCACAATACTATTCAAGTGCATTTGGCCTCCATTAAAGCAATCCAAGGGGAGGTGCTCAGATCCAAAAAGTGCCCTTCTATTCTATAGTGCTGGCTGTGGTAATTTCGATGTAGCTTGGCTCCGGACCAGAGGGATCATCAAGGTTCCAGTGAACATTAACGGCCCCCATAAATACCAAATGTTACAGTGATAAAAATAGAAATGCAATACTGGAAACCAGCAGGTTTAAATAGATTCCCTTTCTACTACAGTGCAGTACATGATTTCAAAATCATGAGATGCTTCTCCGTTAAAAGGTAAAGTGCCAAATCTTTTACGAAAGTGCAGTCCGGCATGAATAATAAAGAAAACTTGTGACAGGTAATTACATGAAGTAAATAGAATGAATATGACAGACAAAGCCAATAATTGGAGTTTCAGTTATTAATGCCATTTGAACTGTGAATCAGACCAGAAAGACACAAAATGTAATTGATTTTTGAAGTTGGTGGTGGCGGAGGCAGATCCAAGAGTGGCATTTAAGCGGCTTTTAAGTAGGATAAACAGGGAATGGAGGTGTCTGGATCACGTGCAGGCAGAGATTAGTTAATATGGCATCATGTTCAGCACACACATAGTGGGCTGTTCCAATGCTGTGCTGTTTTATGTTCTATGTTCATCGTGAGTCTCAGCTTTTTGATAAACCTGTATTGTTAGAATTATCGTAGATAAATAAAAAATAAAAATATCTTGCTTATTTCCACTGCAATCTACTGACTCCACAGCCACCTTCCTTCCAATTCCACTATGTGAAAAAAAAAATTCATCTTCTCAGCTTTTCCATTCTGTCCTATCTGTCCTGATGATGAAAACTTGCATTCCAGTGCTTCTGATATTTTCTTTTACTCAACTGAGGCACGCTCTACACCGGAGTTAACAAGGTCCTCGAGCACAATCCTCCCGTGTTCCATTCAGTGCAATCCTCCTCTCACTCCTTCCTTGGCCCTATCCACCATCACTGTACATTCCCACATCCAAAATAATCCAAAGGAATGTTCCCCTTCTGAGACTCCCCGCTCACTGCTTAATCGCCCTTGTCCACTTGTCCTTCTTTCTCTGGCAACATTCCATGTAAGGGCAGGAAGTGCAGACCCTTCCTATTTATCAGAAAGCAAAATACAGGTTCACCACCGATAAACAGGCACCCTTGTTTCTAGAGCCATTCTGGATTACTTGTTTTGCCAGACCAACGGAGGTCATGGACCTCGAGAGGAGTCCAACGGTACCGGAATGGTCCATCTAGATCGTCAAGGGGCTGAGATACATGTTTTTTAATAAACCATGAGCATCCCAAATTGCGGGTGCCTACTACTCTCTTTAAAAAAAATACTTGCCCTGCACATCTCTTTTAAACTTTCTCCCTCTCACCTTAAAACTATGCCCTTTCCACTCTGGGAAAAGGGTTCTGATTGTCTACCCTATCTATGTCTCCCATAATTTTACATACTTCAGTCAGGTCTCCCTTCAACCTTGGCCATTTTAGAGTAAATATTCCAAGTTTGCCTAACCTTTCTTTAAAGATAATTCAGCCGAATCCAGACAGCATTCTGGTAAACTTCCTTTGCATGCAGTAGTCCAGGTGTGGTGTCACCAATGTCCATTCACACTTCCATTCCCTTATCGATAGACACAAAAAGCTAGAGTAACTCGGCGGGACAGGCAGCATCTCTGGAAAGAAGGAACGGGTGACGTTTTGGGTCAAGATCCTTCTTCAGACTTCTTACTCCATTCTCTTACACTCCATTTCACTTGAAACAAAGGCCAACGTTTCATGAACTTTCCTGATTAATTGCTGCAGCAACTTTCTATATTTTTGTGTTTCATGAATGCATCCCCATTTGTGCCTTGCAAGTTTGTCAACTCATTCTACAAAAATAATAATTTTGTTTTTTTCAGTCTTCTTCCAAAATGGGTAACTCGCATTTCCTCACATTACATACCATCTGCCAATTTCTTGCATACTCACTTATCCTATCTACATTTCTTTGTGTCCACCACACAACTTGAAAACTCACCTATTTTATGTATCATCACCAAATTTTGTTATAATAAACTCCATCCCTTCATTTAAGTCATCAGTATAGATTATAAATAATTGATTGTATTTGCTATTGATTCTCTCCAGCAACCCTGTCAAAGAACTGTCCTTTTAGTCCTTCATTCCTTCCTCCACTATTTCCCCCACGCACCTAGATATTTCACTAAGTTTCTTTTTCATTTCTGACTGGAATTCACCAGTCCTAAGTGTTAATCCTTCCCTCCACAAACACTGCGGCATTTTCTACTTTCAGTGCAGATTTCCAACACCCACAGTATTTTACATTTGAGTGCTTACATCCTTGGCTGTGGAACCGTGATAATTTAAAGCCCAACTTTCTACAATCTATAAAAATGAACAGCTTAAAAATAATTTTGGATTGCAATTCCATCTGTGAGTGTGCAAAATATGATTTTTAAAGTACTTTCAACAATCACAAAACTGCTTGAAAAAGGTGATGATATTTTGTATATAATTAAGAAATCTTATTTAAAAGACAGGCAAGCATAATTAAGCTAGTTGGCACGAAAGCAGGCTCCAATCAAATATTGCCTCACTGATCATTTTTTCCCACCATTAACTCTCATCCATTTATTTCCTGCCTGAAAAAAACCTACCAGACTCAATTTTCAAGATATCTAATACTTAGAAATTGTTTGCATGGAGTAATGTTTCTGTGTGCTGCAGAGACATGATATCTAAACGCAATTCAATTTTCACTGCGTGGCTCTTAATGAATGCCAAACTGATTCTGATCCTCAATGTTCAAGTTAGACTTTTGCACCAAGGCATCAAGGCGCTTCCAGATGTTAATCTCATTTGGCCAAGGCATTTCAAGCTGTGGACTGCTCATGCAGAAGCAGGCTGATGCAAGATTTCGGAATAGAAATCAGCTTTCCTTGGTGCATACGCTGGTGTGTGATGCATGTATGCTCCTCCAGGCAGTCTTCCTAATTTCCTACTTGTTCTTCCCCACCCCATTGTCAGATCATTGTCTGATTGTATATCCAATCCTCCAGCATCTGGTACTTACTCTGAAAAGATGCATCTGATCTAGACTCCTTCTCAGTGCCTTGATCCAACCTTTGAGGTTTCCATGCCATACCACGCCATGCTGAAGATCCAACACTCTTTAGCAGCACTGGGTGACATTTTGGGTCAAGACCCTTCTTCAGACAGAGGTTTCTTCAGTCTGAAGAAGGGTCTCGACCCAAAATGTCACCGATTTCTTCTATCCAGAGATACTGCTTGTCCCGCTGAGTTACTCCAGCATTTTGTGTCTATCTTCGATTTAAACCAGCATCTGCAGTTCCTTCCTACAAACTCTTTAACATCATACATTCTTGGCCTTGCTTCTGCAAGTGGAGGAATGCCTTTGTCTGCCTTCATTCACGCAAGGTAGCGTGTAAGATAGACTATGCCATTGGCTGAGGGCACAGTCGTATTCTGCAGTCGGAACTCTACTGGTCACATATCTACAGCCTGGATTTTGTCCTCCCACCACAACCCTCTGTCTTCTATCAATAAGTCAGTTCTGAATCCATTCAGTATCTACATCTACATACATCTACATCTATCTACATATTTGTTCCTCTATTTCCTGCCTACTCTTGGGGGGCTTTTAATACAATTCCATTAGAGTGCTTCCAGTGTGTCCTCCCTGAGTGCCCATGTGACAGTCTTGCCACCAGGTTAATTCCCAGGATGGCAGTACTGACATATGATGTATGTAGGGGTCGACAGAGCTTATATTCACTGGAATTTAGAAGGATGAGCGGGGATCTTATAGAAATAAATAAAATTCTTAAGGGATTGGACAGGCTAGATGCAGTAAAAAATGTTCCCATGTTGGGGGAGTCCAGAACCAGGGGTCACAGTTTAAGAATAAGGAGTAGGCCATTTAGGACTGAGTTGTGGAAATAGTTTTTCACCCAAAGAGTTGTGAATCTGTGGAATTCTCTGCCAGAGAAGGCAGTAGAGGCCAATTCACGGGATGTTTTCAAGAGAGTTAGATATAGCTCTTAGGGCTAACGGAATCAAGGGATATGGGGAGAAGGCAGGAACGGGGCACTGATTTTGGATAATCATACATGATCATATTAAATGGCAATGCTGGCTCGAAGGGCCGAATGGCCTCCTCCTGCACTTATTTTGCTATTTTTGGATGTTAGTAGCGCTACCCTTCCACCTATTTTCTTTCCCGCTTTGTAATGTCTAAAATGGGGAATGGGGTAAGGATGGAGAGATAGATCAGCCATGATTGAATGGCGGGGTAGACTTGATGGGCCGAATGGCCCAATTGTACTCCTTTCACTTATGACCATATGAACTTATGAACATTGAACCTCTTGAACATTGAGCTGCCAGTCGTGTCCCTCATGCAACCACGGTTTTGCAATGGCCACAACATCATCGTCCCAAGCATCGACCCAGGCTCCACATTCATCTGCATTCCCCACAAAATCATTGCACTGAAATAAACACACTTCAGCCCATCAGATTCACCATATTCATTCACCTCTCCCTGCCAGTTCTCCCTTTGAGACTCACTGGTCCAGACCTCTGCATTCCTAGTCTAAACCCTTTCCCATGTCTTTATCAGATCCATCTGACCAAATGGGGTTTTGAGGTTACAATGATAACATCATGGATGAACCAAGTTGAACAATGCCTTGTTCCTTTCTTCAGATCTCCATGCAATACGTTTTGAGCTGATGAACAGCTTATTTGGATATGCTCTTCATCTCAGGAATAGAAATACCTGTGTTTGGATATGCTAACCATTTGTATCTGCTGATGCCCAAGCAACAATGATGAATGGCCATTTGGTTAAAGTTGAGGGAAGACCGCAGCAGTAGGAAGTCAAGAATAATAGGAAATAATTAAAAACCATTCAAAAATATGTTATAGAAATATATTGGCTGGGAGGAGTCGATGGCTGTTTGTGTAAAAATTGTATCTGTGTGTCCTGTGCTTTTTGTTGTCTACTGCCGGACCCTGACGTGAGAGGACGCTGGCGCTGTTTATTCGTCGCTTCTCCGTTAGGATAGTTTGTCTGTTTGTTTTTATGTTATGATTGTTTTTGTAAAGTGCTTTGAGCTTCTGGAAAGGCACTATATAAAATAAATGCTTATTATTATTATTATTATTATTATTATATTAATCCCATCCAGGAAGGAATAGAATCTGCTACCAGATTGTTAACTTCCCAGTAGGAATTTCTAAATATGCACAATTGACAAATCCTTTTAAATTTATTTTTAACGTGAACAGTGTCATGGAGGAAATAAAGTAATGACCACATTTTCTACGCACATTGGAGTAAAGAAGGAACAAAGAAGAAGAATTGTAGCAGATAATTATCATCAAAATAGGAGTGTAAATATAGTTTCATAATCTGAGGAGGGATGACTCCTACTTAAATAACAATTGGTCTATTTACCTGCAGAGCCACAATGGCACAGCAGTGTTGAGGAAATTGTAGATGACGTAATCCTGGACCGGTGATGACTCTCTATGTGGTTGCTTGTGAACAATCCCACTTTCTAAATTTGCTGCAATAATTGTTCAGGACAACGGCATGATTAAAGAGTGTACTGCCATCTCAGTTTAGGCATTATTGAAAGAAACCCTCACATGTAAAGGTGTCAATTAAGTTGTTTCAATGAGTGCTGATGACTGTTTTAATACCGCAAAATATAGAAACATAGAAACATAGAAAATATGTGCAAGAGGAGGCCATTTGGCCCTTCGAGCTAGCACCACCATTCATTGTGATCATGGCTGATCATCCACAATC